>NC_072480.1:53535714-53851785 GCF_027574615.1 Eptesicus fuscus
ACCCTACCCAGGCACGAATTTCATGCACCAGGCCTCTAGTATCTTAATAAAACTAGGGGTAAAAGCCACCAAAGGAATGGGATACAGAGAAAATGTATAATGCCATGAAAGAATTTCAGGGGTTTTTTTTTTGTTTGTTTTTTTTAGATTTGTTTAATAGTCATCTAATGGTCTTAGGTTGTTTACAATCAAGGTGGACAAAGGTATATAAAAAAATAAATGCCATGGGGGGACAAGGGGGGGCAATGGGAGGATGGTGGGCATAAGGACACATATGTAATACCTTAATCAATAAAGAAGGAAAAAAAGAAGAAAAAAATAAATAAGTGTCATAAAGTCATAATATGTGCTAGAAAAGCCATGTGCAGAAATAAAAATGGTCATGTTCCTTTGTGAGAAAAGTACTTTTTGATCATTTTCTGAAACATTTTTGTAGGCAATATAAAGATGTGAAATGAACATAGAGCAGAGAAGCCTGTGATCCTTAATGTGTAAAAAATAATAAAAAGCACATTTTTTGCTTTGCTGTGGTGTATTATTTAGTAAATGTGTAAAAAGATGTGCACAGGCTTATTAAAATGATAGTCACTATCAGCTTTTTAAAAGTTTACTGATATTACTCATAACCCACATTAGAAGGCAGATACTACCAAGATCACACAGGTTAAGCTCACAATGTAAGGTAGACTCCAAAAATCCTGAGAATACTCTAGTTGGGGAGGAATAGTGATTATTTGGGCAGAAAACAAAAATATATGAGGTAAATTGAGCTGCTAAAATAGTGAATATCATCATATATGGATACCTTAATGATAAAGGAGAGAGTAGAATAGAGAAATTTTGTGAATCTGGGAAAGATGGGAATATGCACTCAAATGTAATAGTTACAACAATGAAAGAAAAACGATTAAGTGCATAAGTTGATTTGAGAAATTATGTAAAGTTAGAATGGATTTGTTGGGATTAAGGAATAAGATATAAGATAATTTGACTATAATAATCTGCTTGAGAAAGAGTGTTTTTTTTTTTTTAAAGGAATAAGGTAAGATATATGGAAAGCATAAGACAACAAAATAAATTTTGAGGTGGGTTCTTTCAGTGTTGGGTGAGATCCTATATATTTATATCTATATGTATATCTATTATCTATCTACTATCTATCATCTATCTATCTATCTATCTATCTATCTATCTATCTATCATCTATCTATCTATCATCTACCTATCATCTATCTATCTATCTATCTATCTATCTATCTATCTATCTATTGTCTATCTATCTATCTATCTATCTAATCTATCTATCTATCTATCATCAATCATCTATCTGTCATCTATTTGAAGAGAGATAGGACAGTTGATAATATTGGAGCTAAGTTTAGAACTAGTGTTCAATAAAATAAACAGTTAAAAATGTTCAAGCATATTGAATGCCATCTCAACTTGTTGCTGGTGGAAATGGGGCATGAAAAAAGCATTTCTGGAACCCACATATGGGAGGTTGAGGTATAGTAAGATTTACTGAGGTAGAAATAAGTAACTGCATTTTTTAGGCATTGGTTTTCAAATAATTATAATCTAAAGTGATCGAGACTTTTATTGGTATCAACTAAAAAAATGAAGTGCCTTTTTGTCTTGCTCAATGTCAATAGGTTAAAATTTCAATTTTGATAGTTTTGCTTCTTCAAAATATGAAGGGTAGATTTTTGTTTCTGTTATTCAATATAAAAAAAAATAAACCACTACCAACCTTTATAACATGGTTTCCGATGGCCATTGAATATCCTCTATCTTATAATTTATTCTCACTGCTCCTGGCCCATTTATGTCAATGACTTGAAGACTTTTCAAATAAATTACACCAATGCTCTTTCACACTGCGTGCTGGCAGCACACAGAGGAATATCATCTAGAAAGTTTTTTTTATCAACTTTTGTTTTATATGAGAATTGCAAGTGCGTTCACTATGAGTTATTCTTAAAATCTGAGAGAAATAAATCTAATGGCTGTTGGAATAAAAATTAATATGAAAATAAGAAATGTATTTTGAATTATTCATATATTCTTACTTTCATGTCTTTATATTTTAATGTAAAATTATGCAGTGAATACTTAGTTAAATTAATCAACATTTTACAACATACTTTTGAGGCTGGATAGTTAGAATAGGGAATAAAGGCCTCAAGCTCTACCTCTCCCCTTTTCTCTCTTGACTGGAACATTATAGATGCAATATTCACTGACCACCTCTTCCCTCCTTGTCCTCTCCCCAATCTACACTAATAAAAGAGAAACATGCAAATTGACCATCACTCCTTTACACCCACCAGCCAATCAGGGTGGCATATGCAAATCAGAAGGACAAAGATGGAGGCCGCCCAGCTGCTCCAGGCGCAGAGTGGGCAGAGAAGGATGCCTGCTATGAGAGGAGGGCAGGGGGTGAAGGGATCTACAGGAGCAGCACTCCAGCTGCAGGGAAGACGAAGACTGCAGACTCCAGAGTCTGCAGCAAAGACTAAGACGGCTGCAGCGAAGATGGCAGACTCCAGTGGGAGTCTGCAGCGAAGACAAAGATGGCAGACTCCGGCCTGAGACTGCAGTGAAGACGAAGATGGAAACTCCAGCCTGAGTCTAGAGCAAAGATGGCAGACTCCAGCCGGAGTCTGCAGCAAAGACAAAGAAGCAGACTCTGGCCGGAGTCTGCAGCAAAGGCGCAGACTCCGGCCAGAGGGAAGGCCTGGGTCCCAGGTGCGAGAGGAAAACCTGTGCTGGAAGCCAAGGGAAGGAAGGCCTATTGCACGAATCTCTTTGTGCAATGGGCCTCTAGTTTTCTATAATTGAGAAATGAAAGAAGAAAGAAAGAAAGAAAGAAAAAAAGAGAGAGAGAGAGAAAGAGAGAGAGAAAGAAAGTGAGAGAGAGAGAGACAGAAAGAAAGAAAGAAAGAAAGAAAGAAAGAAAGAAGAAGAAAGAAAGAAAGAAAGAAAGAAAGTGAGAGAGAGAGAGAGAGAGAGAGAGAGAAAGAAAGAAAGAAAGAAAGAAAGAAAGAAAGAAAGAAAGAAAGGAAGAAAGAAAGTAAGTCAACAGTTGGAGAGGAGGGGCAAGGATGAGCTATTTCTGGAGTTATCTCATTTTCGTCAGAAGCAGAGGATCACCCTAAACACCCTTGTTCATGTTTAATAAGAACCTTCCACCCTGACCTCATCAGAGCATCTTGTTCTCCAGGTCATCTGCTCTCACTTCTTCTTTTTATAAGTTTTAATTTTTTTAATTGATTTCAGAGAGAAAGAGAGAGAAAGAGATATAGAAACATCAATGATGAGAGAGAATCATTGACCAGCTGCCTCATGCATGCCCCTCTCACTTCTTGAGCGCCTACTATTGCTTTAATAAATTTACTGTGTTTTGCTAAATCTTTCTGTCATGCTCTCAAATTCTTTCTTGTTTTGCAACAAGAACTTTGAATAAAAATTAATATGAAAATAAGAAATGTATTTTGAATTACATTGAATTACATTCAATGACCACCTCTTCCCTCATTGTCCCCTCCCCAATCTACACTAATAAAAGAGAAACATGCAAATTGTACTTGAACCAAGTATCGTGTTGAGGCTTCCTTGGCTTTTCTGGGTGCCACCCAGCATCACTTTTGAGTGAATAAATCACACACACAATGATATATGTGTCTAGTAACAGAAAGTAGTACAAAATATTGTAAAATGACATAATAGAGTGCCCATGACATACCAATATAACATCACATCATCTCAAAGGCAAGAATGTTAATGGTTTTTATGAATCTTTTTGGAAATAATAGTATAGGTAACCCAAAATGGATTTGAAATGTGTTTGCATTTCTATTTTTGTTGCAGGCCCAAGGAACTTGTGCCTGATGCTTCAAAAGAAAGGCCAGTACCCAATAGATCAAAGTTTGGAGCAAGGAAAACTTTATTGATTGAGAAGGCCTAGCGAAAGAACATAGGAGTACCCATTCTCAAATTCATCATAAGACAGTTTGGAATTGAGACATCTTGCATTATTAAGGGAAGGAGGGAAGGTTAAGTGCTGGCCATAGAAAGGTAGGCATTAAAAGAGATTCAAGGAAGAGTGCAACATTTCTCAATCCCTTTATTCCCAGTTGGTCCATTGACTCCCACTGTTCAGAGTCCAGTTATGGAGACTTCTGTGAATCTTTAAAAAACATTCCTTATTTTGTGCATATTTTACCATCTCTTTGCTGACAAGGGGGCTGCTCAAGTCTCAAGCAGTATTCCTCTAGTTAATTAGCATATCTACAGCAAGAGCTATTAGCCTATAGGCCAGCCATCTGAGAGAGAAAGCATTACATTTTCAATCTAAAAAATGTTAACTCTCAAGGTAAAAGACGGTATAGGGGGCATAAATGGTGATGAAAAAAGAAAATTTAAATAAAGAGAAAAAATAAAAAGATTACTATCCATAATATGTTTAACTCCATGCTTTTTATTTACAAAAATGTTATAAATTCTAACTGTTGTAGATTTGAACCCTCAGGATGTCAACCATTAGATTACACCATGAAGCCATTATAAAGGTGTTCCACACAGCCTTAGTTGCTCAGTGTAAGTTAAACATGGCAGTGTTACCATTCATTCAAATATTATTTAACTACCTTTTTACTCTGTAAAATTGCAAAAATTGTACATAAGTCAAAGGATTTCTGAAAATATTTGCAAAGATGTCCAACCCAACCTTAGTTTACTCCCCAATACAAATTATGTTTTAATCCATGTTCCCAAGAAACTGAATGCCAAATGCAAATTTTTATTTAATTTAATATAATTTAATTTTAATTTAAAAACTGAGTATGCTTTTTTCTTCTTCATTGATTTTTAAAGAGTGAAGGGAGGGGGAGAGACAGAGATAGAGAGAAACCTCGATGTGAGAGAGACACGTTGATTGGTTGCCTCCTGTACTCACCCTAACTAGGACCAGGATGGAGTCTGCAACCGAGATACCTGTCCTTGATGGAATGAATCCATGACCCTTCGGTCTGTGAGCCCACACTCCATCTGAGAGGAGTTAGAAGCAAACAGGCAGATAGGAGAGGGGCTCAGGAAGGAGGAAGTGCAAAGGTGACCACTGGAGTTAGCCAAAACCTCAGGAATATTTATCTTGCAGAAAACAGGATGTCAGGAGATAAGAATGCTTATCTCTAAAGCACAGAATCTTGCAAGAGAGGGGGGAAGAGAAAAGAATGAGGCGGGCACAGGGTGGATTTTGAAATTGTTGCTAGGCAAGAAAGATAGAAGGAGCCATAAGAGAGTAACATGGGTAGACAAAGAATGGATCCATAGTGGATAAAACCCCTAGACAAGTAAGCTTCAATGGCACCCTCTCTTGAGCCCCCTCCCTGAGCCAGGAGTCTGTATCTGCTTGAATAAGTCCTTCATCTCTTGCTTGATTCTTCTGGTCCTCGATTGCATTCTTCGACTCCATGAGACATGATCCTGGAAAGAACCACAGCTCCCTGTTCTGGTATCATTTTCACTTGTAAATTTTCATGTACCAGGATGGATCTTTCTGTAAATATAATCTTAGATCTTATTGTGTAGTGAACTTCAGGAAACTTAGGTCTGTTTTATGCCTTATTTATAACCCCAAATGGGGTAGATGTAGGTTTTAAGTTCTCCTAAGTAGAATTTATTTATTTTATTAGTGTTTGGTCCCTCAGTTCCTTTCTTCAGTCTGGTCTCATTCAAATTCTTCCATCAGCAATTTAAAAAATTATCTAAATTTTAAAGTAAATTTTACTAATCTTCAGGGATACTCATTTAAGAATTTTCTTAATTTAAATTATTTTCCATCATTTTCTTAACAGTTCAAGAGTGGTTAGGTGTTGTCCAGAAATTATTTAATTCCCTATATATTATTTAAGTCACTTTAAACATTTCATCTCTTTTATTTCTGTTGCATCATGTTTCCTAATTCTTTGTGTTTTTATTGCTAGAATTCTGAATACTATTTGTGTATTTAGCCAATATAACTCTTTCCTTCTCCGTTCATCCTCTGACCTCAGTTAATCTCACTTCATGTGATATTTTTTCTAGGTAACTATTAATTATTTGTCATAGAACATATTCTGCAAAGTCTTATCTAAAAGAATTACCCTATGTATGGACCACCACCATGATTTGAACCTTGTAGTGGAGAGGAGTCTCCTCCTTAGAACACAGTAATCACAACCATATCCTTCTAACATTCTTTTTAAAGACCTTCCAACAATTTTTTATAAACCAGCTTATTACTCTTTTTCTCTTCACCATCCTATGTTGATGGGGATACTTAATTCGATATGTAATTTTTCTAAGGATATATTTACCTTTTTTTATCACTCTGCATAAGTGTTGTACTTAAACAGGCTTCAAGTCAGCTTTCAAATACATATTTTCATCTCAGGAATAGTTGTTTACATAGATCTAGTTTTAATTTTATTTGGTGAGTAAATTTAGAAGCTGTTTACTATAACAAATAGCTGTGATAAAAATTCTAAATGCTTAGTAAACCAACAAGAATTAAAATTAGTGCATCATTCTTTATTCTCTCCCAAAAGAAACATTTTTACATGTATCTAACATTTTCCAAACAGAGAGGATAAATAGAAGCCATTGTTTAGTAAATTCTGGATTCCATCTGAGTTTTGGAGATAGCTGTGTTTTAGATGCTGTGGTAGAGCTATTGAAGGCACTGGCATTCAGATGCCATTATGTAACACTGCTTTTCTATGCTCCCCAATTGGTAGCACTCATTTCTTTTCAACCTTAAACAAAAGCACCATGGGGCAAAGTAAATTCCTTTTTAGTCTCTAATACCTGGAAGGTTAGAGAACAATGCTAAAGTTTACAACATCTAGTGGCATTGTGCCATAACTTTTAGGCTTGGCACAAATTCACCATAAAGTTATTGGGCCTACCTCTCAAGTATGTACATTCCCGGCCGTAGCCACCTTTAGAAAGATTGAATTCCATAGCTGCTACAATATCTATAATCCTTGCTGAAGCAAGCATGCTCAGAGCTTGTTGATGAATATGATGTTCCATTAGGATCATTATTTAACAAGTGCACTCCATAGTGCTTTGTATTCTTTTCAAGCTGATATTTTGCTGTGGGGAGTCTCTTGGAATGTAGCTCCCTCTATTGCCCATATTTGAGTTAACAGCTATTTTTTTAATAGGATGATGAGCCTGCAGGGATGTTATCTCAGCCTTTCTAAGTAGGGCAAGACAAGCTCCTAAGATCCCCACAGAACGTTTGGAACACATGGGCCAGGGCTGATAAAACCACCATTGTATTGTTGCTGAGAAATGTGTACAGCATTAGTACAATTTAGGAATGAAAAAAATAAAGTGTATGCTATGAATCTCTCAATTGTGTATATTCTACCCCCAAATCTTTATCTGCTTGGAATGATACCATGACCTTGTCATAAACGTCCTTTGTGCTAATGTTTTATTTATAATGTCATAATCCACCGTCTTTGAAAAAAAAAGTAGTTTTCACTTTCTTTAAATAAATTCTGTTTCTGTTCACATTTGATATTTCAGAGGAGGATACTGAGCCGTGGGATTAGAAATTTTGGCCAATATTTAACCTTGAAAGAAAGAAATTACAGTCTACTTTCTTCAAACCCAGGAAGCTGTGTTAGCAATGTACTATCTCAGTGGTCGGCAAACTCATTAGTCAACAGAGCTAAATATCAACAGTACAACGATTGGAATTTCTTTTGAGAGCCAAATTTTTTAAACTTAAACTTCTTCTAACGCCACTTCTTCAAAATAAACTCACCCAGGCCGTGGTATTTTGTGGAAGAGCCACACTCAAGGGGCCAAAGAGCCGCATGTGGCTCGCGAGCCACAGTTTGCCAACCACGGTACTATTTTAATGGTTGGAAATATAGAACTCAGTAACTCTACATCCAACATCCTACTAAAGTCATTGGTAGTACTTCTCCCAGAGTGTCTGAAAAAAATAACTAGAAGTTTAAACACAGCCTACAAGCTACACAGCAGTGATAACTGTAGTCAACAGCCCATAAATTGAGCCATCAGAGGGTGTGGAGTCATTATTTTTAAAATATACATTTTTTTACTTTTTATTGAATTTATTGGGGTGACACTGGTTAACAAAATTATACAAGTTTCAAGTGCACGATTCTATAACACATCATATGTACACATATTGTTTGTTCACCACTCCAAGTCAAGTCTCCATCCATTACCAGGGTTACCTAGTTATTAATAAAAAGAGGGCAAGGGGAGCCAGACATTGTTGAGCATATTCAGTTGGGGACACTGAGCCTGTTTGCTTCACCAGGAAGCTCCAGCTTCACACCCCAAGAAATCACAGCATTGTTCCTCCAAGGGGGTTACCATCCTGCCCTTCCAGTCTCCAGTACTGATGATTTTTGTGTGTAGGGGAGGGAGCATGGGGAGATAAAGATATACTCAGTAAAGTCAAAATGGCTTTGGGGGAGGAACTTAACCATAGAGGACTGCCAGTCTAACCTGGGCAAAAGATCATTGGCTAGGGGATGGGCCCCACTGGAAGCCCACAAAATCTTGGGACGTTTATTGGTTAATTTGAAAATGCTCCTGGTTATAATCCCAGGAAACAAAGACCTCTCTCTCTCTCTCTCTCTCTCTCTCTCTCTCTCTCTCTCTCTCTCTCTCTCCCCTGCTCCTGACCCATGCTTGCCTCCAGTGCTAGCCTGTTCTCTCTGTAGTAGCCATGTGACCCTAGCAGCCATATGGTCATTGGCCATGTAGACTCTACTAGTAAATGTAGATGGGAGCCTGGGTACAGCAATAAAGCAATGGATTGCAGCCTGGAATACAAGTTAAGCTTGCTGAATGCTAGACTGAACTAAGCTTTAACATGGCACAGTATCTCTGGACATTTGCTCTATTTCTTTTTTTCTTAAAATGTTTTTATTGATTTTAGAGAGAGAGGAAGGGAAGGGGAGAGAGAGGGAAACATAGATGAGAGAGAAACATCAATTGGCTGCCCTGCATCAGGGAACAAGCCCACAACCTGGGCATGTGTGGGAAATCGAACTGGTGACCTCTTGGTGTATGGGTCCATGCTCAACCACTGAGTCACACTGGCTAAGCCATTTGCTCTATTTCTGACCTGATTTTCCATGGCGAGATGGACAGAGATGGAACATTGGATGGGAACTCTTTTGATTTTTCATCACAAATAAATATTATCACCGGATATCATTCTCCCTTGTGGGTAACCAAAAATGCTTTTCCTCAAGACATTGCAAGAACCCCAATTCTTCTGGCAACAGAAAACCTCTATTTTCACCAGCAACACATCCATCACTATTTATCACCCGTAGCCTCCTCTACCTCTCTCCACCCCCCTTAACCTACTCCTCCCACAGCAATCACCACACTGTTGCCCTTATCCATGAGTTTTCCTTCTTTCTTTTTTTCTTCTTTTTTACTCAATCCCTCTACCCCTGCTACCTAGCCCGCCTTCCCTCAACAGCTGTAAGCCTGCTCTCTATGAGTCTATCACTATTTTGCTTATTAGTTCATTAGATTTCACTCATATAGAATCATTACTCTTTTTTTTTTATTATTCAGGTGGGGTCTTTAGTGAGTATGTGTATATCAGCAGGATCATTTTTCCAAGAAAACAAGTCTGTGCATTTTTATGCAATTTACCCTTTCAGTGAGAATCCTATCTAAATGAGATAGCTAAGAGTATTCTTTTGCCCTAATTGGCTCAGGGGAAATAGTGTACTTACAACCTGCCTTGGAATTGATAACCATTATGAATCCTTTCTTCTTGGACTATAATCCCCCACTGCTTCCATTTAGTACCTGTTTTGATTATGGTGTGATTTCAGGTAGTTTTTCTCATGTTTCTTATGCTTGGAGTTCTCTGAGTTTCTTAGACATGCAGTTTTATACTATTTTTTTCTTTTCAAATTTGAAATATACTAAGCCTCCTAAAGTTACTCCATAGTTCATGGGTTCCCTGCTAATTTTTCTTTCAACCTCTTTTCTCTTTGTGTTTCATTTTGAATAGTTTTATTTCTTTGTTTGAAGTTCATTAAACTTCCTCTTTCATTAATCCTAACTAGTGTATTTTTTAAAAACATGGTTTTATAAATTTTGTAGAGAGAGGAAGGGGAAGGAAGAGAGAGAGAGAGAGAGAGAGAGAGAGAGAGAGAGAGAGAGAGAGAATCTGTGTGAGAGAGAAACATTGATTGGCCTTGTCCCTGTGATTGCAGCCCACATCTGGGCATGTTCCCTGACTTGGAATCAAACTGGCAATCTTTCAGTGCACAGGATGATGCTCAACCAACTGAGTCACACCAGTCAGGGCCTAACTAGTGTTTTTTTTTTTTTTTTTAAATCTCAGACATTGTCATTCCTATCTCTAGAAGCCTAATTTGATTGTTTTGTTTTATATATTTCCCCTTCCTTCCTTCCTTCCTTCCTTCCTTCCTTCCTTCCTTCCTTCCTTCCTTCCTTCCTTCCTTCCTTCCTTCCTTCCCTCCCTCCCTCCCTCCCTCCCTCCCTTCTTTCTTTCTTTCTTTCTTTCTTTCTTTCTTTCTTTCTTTCTTTCTTTCTTTCTTTCTTTCTTTCTTTCTTTCTTTCTTCCTTCCTTCCTTCCTTCCTTCCTTCTTTCTTTCTTAAGAGGGAAAGACAAAGAGAAATATCGATGTGAGAGAAACACATCGATTGGTTGCTTCCTGCACAAGGCCCCATCAGGGCCTGGGCAGGGAGGAGTCTGCAACAAAGGTATGTGCCCTTGACTGGAATCAAATCCAGGACCCTTTGGTCCATAGGCCGACACTCTATCCACTGAGCCAAACCAGGTAGGGCAATTTTCCTCTTTCTTTGTAACACAATTATTCTTCCAACTTATTGAACATATGAAATACAGTTAGGAAACTGTTTTAATATCTTTGTTGAATAATTCTAACATCTGTGTCAGTTCTGGTCAGTTTTGAGAAATCAATTTTTATCCTCATTACGAGTTGTATTTTTTCTGTTTGTTGTTTTTTTTTTTTTTTTTTGGTATAACTAGTTGTTTCTTATTAGATGCTAATCACTGTGAATATTACCTTATTGTGCACTGGATGCTTCTATATTATCATAAATACTGGTGGCTCGGTACACGGATTTGTGCACATTGAAAGGAAATTAATTAGAAGAAATGTTTTAATATCACTATTTGCCCTTTCTCTGTAATAGAAGTGTTAGAGATTAAAGAAAATTAGTAAAATGTATATGAAAATAATATATAAACTGATTAATAAATAAACAATAACATGATATAACAACAACAAAGACATGATATAAAAACATGATATAAAAAAATAAAAACAACATTGATATAAACAATGAGTGATAAATTGATTAAACTTATTCTAATATCTCCCTGTATACCACATTAAGAGTAAAAACACTTTCAGTGTGCTTGACTAATTTCCCTTGTGATTAAGTCAACTTTAACTCTAACGTCACACACTCTTCAAACTCAAGAGAAAGCAACATGTAACTGATGATGCCCAAAAATGGGTTCAGGAGGATATTGTCTAAAGTTTGTCTTTGTGATTTATTAATAGTCATCGCAAATGCTGGTATCACGGGAAACTGTCTTTGGATTAATTTAAATGGGAGGCCAGTGTCAGACGGGGACAAATCAATTCTTGGAATCAGAACAATCTCTCCTTCTGCAGATCCTGTTAATACTTCAGCTTTGATTATGTTAGGTTGCAATCTTGTGATAATAAATGTAGTACCATTACAAAGACCCCATTTACTATAAAGATTTCTCAGTAGCATGATGATTGCACCCACTTTCAATTTTAATGTATAACATGGCATTCCTGAAGGAGTAATACTATTAAGAAATTTGATGGGAAAATTTTCCTTTTTGGCATCATCTGTTGAATAGATGGAATCATCACTCAAATAGGTGTGAAAATCTCCATCAAGTATATCCAAAATTTCTTCATTTAATTTATGAACATGCTCATTTTTAAGACAAAGAATCACACATTTAGATATATTTTTAATATTATCTATAGATATACTATTTCCAAAGGTAGCTTCAATAATATATCCGTTACAAATCATTTCATGGGGGATTTCAATAATATCCATTCCTAAATGAAAACTACTATCAAGTTTGTCATCTCCAAGTTTTACTAACCATTTACTATAAGCAGAAACCTCTGATCTCATATTTGTTTTAAGAAACAACTGTCTATCCCTAATTGGTTTGGCTCAGTGGATAGAGCGTCGGCCTGCAGACTGAAGGGTCTCGGGTTCAATTCTGATCAAGGGCATGTATCTTGGTTGCGGGCACATCTCCAGTGGGGGCTGTACAGGAGGCATCTGATCGATGTTTCTCTCTCTTTATCCCTCTCCCTTCCTTTCTGTAAAAAATCAATAAAATATATATATATTTTTTAAAAAGAAACAACTGTCTGAAACATCCCCAAGCACTACAGTACTTAGCCAGCTTTAGAGGTATGTTGTGCCCATAGTTGGTCTTCAGACATATTTTGTCGATGATGCCGCTTTCTTTCAGCTTCAGAATGTCAACAAAAACAACCAAATTCACAATCTACACGTGTACAATGGGCACCAACAAGAGCTTTATATGTATTGTGCACGCGCGAGTCAAGCCAGTGCGAGTCACATGTACTGGGCGGGTGGTCAGACAGTTGGACAGTCAGACGGATGGACGGTCAGTCACTTAGCCTTTTATATATGTATAGATTCTTCATCTTTGTTCTGAAAGGCACTTTAAGTTACATAAAACCAGTTATTCCCCCCCCCCCCATTGTGGCTTGGTATTAAACTTTGTTAGGCAATACCAGAGAAGGATTTATTATTCTTGGCTAGGTCTAAATATTCTATACCATGTGACTTGAAATATGTTCCATTCTACTTTAACTTGTAGGAATAGCTGCTGTTCAGGGTCTTTTGCAAGTGAAGGTGGTATTTCTTTAATCACTTTTGTTGTCTTCCCCTGGTTTTAGGTGATTTCCTCACATCAGCACTCTCCTGAATTCTTGAAGGTGATCATCTTTGCATCTATAGAAATCTCTTCTGTGCAAATTCCTCTTTTTTATTACTCTGACTTGTGACCTTCAGCCACTTTGGTCACTCCAGACTCTCATCTATGTTTTCTCATCTGGGACTCTGCTGGGCTCCTTTCTGTGCTATAGCTGGCAAACTTTTTCAAGACATTGTTTGCTTCACTGCCCTTTGTTAACCAGAGGCCAGTGTCATGAAAAAATGTGGTAACATATTTTGTTCGAGTATTTATTCATTTCCAGCAGGAAGATAAATCCAGCCACACTTATTATTCCATCTTGACCTGATGCGATTTAAGCAATACATTGTTTTAAGTCCATTAAAACTATTGCCTTATGTTATGAAGCATAACATTTATCTTTCACTATTTTACATGTTATTTAAATGACCTATATTCCTCACTAAATTTTAAGCATAACTAGATATCCATATAATCTAATGAATGTTTTATTCA
The DNA here is from genome assembly GCF_027574615.1 of Eptesicus fuscus. Taxonomy (NCBI): domain Eukaryota; kingdom Metazoa; phylum Chordata; class Mammalia; order Chiroptera; family Vespertilionidae; genus Eptesicus; species Eptesicus fuscus. The sequence continues at coordinate 53,549,279 of NC_072480.1, forward strand.
TACCCAATGCCTGGAAACAATCTCAACCTGAGCATCTTTATTGCTTCCCAAATCTAAAACAGATTGTGTATGAAAGCTAAATGAATACACAATATACAAGTTAAGATATTAAAATGAAACAAAAGAAAATGGTTTCATAAGCATGATTTAAAATGTACTTTAAATTATCATTGATGCATTTTTGGGAATTAAGTAGAACTCTGCAAGAGTTGATAAATAATGAGTTCATTTCCATTTCAAAAGAAACAATTCTTGATACAGCCAAATTGTAAAAAACAGCCTCATGCTGATAAAGATGTTTTACACAATGCATCATTTCTTATCATCAGAATCAAATGAGCACAGTTGGTGTGTGGCACAGTTATTCTTTAATTTCTGAATTTCTCAATAGAAGTAGCACAAAGAGAATACTGAAAGGAAATATCCAGAAATGTTCTCTTATAAACACTAGAATAAATTATTCTCTTTAAATCTTCAAATTTATTATCTTAAATGTTTTAAGAGACTAATTTACATTAAATTATTAGTTGGGAAAGCAATATTTATTGAGTACTTATATAGTAGGCACTGAATTACAAAAATGAATTATAGACAACTGCAGTGTTGGGGAGCTCATCATATATTTATAGATACAGACAAAAAATAAGACATACTACAATAACTGCCATAATATACATGCGTGCAAAGGGTAGTAGGAAATAGACAAGTGAAAAAGAAATTAATCCTAATTTTCTTTCACTAATTTCACTTCCAAATATACAGGTTGGTTGATATTTAACAACTTTGCCCTGGATAATATTCAATTAAAAAGAATATTTTAGTACTTTCCTAACATTCACCTTTCACTGTCTCTCAAAGTCAAGGATAAATATAATATAGGAATATAATAAAGAAACTTGATTAAATGTGGAACTAAAGTTATCTATTAAATTGCTTTTTAAGTGTTTTTTGTTTTTTTTTATTTAAATTCTTTATTGTTTAAAGCATTACATAAGTCTCCTTTTCCCCCCATTGACCTCTTTCCAGCTGCCCCCACAGCCCAGCACATGTCCTCACCCCCTGCAGGAGGCTAAAGTAAACAGCAGTTAGCATAAAAGTGCAAAAAGAGACATTGGAAGGCCAATGGACTTTGATATTCAACAAGGCTAAATATCTGCACAAAACCCTACTGTGGGCACAATGGCTTGAGGCAATTTCCTGACATGATAGTCCTTACATTGTTTATCAAACTTTACCTTTGATCTCCTATATGCATTGCTAAAGGGAAAATGTGTATTTAAAGTTAATAAAAAGGAGACAGGACCAGGTCTTGGGGTGCCTCTTCAAGAAAGAGGTTTCCACTTGGCCCCCCATGCCTTCCAAATTCATATTTCTTGTATAGCATTTTCATTTGTGCGTCAGCCCCTCCTTCAGATCCTGAACCTCGCTGTGCAGTTCGCGGCAACCTCCTCTGCCCCCGAGTCTGTGTTCATTGGTTATGCTCATATGCATGCATACAAGTCGTTTGGTTGATCTCTTACCCTCTCACCCCACGGCTTCCTTCATAGGTTGAACAATCTGTTTGATGCTTCTATGACTCTGGTTCTATTTTTGTTCATCAGTTTATGTTGTTCATTATATTCCACAAATGAGTGAGATCATGTGATATTTATCTTTCTCTGACTGGCTTATTTCGCTTAGCATAATGCTCTCTAGTTCTATCCATGCTGTCGCAAATGGTAATAATTCCTTATTTTTTACAGCAATGTAGTAAGTGGGGTTTTTAAAAGATGTGATTAAAGTAGTACATTGTGTAAGGAACACTATTGATTGTTTGTTATAAATATATTTGCAGCAATTTTATGAAATTATTTTTTAAAAATTTAAGGTAAATTTAAGCTGTTCATGCCAATTGAAAAAGAGCAATATAATTGAAGACATGTTTACATTGTGTCTTGTATTTGACACTGTGAAGCTATTTTATATACCGTATTTTCCGGCATATAAGACCACTTTTTAACCCAGGAAAATCTTCTCAAAAGCCGGGGGTCTTATACACCGGAAAATACGCTATATATCACTCTAATACTCAAATGTTATCTATCAGCTCACCCAAAATACTAAGCTTTTCGAACACACACACACACACATACACACACACACACTGTTCTGTGCTTAAAATGTTCATTTAAGTGACTTAAGCCACTGAAAAGAAGCTCATAGTACTCATACTTACAAATAAGCAGGTTACTTGTATTTGAACAAGTCATACTTTTGACCAATGTTTTAAATATGTAAGAAAATAATCTAGCTAAAAAACAACAACAACAACAAAAAAACAACAACAACAGAAAGCAAGGGAGAGAAGCTGGCTATAGTATGCACACCATACAATTATGATTTAGTCTACATATCACTGGGGAATAAAATGTGCCCAGATCAAACTGCTGAGGTGACACCTTCTTTACTCTTTTTGGCTTCCTCCCAGGCCAACCCACATTCTGAAATGTTCTCTCTCTAATTTCTTTTATATTTTCTGCTATGCTATGTATGCAAACCCAGGAGCCATAGGATGTCTGTGAAAGTGATTCCCTTTTTAACTTCCCTTCATTCTTTTCATGAGAGTGATCAAACCTGGAGCAATCACATGTATCAGCTGGAGGTCTCTCTATGCCATCACAAGAATTCATATAGTTTATTCCTTATGTATCTTGCAGAATCAAATTTTTATTTATTTAAAAGAAAATGAGAGAGTGGAGAATGAGAGAAAAAGGAATAAAGCAGACAAAATGAAATAAAAAGAGAAGAAAAAAAGCTAGCAGCATCTTTTCAATATGTTTACATATAAGCTAAGCCTCTGTCTCTATTATTTTTTTCTCATTTGTTAAATTGTTATCTATGCTATTACTTTCATAAAATACGAGGCACATGCTTCTTTGCTTATGAAAATTAAATCTAGATTTCTCAGAATATGGTGACATTAGCTAATGGTTACTGAAAGTTTACCTTTATATTGGGAAAAGCATTTTATAAGAATTGAGCAATTGAAATCTTGGGTGAAAAAACTTATAAAAGGAATAGATATTATATTATCAATGAAGAAATAGGATATTAAAAGATCTAAATATGTAGGCAAATTAGAAAAATCATTTAATGTAGATTATAGATATAACCATGCTACTGAATCCAAATTACTTAAACAACTATGTTCCAAATTTGATCTATCATCTATCTATCTATCTATCTATCTATCTATCTATCTATCTATCTAATCAATCTAGATACTGCTTTCATGACATCTATATGGATTTTAATTAATTGTCATGTACTAAGAGTCTATAAATGGTCACACATATTCTTTAGAATAATTGTTGGTACTTATTATATATACAACACGATTATAAATTTATGACATTAAAGGAGAACATAAGATAAATTGATCTTGAGACCATATGGTTTAACAATGAAACTAATTTGTTAATTTGCCAAGAGTCAGATGAGTAGTGCAACCTATAATGAATGTTTATATTATAGGTTGGATATACTAAGGGCATTCTGTGCAGCAATGCCTAGGGTAGGAAAATTTCAAGTGAAATTAAATTAGGACTATATGCAAATGAGTGAGTAAGAAAGGAAAAGCATTTTAAAGATTGAGGAAGTGTGTGATTATTTTAGGTCTGGATAGAGCTAAATTTATGAGAAATCAGAGGTCCAGTCTGCTTGTAGCTGAGAATTGAGCTGCCAGATGACACTAAAGTACACATTTTGTTAAGAGGAACTGGAAGATCTATTGTGCAGGAGACACCCTTATAGGGCAGGACATGCTTCAGTAGGGCTTTGGTGCTCACTGAGTCTACCCCTTGAGTGTGTCTCTTATGGATATGAAGAGCTGTAATCCACATGGTCTCACTCTGACCACCGGGTACATTGGATCTTGGATCTCCAAGGAGGTGCAAGGTCAGCCACTCTCTGGGGCCGCCCAGCAGGAGCTACAGAGACATCTGCAGATTCCTCCTCTTTGTATGGGGTTTGGAAGTGCCCAGACAAGGCTCAGCTGTGAAGCAAGGCAGGCTGCTGATGCCGGGTCTTGGGCCTTCTTTTGGAAGCTCTGGGGCTCTATGACCCAGCTGCTGCTTGTTTGACAGGTTTTATGTGGAGATAGGACAGGCCATTCATATGCAAAAGTTGATGTACATAGCTTGAGTGGGGTTGTAAATTGGGTGGGGCAGGGTCTCTGGGAATCACCAGGGTGGAGCAAACAGCAATGGCTGCCAACCAGCCCTACACCAGAGAGATCCCCGGGTCTCCACGTCCCGCACCCCCACGAAGGAACAATGATTGCTGTGAGCACCTCTGAGAGAAAGCTGCCCTCGTGTCCCTGTCCCAGTGCCAGACAGTCCAGTTTCTCCCTGTATGTGTCTGGGTCCCCTAGAGTCTCGCCCAGAACTGGAGTTAAGAGCAAGTGGGATCTTGTATCTCCCACCCAATTAAAAGAGCAGCACATCCAGGTGCCAGCACTTTCTGCACCTCTTACCAGTCTCAGTGTGCTTTCTTCACCTCTCTAATTGTGGAACTTCCACTCAGCCAGATTTCTCGTGGTTCAGGGTGGTAGTTGTTCTGCCTTTTATTTGTAATTTTGATGTGGTTGTGAGAGGCAGCAAGTATAGGTGTTTACCTATGCTGCCATCTTGGGTCCTTAGGTGACTGGGGAGGCTGAGCCACTGGGCCCTGTAGGACACCTACCACACAAGGCCACTCTATCAACTCAAGGAGACTTAGCAGCTACCCAGTACATAGAAACAAACACAGGGAAGCAGCCAAAATGAGGAGACAAAGAAACAAGTAACAAATGAAAGAAATGGATAAAAGCAAAATACTGGATATAGAGTTCAAAACCACAGTTATAAGGTTACTCAAGAATCTTCTAGAAACCTCCGAGAAATTTAGTGAGACCCTCCAGGATATGAAAAAGGACCAATCAGAAATTAAGCATACACTGACTGAAATAAAGAATAATATACAGAGATCCAACAGCAGACTAGAGGATCGCAAGAATCAAGTCAAAGATTTGAAATACGAAGAAGCAAAAAACACCCAACCAGAAAAGCAAAGAGAAAAAAGAATCCAAAAATATGAAGATAGTGTAAGGAGCCTCTGGGACAACTTCAAGCGTACCAACATCAGAATTATGGGAGTACCAGATGGAGAGAGAGAGCAAGATACTGAAAACCTATTTGAAGAAATAATGACAGAAAACTTCCCCCACCTGGTGAAAGAAATAGACTTACAACTCCAGGAAGCACAGAGAACCCCAAATAAGAGGAATCCAAAGAGGACCACACCAAGACACATCAAAATTAAAATACCAAGGGCAAAAGACAAAGAGAGAATATTAAAAGCAGCAAGAGAAAAACAGTTAGTTAACTATAAGGGAGTACTCATACGACTGTCGGCTGATTTCTCAACAAAAATTATGCAGGCCAGAAGGAAGTGGCAAGAAATATTCAAAGTGATGAATAGCAAGAACCTACAACCAAGATTACTCTACCCAGCAAAGCTTTAATTTAGAATTGAAGGTCAGATAAAGAGCTTCACAGACAAGAAAAAGCTAAAGGAGTTCATCACCACCAAACCAGTATTATATGAAATGCTGAAGGGTATTCTCTAAGAAGAGGAAGAAGAAGAAAAAGGTAAAGATAAAAAATTATGAACAAAGTGACAACAAATATATATCTATCAACAAGTGAACCTAAAATCAAATGAATAAAATTCCTGATGAACAGAACAGACTGGTGAAAGTAATAGAATCAGGGGCATGGAAAAGGAGCAGACTGACAATTCTCTGAGGGAAGGAGTTGTGGGGGGTGCGGGAAGAAATTGGACAAAGAGCTTACACCTATGCACTAGGTCAGTGGTGGGGGGGGAGGGGAGGCCTGGAGTGGGGTGGGAACTGGGTGGAGGGGAGCTATGGGGGGAAAAAGAGGACCATCTGTAATAATCTGAAAAATAAAGATTTAAAATAAAATAAAATAAAATATCCTAAAGGAAAAAAAAAAAAAAAAAGAGGAACTGAATTAGGGAATAAGGAATAACTGAAAAAGGAATTTTCTATTTTTACTAAAATGTCTGTAAATAAGAAACAATAGAAATGTTTCAAAGGTTTCATTTGAAAACAAATATTTTAAGTTTATTAAAATGTATTAACTTTTAAACTGGATTTCATGGAAATAAATTTATAGCAAAATTACAAAGATTTTGCCTAGGTAATAGCTTAAAAAATAGCTAAGTGTGAGTGTCTGTGTGTTGCTTTTTTAATAAATTTGTATTGGCAGAGGAGAAAACAATGTTTAATAGAAATTGTCATATATATGTGCAAATTTAGTACAGGTAAACATAATTTTGTTATGAAGTATACTACCCTATTCCTAAATGTTCTGTGATGTAGAGTGTTTCAAATAATTTTGCCAGGAAAGCAAAGAATTGAATTTTAATTTCACACTCATAGTCTTTTCCCTGAATTATTTTGGCATGTTATAAATACATTTTGTTTTGACTATCAAAATTTCTTAGGGAATATTGCACATTTTGATCTCCAGGAGATAGTGAAACATTAGCCAAAAGTACAAGAAAAAGGAAAATAGAGCATGTTATGTAACTATGAGAGCTTGTGTTTAAAGTGGAAATACATGAATTTACACAAAACATATTGAGGAAGTAGTTTTAAACAATTTAATATCTAGAGCATTACTTATCTCATTTGTAAAACCAGGGTGCTAACAGTACCCTCCCCATAAGCATTATGCAAGAAAAAAGTTATAAGTTATGTGTAGAAACACCTAGGCTTGCCTGGTGTTTGCCTAACATATCCAAATATGAATTAAAACATTTTCTTAGGTCAATACAATAAATATTATTGAAAATGCATATTTGACAAATGGATAAAGAACTTTCTGTTTGATTTTAAAAATACTTTAGTGGATTCACCATATATTTTTCTTTTTCTTTCATGCAATGAGAGAGTAATCTCTAACTCCAATGAGCTATAGACAAAAAGAGACTGGGAAGGAGAGTCCTCTTTGAGAGAGTGAGAGTAATTATAGCCACTTGTTTTTCCCAGGGGGTAACATTTGGGAGACTAGTCCCAGAGGTGAAGTCAGCATTTCTTACCCAATACTGATACCAGGCTTCCCGGTACATTCTTGTTCTTCAAGCCCTTCCCATGTTCCTACTTGCAATTTTTCTCATTGGCTGGTTGGAGAATTAAGCCATATTCTTATTGAAAGACATGGAATGATTGAAGAGCTATTGGCCATATCCTGGAGAAGAGTGAATGTTTTCCCAACTGTGATTCTATGCCAGCCAAAAGAGAAAAAAATCCAGGTGTGTCTGCATTGCATAATTTGCTTCTCACAAATACTTTTTGATTATAAAAGGCCTCCCTTTTTGGAACAGTGTAATACATGAATCTAAAGCTCAGCTTCACCATCATGATGTCTCTCTATTCATTCTGCCACACAAATACAAGGCCATCAAGATATCGTTGCGTTCTTTACCTATCACTAGGTCATGAACATTTGAGCCAATAACCTTCTCATGGGCTTTCAAGTGGCAGCAGTTCCTACTAACCTGCACTGTGACCAAGATTCTGTTTTCCCCTAAACAGATGCATTTACAATAACTGCAGTCTTTCTTACACAATTAATTCTTACAACTTACAAGTAGATATGCAAATATGCTGTTTAACATTTGCATTTACATTAACTTCTAATGCTGTGAATCAACTTTTTTTATGTTCTTTTTGAGAAAATACTCAGAAATTTATGTTTGTTTTTTTTTCCTAAAAACAAAAGCAAGTAGTTGAGGTTTATTTGTAAAATATTGACTTCCTTTAAGTTAGAAAACACACACTAGACTGAGAATAACAATTTCCAGAGTAATATCCTCTTGTTGTATTGATCCTTTAAGTATTATGAAGTAGCCTTCATTATCTCTTGTTTTGGTCTTCACTTTGAAGTTTATTTTGTCAGATATGAGTATTGCTACCCCAGATCTTTTTTCATTTCCATTTGCCTAGAACATTTTTTTCCATCCTTTTACTTTCATTCTGTGAGTCCTTTGTTCTGAGGTGAGTCTTTTGTAGACAGCATATATATGGGCCATGTTTTCTTATCCATTCAGCTAACCTTCACTTATTTGTAACATCTTCATTTTCTTTGTATCAATTAACACCATTTTTAACTACTCATTTCATAATTATGCACTTATCTATGTCCACCAAAGACCATGAGCTTTGTAACAGAAGGTATTTATGGTATATCTAAGAACACTCAGAAAATTACTCTTTATTTCTAATTATAAAGTAAAATCACTGTTTATGTGGAATTTTCATAACATTTTATGCTTCATAAATATGAAAAAAAGAGTACATTATGACTATATGTCTAGTCTATCAAAAACACACAGATTTTATTGAGATATTTTTATATAATTACCAGAAGCCTGGTGCACGAAATTAATGCATGGGGGGGGGGGTGTCCCTAAGCCCAGCCTGTACCCTCTCCAATCTGGGACCCCTGGAGGGGATATCTGACTTGGGATGTGGGATCGGGCCTAAAAGGGCAGTCAGACATCCTTCTCACAATCCAGGACTACTGGCTCCCAACTGCTCGCCTGCCTGCCTGCCTGCCTGATTGCCCCTAACTGCCCTCCCATGCCGGCCTGGTCACCCCTAACTGCCCTCCCCTGCCAGCCTGGTCACCTCTAACTGTCCTCCCCTGCAGGACTGGTCACCCCAACAGCCCTCCCCTGCTGGCCATCTTGTGGCAGCCATCTTGTGTCCACATGGGGGTGGCCATCTTTGACCACATGGGGGCAGCCATCTTGTGTGTTGGAGTGATGGTCAATTTGCATATTACTCTTTTATTAGATAGGATGTTTCAGCTTTATAAAAGCAAGACATATCTAATATATCTTGGATTTTGTTATGGTGTCAAGCAAGTAGATCTAGTGCACTTGCTCAAAATTATTTATAATACTTATATATTCCCACTTATAGGACTATGTCCCAAGAAACCAGAAATACCAATCAGAAAGGATATATGTATCCCTATGTTCATAGCAGCACAATTTACAATAGCTAAGATTTGGAAACAGCCTAAGTGCCTATCAGCAGATGAGTGGATTAGAAAACTGTAGTACATCTACACAATGGAATACTATGCTGCTATAAAAAAGAAGGAACTGTTACCATTTGCAACAGCATGGATAGAACTGGAGATCATTATGCTAAGTGAAATAAGCCAGTCAGAGAAAGATAAATATCACATGATCTCACTCATATGTGGGATATAATGATCAACATACTTTGATGAATAACAATAGATCCAGAGACAAATGATGTGTTGGGGGGTGCAGGTTAGAGAGCTACCAAAGGACTTGTATGCATGCATATTAGCATAACCAATGGACACAGACACTGGGGCAGTGGGGGCTTGCCCAGAGTGGGAATGACTCCAGTGGGGAGGGGGAGGGGATCAATTGGAGAAAAAGGAGACATATGTAAAACTTTAGACAATTAAAAAAATAATAATACTTGTATATTCTAATATTTGCTGTTTGCTTAACATATAATTAGAAAAAATAATAACTTTCAGCTTTTATCCATGTGCAACTGAAGTATAAAAAATTAATAGTATAACATTATTTCAACTTAATTGAAATATAACCTGTTTTACTTTTAATATTATTATTGTACTATTTTTAATTTGAGTATAAAATAACTTTCAAATTATTTTGCATTTTATGCTATTTTTATCAGGAAATATAAAATATTTAGGACTAAAAATATAAATATGAATTAAATATATTGATACTGTGAAATTTTTCATAATTAAATATAATAAGGCCATCATAGAAGCAAATAGCTTTCTAAAATACAAATCTGAAATTAATTACTTAATATTATTAATAAGAAAATTTTGTTTTTTAATGAGAATATATAATATTTCACTGTGTAAGTTATATCAGTTCTTTATTAATCAATAACTGTGAATTATTGAAAATAATTTTGTACATCAAAACTAAGATAACTTATAAGAAGGCATTCATCAGAATGGCCACAATAGGTCAAAGTTGAAAACATCTTTCATTAATGCAAAATTGTTTATCCATTTCAATGAGAATGATTTATGATTCCTTAAAAAATAGCTTAAGAATCTGGAACATCATTTCCCTTATAACATTTCCTTAGCATCTTAACACAATGAGCTAGTAAGGCTGACAACACAGTGTGAAAATTAAGCTGTTTTGAAAATTCACAGAAATCAGAGACTTTCAAAATAAATTGGATTATAAATTGGATTTTTAAAGAAAGTCACTTAACTGACTCTCTTTTGAATGTTTTAAGAAACTTAGATTGAAATAGTGACCTTTGAATCCTTTGCTCATTGTCTTTTTCTTTTAAATCGAACAAAATCTAAAATAGATTGAAATAAACACCTCATTCAGTGTCTTTAATAGATAATTTAATCTAAATTGCAACAATAGTATCACACTAATATTTATACTTAGGAACTCTAGTTCCCTAAACTTAGACATTTTAAAGAAAACCAGCCAAAATAAGAAGATATATGCAGCATGTTATGAGTTTAGGAAATACATATTTTTATGTATGGCAAAAAAATCAATTTAATAAATAAATTAATCTGGTGTAAATCTGTCATCTACAAAAATGGCACCCTCAAATAAATACAGTAGAATTTTACTCATAGTATTAAGTACATCAATGTACAATTGATATACTCAAAGTGTAACATGTATTTTATAGGCATTAATATATTTTGCAAATGATTTCTTAATCTGGATTCCAAATAATGTCTATTATGCAACCAACAAGTAGAGAAATACATCTCAACTTCTGGAATACTATCTCTTGCTTTCAGCAGTGGAGCATAGACTAGGAGCTTTCATTTTCCCTATCTGTACAATGAAAGTGATAATGCCATAATTGGTTTGGCTTAGTGGATAGAATGTCAGCCTGAAGACTGAAGGGTCCCACGTTCAATTCTGGTCAAGGGCACATACCCGGGTTGTGGACTTGATCCTTGGGGGAGTGTGCAGGAGGCAGCTGATCAATGATTCTCTCTCATCATTGATATTTCTATCTCTCTCTCCCTCTCCTTCTCCCTTCCTCTCTGAAATCAACATATATTATAATAAGAGAAATAACCTTCACTATAAAAAAAGAAAGTGAAAACGATGGTGCTTATCTATGGGATTCATATTAAATAGGATCATTTACCTATATTTATTAGAATATTTTTATTTATAATGAATATCAAACAAATACTACTGGCTGTTGTGATTGCACTTTTTATTTGATTTGGCTATCAACTATCTAAGGGAAGGGATGATACAGAGTTAAGACCAATTTAGATATTATTATACGTTCTTCTCTTTCCTTAATGTCTAGTTAACAATGTTATTGATTGTTATCCATAATTGTTAACTTTGAATATTCAAAACACATTGTGAACACACTAATTTGAACTTGTATACATTTACATATATTGATATATTTAAATACTTTCAACATAAAGCTATAATTGTTGCTGATGTATATCATGTAATATTTTTCTCTACAATTTTCTGTTTGATAAAAGACGACTGAAAAAGAGGCTGTGTGAAAGCATACAAATTATATATCTCATAAGGACTTGTATTCAGAATATGGAAGAAACACTTCCAACCCTAAATTAAAAAGACAAAAATACAAAACAATTAAATATAGAAATTGTGTGTAGACAATTCTCCAAAGAAGATATATAAATGGGCAAAAAGCATATAACATGTACTCAACATCTTTGATCATCAGTGACATTCATATCAAAGTTATAATAGGAGAGCACTTCCCACCCACTAGGGTGGTAATAATAACAGTAATAAGAATAATGATGATAATAATAAGTGTTGATGGTATTTGGAGAAATTGGAATCCTCATACACTGCTGATGCAAATGTAAATTGATGCAACCACTTAATTAAATCATCTGGTGATTTCTTCAAATGTTAAAGATAGAGTTACCCAAAAATAGATAGAGGCAAAGAAGCATCGCACAGACTGTCAAAATACAGTGGGAAGGTAGGGGAGGGTTGCGGGGTGGGGGGGAGCGTTGGAGGGGCGTAAGAGATCAACCAAAGGACTTGTATGCAGGCATATAAGCACAACCAACAGATGCAAGACACTGGGGGTGGGGGCGGGTGAGGGCAAGTGCTGGGAGGGTGGGTAGGGAAGGCCTGGGGGAAGGTCAATGGGGGAAAGAAAAGGAGACATATGTACTACTATTTGTAATACCTTAGACAATAATAATAATAAAAAGGTAGAGTTACCATAAAACTCAGCAATTTGCTATTTACTTAATAGAAATGAAAACTATATCTACACAAAAATTTGTTCATACATGTTGAAAGCAGCATTATTCATAGCAGCCAAATGTGGAAACATCCCTCTTTGTGGTTCTTGACCCAATTCCAATGAGTATGTGAGAGCTCCTCTCACATGAACAAATAATTCTTGGGCACCAGCAGGGTGTTGAAGAAGTCACATTATTGTAGCATTATCTACCCAAGATAGCATCAGATACCACAGGTGAAGGTTTAGTCCTACAAGACTGCCCCCACCTCACTTCAGACACCAGTTACTAGCCTAGGTTATTAATAGACCAACTATTCACTGAAGGTTCCAAGGACCTTTCCTTAGGTGTCAGATGCCATTCATTCATCCAAGTTTTACCTGTACTTCTGACCAACTAGCTATAAAACAAATGTTCCTGCAACTCCTCCTCAGGTTCGATTAATTTGCTAGAGCAGCACAAAGAACTTAGAGAAATATTTTACTTACTAGATCACCAGTTTATTATAAAAGTATACAACTCAAAAACAGCCAGATGGGAAAAATACAGAAGGCAAAGTATGGAGAAGGGGCATGAAAATTCCATGACCTCTCTCAATTTCTACGTTTGCCAACCTGGAAATTCTTGGAAACCTGTCCTCTTGAATTTTTACAGAGACTTTACTACATAATCATGATTGATCAAATCATTGTGTATTGGTGATTGATTCGACCTACAGGCCCTACTGAAAGTTACAATCCTCTAATCACATGGTTGGTTCTCCTGGCAAGAGCATTATCCTCAGGTTGGATACAAAAGGCCCTTCATTTACATAAAAAAGACTCCTTTATCACTTTCTACAATTAGAAAGTTTATAGGGTTTTGGGAGGTATGAGCTAGGAATTGTGTATAAAGACCAAAAATATATGAGAAATATATTTTATTCATCTGAATGACCAAATACATATTTCTTCTAACTTAAATAGTACAAACCCAAGTGCCCATCAACTGATGAATGGATAAATGTGATGTATAAATATAAAATAAAAATAAATCTAATGCAAGTATATGCAATAGTATGAATAAACCTTGAAAATGTTATGCTATGAAAAACATTATTCAAAAAATTCCACATATTATATAATTCCATTTGCGTAATATGTTCAGAATAGGCACATATTAAGACAGAAAGATTACTTGTTGCCTAGGAAAGGGGGTTGGGATGGGGCAATGGGTATGTTGCTAGTAATATAGTGTTTTCTGTTTGGGGAGATTGAAATGTTTTAACGTCGATTGTATTGATGGTTGCATAACTGTGAATATACTAAAATCCATTGTCGTGTACACTTTTAATAGGTGAATGCTGTAAAATATGCCTTATATTTAAATAAAGCTGTTGTAATAAAAGAATAAACAATATCTAGTTTTGAGCAGTTAAATATAAAGTGGTCATATTTAATGACTAAATTAAAGGTGGCAGAATATAAAATGAAACAAGTGAGAGTTTCATATTAGGTAATATTTTTACATCTAAATAATTAAATTTATTCACTTGAAAAATGCAGGATCATTAGAATATAATGTCTATTTTTAAACAATTCACATGAGTGTATACACATAAAACCACAGGTATACCTATGTTTGCTTTGGGTTTTACTCCTAATCCTATGAACTTTCTTATTCTCTTAACTCGAACAGATAAATACATTTGTAAAGAAAGATTTTCTTCATATATTAAGACTCAAGAAGAAACTCATTTAGGTATTTATAGGCCTTCCTTCTATAAAAAGAAAGAAATTGAGAGAGGGATAGAAATGTTATAATTTGCATAATTCTTCTTTTATTAAGCATTTATAAAATTTGCAAGTTATGCACCCAAATCTATTGAAAATCTTGTGCTCCTGCTTCATTTTCTTAATGCAATCTTTATTATAAGGTAAAATCAAATAAACAAAGGCAGTTATTTGCTATCAATTTATATCATCTCCCTAAAATAAAAATTTAGATAGACAAAAGTGGTTATTTTTAAATCCTTTCTCAATGATCTAAAACAAAACAAACAACACACACACAGTATAAGCACTGTAATTTCCCAAGGGATAAATGTTCAGAATAGCAGTCTTGATATGTGCAATTACCATTGACTCCAAGGTAGCTCTTCTGAGTCCCTTCTAAATATCTTCAAGTTATCTTCAAGAGGAACTATATTATTTTGATAATAATACTGAACTTTATTTCACATAAGTAACAAGCATTATTTAGTTTTTGAGTATTCTGTAAAGTTTCTGCTATAAAAAAAAAAATAAACTCCTCCCTACCTAATAATATGAATCTATTTCAGATTTTAAACTATTTCTTTTTAAGTGATGATTTTAAATAACCAGATATTGCATGATCAGAACTTCTAGTTGGATTAAAAATAACATTAATATTTAATTGAGCCTTAGCCGGTTTGGCTCAGTGGATTGAGTGTCAGCCTGCAGACTGAAGGGTCCCAGGTTTGATTCTGGTCAAGGGCATGAACCTCAGTTGCAGGCTCCCTGCCCTGATTGGGTGCATGCGGGAGGCAACCAATCTATGTGTCTCTCTCACATCAATGTTCCTCTCTCTCCTTTCCATTCACTCTAAAAAAAATAAATAAAAAATACTTCATGGATAGGTATGTAATTACGTTAGGTTGAAATAACCAGGGATTAAATACATAGTCCAACCACTATAAAATCATGTTTTAGGAGTTGATATTTTAATTTTCATGAGTTCACTTTAATTTTGATGAGTTAATTTTAATGTTCACAATATTTTTCTGAATGTCTAAGGTTGTAGGGTCAGGTACTTGACATTTCAATCAATCTTATTTTGGCAATATTTTGATAATAATGGCAGATACATTTGTATGTTTCATGTCATTACCTGCAAAATAGATGTGACATGACTGTAAACAGCTTGGGGTTTCCACAAGATGATGGTAAAAATGGATGAGAGGTAGCAATGAAAAATTAAAATTTAATTTGGGGCATGTTGTGAAGCAAACAAATATAAATATCCAAAATTAATGAGGCATTTATATCTTGATCTCAGAAGAGAGATCACAGCTTGTGATTCAGGTTTGAGAACTGTGGAGACACATTTGCTTGTTCAGATATTTGTCCTACATCTTTGACAACAGGCCCTTATGGTGGGAACTTTTTGTTTCTGCATGCACAGATCCATATCTTCGCTTAGTTCATGACACATCAAGGACCAACTTAATTATTCCTGCAAGAAACTGGGGCATAAACAGTAAGTCACTCTTCTAGCTTCTCTGGAAGGTAAATTGAAGTTTTATTGCTAAAATCCAAGGACCGCCATCCCCATCCTACCTATTAAAAGAGTAATATGCTAATTGACTGTACCTTCACTATGCCCACAGCCAATCAGGGCGCTATGCAAATTAACCCAGAAAAGATGGCGGCCACCACTCACTGTCCCACCTCCCATCACGCGAGTCCCACTGCCTGCGCCTCCCACCACCCAATTGGCAGCCGCTGAGGTGGGACTGATCGGGCCGGCGGGAGGTGCGGGAGGCGGTACTTGGGGCGGCTGATTGGGCCGGCAGGAGGCGCAGGGTGCAGGACTCGCAAGTCCCGCCCCCTGCGCCTCCCACCGCTGTAATTGGCGGCAGCCAGAGCCAAGGCCTGGGTCCCAGATGCCAGAGGAAAACTGGTGCCAGCAGTCAGGTGAAGGAAGGTCTATTGCACAAATCTTCGTGCAACAGGCCTCTAATCCTATATAATAAAGAGGTAATATGCAAATTAATCATCACACCCTCACAAGATGGCTGCCTATGACCACTACTGCAGGGGGGTTAGTGAGGGACGACCAAACAACTGAACAAGCAGGCTGCGTGGGATGACCAGGACAGTGGGGGGGCCGTGAGGGGCAACCAGGCCATAGGGAGGGCAGTTGGAAGTAACCAAGCTGACAGGGGGAGGCAGTTAGGGGCAACCAGGCTGGCATAGGGGGGCAATTGGGGGTGACTAGGCCAGCAGGGGGGCAGTAAGAGGTGACCAGGCTAGTGGGGGGGTCAGTTAGGGGCAACCAGGTTGGTGGTGTGGGTGCTGTTGGGGACATCCAGGCTGCAGGGGGGGCAGTTGGGGATGATTAGGCTGGCAAGGGGGCAGTGAGGTGTGACTAGGCCAGCAGGGGGAGCAGTTGGTGACCTGGCTGGCAGGGGGTCAGTTAGGGGCTATCAGGCTGGCCCGCAGAGGCAGTGAGGGACAATCAGGCCGGCAAGGGGGGAGGCAGTTAGGGGGACCAGGCAGGCAGGTGAGCGATTAGGAGCCAGCGGTCCAGGATTGTGAGAGGGATGTCTGACTACCAGTTTAGGCCCCATCCCTGGGATCCTAAACTGGCAGTTGGACATCTCCAAGTGGTCCCAGATTGGAGATGGTGCAGGCTGGGCTGAGGGACCCCCCCCCCCCGATGCACAAATTTTGTGCACCGGGCCTCTAGTAAAACTCATAAATTTCTTGTGGTTAAAGTCTTCCTATCCTATCTAATAAAAGAGTAATATGCAAATTGACCATCACTCTAAGACACAAGATGGTCACCCCAATGTGGTCAAAGATGGCTGCCCCCATGTGGACACAAGATGGCCACCACAAGATGGCCTGCAGGGCAATTGGGGGTGATCAGGCCAGCAGAGGAGGGCAGTTGGGGGGGACCAGGCCTGCAGGGGAGGGAAGTTGGGGGGATCAGGCCTGCAGGGGAGGGCAGTTGGGGGGACCAGGCCAGCAGGGGAGGGCAGTTGGGAGAGACTCAGGACAGCAGGGGAGGGCAGTTGGGGGAGACCAGGCCAGCAGGGGAGGGCAGTTAGGGGGGACCAGGCCAGCAGGGGAGGGCAGTTGGAGGAGACCAGACCAGCAGGGGAGAGCAGTTGGGGGGGACCAGGCCTGCAGGGGAGGGCAGTTGGAGTAGACCAGGCCAGCAGGGGAGGGCAGTTAGGGGGGACCAGGCCTGCAGGGAAGGGCAGTTACGAGGGACCAGGCCAGCAGGGGAGGGCAGTTGAGGGTGACCAGACCTACAGGGGAGGGAAGTTGGGGGGGGACCAGGCCAGCAGGGGAGGGAAGTTGTGGGTGATCAGACAAGCAGGAAGGGCAGTTTGGGGTGATTGGGCCAGCAGAGGAGGGCAGTTGGGGGAGACCAGGCCAGCAGGGGAGGGCAATAGGGGGGGACCAGGCCTGCAGAGGAGGGCAGTTAAGGGCGACCAGGCCTTCAGGGGAGGATAGTTAAGGGCGATCAGACCTGCAGGACAGGGCAGTTAGGGGTGACCAGACTGGCAGGGAAGGGCAGTTAGGGACAATTGGGCTGACAGGGGATCAGTCAGATGTCGATCAGGCTGGCAGGGGAGTGGTTAGGGGGTGATCAGGCTGGCAAGCAGAAGCGGTTAGGGGAACTCAAGCAGAGGCAGGCAAGCGGTTGGGAGATAGCAGTCCTGGATTGTGAAAGGTATGGATGGTCGGACATCCCTCAAGGGGTCCCATATTAGAGAGGGTGCAGGCTGGGCTGAGGGACATCTACACTCCCCCACCCCTCCTCCCCGTGCACGAATTTCATGCACCGGCCCTCTAGTAATTCTATAAAATACTTTCTTTTCTTTTTGTTTGTTACTGTTGGTTTTTATAACCAACAGTTATAGGTATTATTCCCTGTGGAATATATTATGTGTTTAAAAATTAAATACTGAGCTGCCTTTCAAAGAATGGTAATGAGCATCTGACTCATATTTCAAAATGGTAAAACAAGAGTCTATTTTAGGAAGTTGAGAAACAGTAGCTGAAACTAATGCTTAGGCAGTTTCTTGAAGGAGATGCTCTGAGCCACTAGATAGTTGTGGCCATAGGATGTCTTAAAAGTTAGTATATATATTGAATCTCAGGTTTAAGGAAGCCGATTTGACCTTACTGAAAAACAGGTGAGGAATGTACACACTCAAATACCAAGTGGAGAACCTAGCTTCAGGTTAAGACTCTGTGTATGATTTTTCAGGTCTGATTGTAGCTAATTATAAATGCTTTCCCTGGCAGTCCCTATGGGGGAAAACTAGCCCTCCACCCCAGGATACACATACCAGATTTGTTGCATAGCTGATGCATGGCAGTTTCTAAGGGGAATTACCATTAAGGACATTCATTTCAGATTTGTCATCTTAGTCCAATTTGTATTTTTCATTCTTCGGTCTCTTGATCTGAGGTTTTAGGTGGAAATCTTCAAGCACCTCTTCCATGGCCTCCTTATGAGAGAAGGGAAGGTGAAAGCTAAAAGATACATTTCCCCACTCTGACTCAGTACCCAGTGTTTTCCACTTCTACACCTTCTTCCCCATACATCAGGGTCCACAAAATTTTTGGAGATTTTGATTTGGGGTTCCCTCAACAGTGTGACATCCCCATGTCTATCACCATCAATCCATCTGAACCTCAACCAGTGCATTATTCCATAAGGTAAAATGGAATTGGGACAGTCATAGTCGGAGTTTTGTCTAGTTTTAGCCATGGCAGTGATTAAAGGCTAAACTCTTTCATGTTTGGCTGGTTGCTTAATGGTCAGCTGAGCTCTTGGTATCAAAATGCTCACCAAAAGGCACAGAATGTAAATCAGTGTTTTTCCTGAAAGGTTCTATTATGATTGTGGCCCTAAAAATGAGATCATTTATTGGCAAACTGGATAGATGATTCTGTAGGTTGCTGCAGTATAATGTCTGCTGAATTTACACTCTGCAATACCAATTTTTATGAACTGGAAGACATTTATTGACAAAAATGGGTTAAGAAATATTAGAAGACTGTTATCATGACGGATATCAAAGGCCTGGGGAAATTTCCCCACTGTGGTAACCTTACCTGGGAAAGCATACTCCCTTGCAAAGGAAACTGAGCAATGATGCACAGACTCTTTCTAGAAGTAATTTCACAAAATTTACCTAGGAACCAGGATAAAAGCTCCACAGTCCTTAGTTTGAAGGTAAAAATAAGAATAGCAAAAAGATGAACTTTACTTATAGAAAGTGTACACATTTAGCATTTTATAGGAAATAGTGGAAATTTATGCATTTGCTTTGCGAAAAAGGATACTGTTATTAATATGAGGTTTCTCATTAGAATATTTACATATAGAGGTCTAAATCAGAGGGTATATCCCCCTTAAAATAGTTGTTGTTGTTTTTGGATTCATATGCTGATTCTGAAAAAAAGATATAGAATAGAACATACTCTTGCATAATACTAAAGATACATTTAATGGTTGTAAGATAATGGATATTTCGATTGAATCTATTACAGGCATGTGGCCCATGGAATTTCTCACTATGTTTCCTTCAGATTTTCAACAATATTTTTCTTTCTTTATGATGTTGAAAAAAATCAGAATTTTTAAAAAAGTACTCAGCATCATCAGGCCAGGAGTGCTAGTAGAAGCAATAAAAATTGGAAACTCAATTGTAGTAAAGTTTAGGATAACTCTGGACAACCATGTTGCAGTAAATAAATATGATGTACAGAATCATATGATGGTAAATATTAATCAGCCATCAAGAAGCAACCAAACATGCCAATGATACTGTTTACAGCTTGCTGTCTTTCTATGCCTATTTATTTGATTTATATAAAATACAAAAGCCAAAAAATAAATAAAAACAACTTCCCTTCTACTCACACTAGTGAAAATAAGCCATATTGGACCATCACATTGAAAATTCATAGCCTTTTATAATTAACTAAGGGCCCGATACACAGAATTCATGCACTGGGGGGGTGGGAGGGGGTCCCTCAGCCCAGCCTGCCCCCTCTCACATACTGGGAGCCCTCAGGGGATGTCCTACTGATGACTTAGGCCCACTTCCTGTGGGGAGTGGGCCTAAGCCGCAGTCTGGCCTCCCTTTGTGGTAGACAACTGGGCTGATCCGGGGAAGGCACCAGCCCCATCACCCCGCTGCTGCAGCCACTGCCAGTCACCGCAGCCACCAAGGTGTTTTCATCAACACGGACTCCAGTCCCTTCACCAAGAAAAAAATGACAACTTTCTTTAGGCATTTTCAAGATGTGTCTTTCATAGGATATGACATTTCTTTCTTTATTTTTTTATCCTCACCTGAGGATATGTTTCCATTGATTTTTACAGAATGTGGAAGAGAAAGGGAAAGACAGAGAGAAACATCAAAGTGAGAGGAACACTTTGATTGGTTGCCTCCTGCATGAGCCCTGACCTGGGCCCCAGCCATGGAGGAGCCTTCAACCTAGGTAAATGCCCTTGATCAGAATCTAACCCGGACTCTGCGGTTGGCAGGCCTAGGCATTATCCACAGAGCCAAACCGCCTAGGGCAGGATATGACATTTCTTAGCCCTCCAGCAGTGGACCTTCATTTTTTTCTCCAGGAATGTGGTAGAAAAACCCTAGAACACCTTTTTGGATTCTTATACCCAAGTTACTAAGAATATTACCAGTGGCGTATAGGAAGCTTAGCCAATGAGCGGTGAGAAAAGATGTTTCCTTGATAGTTCACACCGATCACCGATCACCGATCACCTCCGATTGCTGGCTCTGCCCCTGCCAAGGCCTAAAACCTCGGGGCCTAGGCAGGGGCCCCCCAGCTCCCTCCTTTCACTGGCACCTCCCTTGCCCAGGAGCCCCCTGGCTCAGGCCCTTCCCAGGTTGCTCAGGACCCATGTGGGGCCTACCTCGGAGTGACCTGGGTGCTGAGAAAGTTCCTGGGACCCAGGTCGTTGGGCACCTACATATGCAAATTAACCACCATCTTTGTTGGATTAATTTGCATACTCACTCTGCTTGGCTGTGGTCGTATCAAAGGTACAGTCAATTTACATGTTTGTCTATTATTAGGTATGATTAGAGATTTACAGTCTTTTATCTAATCACAGACATAAAATTGGTAGTAGTAGTAGACTTAGCAGTTTTAGCAGTAATAGGAGTGATAGCAGTACAATAGTAATAATAGTAGCAGTAGTGGCAGAAATAACAGTAGTAGGAATAAACATATTATTGTGCCCTTGAAGAAGGGTGTTATAACATGCTGCATAATATTGCATTTCAAATGAAATTGCAAAGATCATCACCATAAAAGACATCAAGAATATTGGTCATCCCCTAGCACATAATAATTGAATTTACCTTTTTGAATAAAGAACACAAAATGTGTTTATATAAATTTTATTGGTATTTATAAGAATTATATTTGCTTTTACAGATGTGGTTTTCTTATTTGAGAAAAAAAAATATAGTTATTATTTGGAACAAGGCTACTGATTTTCCAAATGCATTTTTTCAATTCCAATAAAAGGAAAACACCCTATATAATAAAAGCCTAATACGCTAAGTGTCCAGTCATGCAGTCGTCCATTCAACCAATCAAAGCGTAATATGCTAATGACTAGAGGCCCGGTGCATGAAATTCATGCAGTGGGGTGGGCCGCTTAGCCCGGCCTGCACCCTCTCGCAATCTGGGACCCCTTGGGGGATGCCTGACTCCCGGTTTAGGCCCAATCCCACAGGGTTGGGCTTAAACCAGCAGTCAGACTACCCTCTTGCAATCTGGGACCACTGGCTCCTAACCACTAGCCTGCCTACCTTCCTGATCACCCCTAACACCTCTGCCTGTCTGCCTGATTGCCCCTAATTATTTGTCTGCCTGCCTGATCTCCCTTAACTGCCTCTGCCTTGACCCCTGCTGCCACAGCTTCGTACAGAAGGACATCTGGAATAACGATCGGTAGGTTGTTCGGCTGCCCTGTCTAATTAGCATATTACACTTTTATTATTATAGATATGCTAAGGCTTTTCAACTGCTTGCTATGATGTGTACTAACCACCAGGGGGCAAACAGTTGACCAGTCAACCAGTCGCTATGATGTGCACTGACCACCAAGGTGCAGACACTCCAACTGGTAGATTAGCTTGCTGCTGGGGTCTGGCTGATTGGGACTGAGCGAGACAAGCTGGACATGCCCTGGAGCCCTCCTGCAGTCCCTCCCTGGCTGGCCAACCTCCCACATCCCTCCCTGGCCCCGATCGTGCACCGGTGGGGTCCCTCAGCCTGGCCTGCACTCTTTTGCAATCCAGGACCCCTCGGGGGATGTCAGAGAGCTGGTTTTGGCCCAATCCCACAAGCCAGGCTGAGGGACTCCACTGGTGCATGAATTTGTGCACCAGGCCTCTAGTGAGAAATAAAAATCTTTAAGATTTGAAAATATCTACCACTTTTTTTTTTTTTAGTTTCTAAAAGAGGCATAACCAGGTTGTTTAATACCAGCACACACACATTTTCAAAATATACATTAGTCTCCTCTTATCTGGGGTTTTACTTTTTGAGCTTTCAGTTACAGACAACTGCAGTCTGAAAATATTAAATTTTCCCAACCATCATCATCTGCTCCTGACATACAACCTTCGACATTCTCATGTCTGAATGATCTAGGATTACCCAAAGCAGGTGCTCTTCCCTATGCCATATAATTAGAAGGTCAGTAGTAGCCTAACTCTACCTTATAATGTCTCCATCCTTTACCTCACTTCAACTCATAACATAGGCATTATATCATTTCACATCATCATCAGAAGAAGGATGAGTATAGTACATTAAGATGTTTTGGGAAAGAGAAAGAAATCACATTCATATAACTTTTATTATAGTATATTGTTATAATTGTTCTATTTTATTATTATTCCTTGGTCTTACTATGTCTAATTTATAAATGAAACTTAATCATAGTATGTATGCATAGGGAAAACACACACACATAGATAGATAGATAGATAGATAGATAGATAGATAGATAGATAGATAGATAGAGTTTGGTACTACCTGTGCTTATCAGTATCCACTAGGGGCGGTCTTGGGACATATCTCCCGTAGATAAGGGAAGACTACTGTAATTCACCTTCTAGCCATGCATGCAGTCCAAAGAACGCTGTTT
This sequence comes from Eptesicus fuscus, assembly GCF_027574615.1. NCBI lineage: Eukaryota > Metazoa > Chordata > Mammalia > Chiroptera > Vespertilionidae > Eptesicus > Eptesicus fuscus. The sequence goes on from NC_072480.1 coordinate 53,572,615, forward strand.
ATTTCACAAAGAGAAGAAAATTAATCTACTATATACTTTTGTGTGCTGCATTGTCTCCCACAAATTCAGGTATGAGACACTCATTCTCCCAGTTTCTGGAGTTGTAGTTGATGTTGATGTTCAGCTTAATCGGGGAATCAGAGAGACAGCACTTTGGGGAGTCAGAGGGAGAGCTGCATTATCGGATGTCATCACACCTGAGGGCTGTCAGCCTGGTTGCCTATTCTGAAAGTTGTTCAGAATTGACTGTGAGATTGTCTGACATCTCTGTTGCTACTACATTATAGTGTTCTCACTCTGTCCAGTTCTACTTCTATCATTGTCAATTATTTCTTGATATCAAGGGACATCCAGTAAACTTTCTGGATGCAAATTTTTACCTCAGAGTCTTATTTATAGAAATTCTGACCCAAGACTGTGGGTGCCAGAAGTGATCTGAGGAAGCACTCTGAAGAATGGTGTTTGGAACTGAATATCACACTGGCTGGCTATCATGGATAGTAGATGGAGCATGAAAAGCCCTGGTAAGTTGTAATGATGAAGCTTTATATTGGGACATGAGAAGAATGGAATGTACTGACAGGCACACTATTCTAGGCGTATGAGAAGTATTTTTTGGAAAGATATAGTAAGGAATATGAAATTGCATGATTGTTCCTGGGAAATTTTCACATAGTGGAGAAAAACAATGACATGCAATTTATCAACAATTGAAAGTGAAGTATGAAAAGCCAGAGGGTTTCCTTAACTCTCCTCTCCTGCAATCAGAGGGCAGAGAAACACTTCCAGGATTTATTTTAGAGTAGCAGAGCTCCAAGTTTATAGGTTCAATTCTCAAGCTTGGGAGCTCGGCTATGCTTGATTGGTAATGGATGGGTTCTTGAGAGATGAATAAGTAATATCTTTCCCAATATCCCTTCTCTCACTCTCTCTCTCTCTCTCTCTCTCTCTCTCTCTCTCTCCTGAAAGAAAGCTGTTGACATAGATGCATGGCCATGCCATTTAAATTGAACAGCAGCACATTGCCACAACTACATGTACTCTGTCACGCTTTATCACTTCAGCAACTTTTGAGCAGATTAAATGCTGCACCCAAAATACATTGAAAACTCAGTTGCTTCTATGTACTTGTTAAGTAGCTCTTAAACCAAAGGATATATGCTACTAGTTTATTAGATAAACTAGAGGCCCAGTGCATGAATTTGTGCACATGTGGGGTCCCTCAGGGTGGCCTGCGGGGATCGGGCCCCTGCTTGTGCCTCGCAGGTTCACAGCTCCAGCTCATGTACCCAGCCTCGTAGCCCTGCAGCCCCACCTGGCACCCTGCCTTGGCCTGGTGCCTCCCCCTCACCTGCTCCACCATCCCACATACAGGGTGATTGATTGGGGCTGGGCCCCCCACCCGGCTCCCTTAGCACTTGGGAGTTGTGCAGCGGCCCCTCCCCCACTGCTGCTGGTTGGCATCTACAGGGTGATTGGCAGGGCGATTGGCAGGGCGATCGGGTCCCCTCAGGGCAATCGGGTCCCCACTCACACCCGCCTTGGCCTGGTGCTGCCCACTTGTCTTCTCCATCATCTCGCCACGGTCCCGCTCTCATCGGGGTCCATTTGGGTTGGCAGTGCCTCCACTGCCGCCTGCTGTCAGCACCACATTGCCAATGCCTGCCATGTTCCATGCTGCTCCCTAGTGATCAGTGCACATCATAGCGAGCAGAACTCCTGGTCTCCTGGTTGAACTCCCAGTCAAACAAATGCCTGAGGGGACAATTTGCATAATAAGCTTTTATTATCTCTATATATAAAAGCCTAAGTGACTGTTATGACCGGACTACTGGGCAATAGCTATGACACATACTGACCACCAGGGGGCAGATGCTCAATGCAGGAGCTACCCCCTGGTGGTCAGTGTGCTCCCACAGACAACCTCCCGCAGCCCCTTCCCCTGGCTGGCCTGCGGCCCCTCCCCCAAACCCCACCCCATCAGCCCCAACGGGGGTAGGCTGGCTGGTCAACCTCCTGTGGCCCTTTCCCTGGGCCTGCAGCCCCAATCCGCCCTGATGGAGTGGCCCCTCTTCCTGGCCGGCTGCCCCAATGGGGGTGGGCCACTGGCCAACCTTCCATAGTCCTTCCCCCAGGCCGGCCTGCCCTAATCAGCCCCAGGCCCCAATTGGGGCGGGAGACAGCCCCGATTGGTCCTGATCACAGGCTAGGCCAAGAGACCCCACCCGTGCATGAATTCGTGTACCAGGCCTCTAGTATTGAATATTCCTCTGGAACAGTGATTATTTTGAACCTTTTTCATCTCATGGCGCACATAAACTAATTACTAACATTTGCTGGCACACCCAAAAATATATTTTTTTCCCAATCTGATGAATGAAGGTATAATTTTAATTGATTTACAAGAAAAAGTAATTGCCTACTCTTTTTGCTCCAAAGTGACTTTTTAAAAAATCAGGTGCCTATATTTGAATATAAGGATTTCTGGTACTAGGAATTAAAGGTGTGCTGGTTAATAATGAGGATTCTTTTCAATAGATGGAGTTACACATATGTTGATATATATGCAACTTGATATGTATGCTATTTTGTTGTATTGATAACAAGCTTCAAAACTTCATATGTAAAATTTTCTGAAGGTGTTAACATCATAGATATTTTTAAGCTTAAAAATGTCAAATTTTGTGCCAAAAAAGAGCATTTGCGGCAAGTTTTATTTCCATTCCTTTATTTTGAAGAAAAGTGCTGCTGGAAGTTATTGTATACTTTGGGAAGCTTATGGTGAACATGCTCCATCTCAAGATACTTGTTAACACTGGTTTAAACACTTTAAAAGTGATGATTTCGATGTGAAAGAGAAAAAAACATCCACATCAATAGAAAAAATTTGAAGACCAACAATTACAAGCATTATTGGATGAAGATGCTTGTCAAACTCAAAAACAACTTGCAGAAAGATTAAACATTGCTCAGCAAACAATTTCCAATTGTTTACAAGCAATGGGAAAGATTTTAAAGGAAGGAAAATGGGTGCCACATCAACTGAATGAAAGACAAATGGAAAACTGAAAAGTCATCAGTAAAATGTTGCTTCAATGGCATGAAAGTCCTTGTTTTTGCATAAAATTGTGACTAGTGATGAAAAGTGGATTTATTTTGAGAATCCCAAATGCACAAAATCATGGGTTGATCCAGGTCGACCATCAATATCGACTGCAAGGCCAAATTGCTTTGGAAAGAAGACAATTCTCTGCGTTTGGTGGCATCAGGAAGGTGTGGTGTGTTATGAGCTTCTAAAACCAGGTGAAATCATTAATACTGATGGCTACGGACAACAAATAATCAATTTGAACCACGTTTTGATCATGAAACGACCAGAATGGGCTAGAAGACACAGCAAAGTAATTTTGCTTCATGATGATGCACCATCACACACTTCAAAACCAGTTAAAGACATGTTAAAAGATCTTGTCTGTGAAGTATTAATCCACCCGCTGTATTCACCAGACCTTGCTCCTTCAGATTACCACTTGTTCTGATCGATGGCACACACACTTTCTGAGCAGCACTTCAAAACAAACAAAAAAGTGGAAAATTGGGTCTCTGAATGGTTTGCCTCAGAACAAGAAAAGTTCTATTGGGATGGTATCCACAAATTACCTGAAAGATGGGGGAAATGTGTAGCTAGTGATGGACATTACTTTGAATAAAGCACTTTTGATGTTTCTCTTGAAATTATCATGCTTTCTTTGATTACAAAATCCACATTATTAACCAGTACACCTGGTAACCTGGTAACCAATCAGACACACCCTTATTATGCAATGTGACCAATAAGATGCATCTCTATTATGTAACCTACATACAGGGTGTTTCCTGAAATGTATACACAATGACAGTAGATTTCATTACATTTTAAAAATAAAATGTTTTTTTAGTAAACACTGCCTTTATAATTATTCATATAAGTATACATTTTAGGGGCACACCCTGTATTTATGGTTCAAGGCAGGATATTCACTATTGTTGTCTTGGCTGTTGTCATTTCTTTATTTGACAACCTAAGGGGAAAGAAGTCAGTGTCCCTGACTAAGTACTGAGGTGTTGCATGTTTTAAAAATTCTTGTGGCACACTGGGAAATCGCTGCTCTGGAACTTTGGGTGCGATGTCTGACTGGGACATAGCCCCAGAAGCTCAGTGGGACATCCCCTGAGGGCACCCAGTATGTGAGAGGGGGCATAGAATCACTGTATTAGACTAGTGGTGTCTGTTGTTCTTACTTTCATTTTTTCTGCTTTGTCTCTTTTATTTCACTCCTGTTAATATAAACCTGGCTCAAGCAGGCTAGAGAGCATGCCATGCCCTCAATTTAATTGGCCTGTATGCCATCATATTCTGGTAGTTGAAGGATATGGATCAGTAAACAATACACAATGTTAAAATGAGTGAACCCAGTCATATTTACTCCCAGCAGAAGAAAACACCTTTCTAATTGTTTTATTTGTTGCAGATGTTAATTTCTTTTTATTTCACTACGTTGTCTGAAATGGTCAATATCTAGAATAACTAAAAAAATTATTTAGTTATGTAAAAAATATGTATGTTCAATTTGAATTACCACTCCTTTTACTTCAGCCTTTTGACTGTAGTCTGTAAAGCACAATCATAGCAGCACATTACTCTGTTTCTTATCTGTGTTAATGAGGTTCCTTTTGGCAGTAACAATATATGATGCTCCTAAATCTCTTGATTAGTATTGACTTGTCTCTGAGTTGTGTGTCAACTTTTATAAGCTTCCAGGGCTGCATACCTTATTTTAATCATGGTTTGGCATTAAACTTTATGAGTGATGAAAATGTATGCCATTGGCAAGTAAATTGATTTGAGTGCATGCCAACTATCAGGTCCTACACAAAACACTTAAAATCTTTGAGCTGTCCCTTTGAAATTTGACAGTACTGTCCATATATATGCTTTGCCATTTTAAGACATTGTAAATATTAATAAAACGAGTGCTTAGAGAGTTTATGTTAAGTTCTTGGTGTGTGGTTAATATATTTTTCATAGGAAAAACGTATTGGCATGTATTAAGTATATGAATAAACTTCTGATTGAAATGTTATTTTTTGGTAGTTTTTTTCATTGAAACCAACACATACTTTTTCATAATCCTGTGGATGAAAGGGGCCCATGCTAACCTGACAAGCTCAGGGAAGGCCTGCATGGTGGTCTTGCAAACTCAGAGACCTAAAGTAACACAAAGGATGGTCTGAAATTAAACTTTAACTAAAAGCAGTTATGGTCCTAAAATACTCTTAGGGAAAGGTCATATAATTAATGGATATAATTAACTGCCTTTTTTTGAGAAGGTAAATATTGAAGAGGAAATCTATAGGTAAATATTGAAGAGGAAATCTATAGTAATAAAAGCATAATATGCAAATCGACTGAAAGGCCGAACAGCAGAACGACTGTCTGGATAACTTTCCGGACAACCTTCCGGACGAAGCCGGGGCTGTGAGGGCCGAGGTAGCCTGGGCTATGAAGGCCTACTCTTGCACGAATTTTGTGCATCGGGCCTCTAGTACAATTATACTTGACAAACATGAAAGTTTTTAGCTTTTTCAGTTTCCTTTAAAAAAATGAACTGAAAGAAGTGGATGTATGAGAGAAAAAGGCAACGGTGAATAAGGTAAGCAATAATCAAAGTATGTTTTAAATGTGAGAGATACAAGGTGATGTATCAAATTTCATCTGAAACACCAAGGGATCTGAAATATTGCAATAAGCTTCATGGGAAGAGGACATAAACAGGTAGCCTGAGTTTTGCACCTTCTAAGTATGTTCAAATTGAGGGACATGTAGAATTGTTATCTTAAAAATATACTTGCAAAGTTACATTACAAATGTTAGTTTATTCTTTAACTGCCTAGAAAGATTACATTATTTGTTATTCATATAATTATTTACTATAAGGGAATTATACAAATAATTCTAATGTCAGTAATATATATATATATATATATATATATATACATATATATATATATATATGTATATATATATATTATGTTATATAATATATATATTATGTTATATAATATATATATTATGCTATATTATATATATATACTAGGGGCCCGGTGCACGAAATTCGTGCACTGGGGTTGGGGTCCCTCAGCCCAACCTGCCCCCTCTCACGTACTGGGTGCCCTCAGGGGATGTCCTACTGATGGCTTAGGCCCTCTCCCCACTCTCCTTTGTGGAAGGCAACCGGGCTGATCAGGGGAAGGCACCAGCCCCATCACCTCACTGCTGCAGCCACTGCCAGTCACCACAGCCATGAAGGTGTTTCCATCAACATGGACTCCAGTCCCTTCACCAAGAAAAAATGACAACTTTCTTTAGGCATTTTCAAGATGTGTCTTTCATAGGATATGCTTTTTTTTTTTTTAATCCTCACCTGAAGGTATGTTCCCATTGATTTTTAGAGTGTGGAAGAGAGAGGGAGAGACAGAGAGAAACATCAATGTGAGAGGGACACTTTGATTGGTTGCCTCCTGTATGAGCCCTGTCCATGGGCACCAGGCTGGGGGGCATGCAGGGACTCCTGGGCCTCATGCAGTGGTGGCCCCCAAGGGTCACCACACACCCCAGAGGCCAGCAGCCAGCCCCCCATCATGTGCGCCAGGCTGGGGGCGTGGACCCAAACTGCCTCTTGGTGCTGGAGCATTCCCAAGCGGCTGGGGACACTATGGTGACAGGGGATGTTTCTGCCCCGCCCTGCCCCCAGCCCCTTGGCTCCTGCACCTATAGGCTCAAAGTGGCCAGGGGGCGTTCTGGGACCCCTGCCGCTCAGGACCTAAGCAAGGGGCCTACAGGCTCGGACTGGCCTGGGTCCTGAGGATGTTTGCGGGACCCAGCCCCTTGACGCCTGCACCCTTAGGCTCCAAGTGGCCAGGGGGTATTCTGAGACCCTGCTGCTCAGGACCTAAGTGCAGGCCTATAGGCTCTGATCGGCCTGGGTCCGGAGGATGTTTATGGGACCCAGGCCATTCAGGACCTAAGCGCAGGCCTACAGGATCTGAGAGGCTTGGGTCTGAAGGATGTTTCCCAGACCCCAGACTGCTGCAAGTGTTTGGGGGCGGGAACATTCCCGCATCGCTATGGCGACGCAGGAATGTTCCCGCCCACCAAGGCTCCCAGTGGCCAGGGGGCGTTCTGGGGTCCCCTCGGAACCTAAGCAATCCCACCTGGGTCTGGAGGATGTTTATGGGACCCAGGCTGCTCAGGACCTGAGCGCAGGCCTACAGGCTCTGAGCAGCCTGGGTCCGGAGGACGTTTACAAGACTCAGGCTGCTCAGCACCCGCGTATGCAAATTAACCGCCATCTAGTTCGTTCTGATTGGCTGTGGGCGTAGCGAAGGTGCGGTCAATTTGCATGTTTGGGTATTATTAGGTTAGATATATATATCTCCTAAAGATTTTTTAAGGAATTATATTATTTAATGGATTTACTTAATTTTTTTTTTTTTGATTTACTTAAATTTCTTAATGCTCAATGCCCAAAGTTACTTTTTAAAATTAGGATTACAGGCCAAGTATAGAAATTAGTACAAATAAAAGTATAATATAAATATTTGTATAGTAGATAAGTAACTACTGATAGATATAAGTATGTCTGTCCAGCAATGTTAAAGATTTTTCCCTTATAGCTTCTCTTCCCCTACAAAATTTCATATGCTTTCAAGATAGGGCTCTACTAGCAATGCTTTTCTTCTTCTTCTTCTTGATTTATTTACTTATTTTACTTTTTATTTAAGTATAGTTGTTATACAGTATTATATTAGTTATATTTGCTTTAGGTGTATAATAGTGATTTCACATTTTTATGTCTTATGATGTGATCATCCCACAAATTCTAGTAATCATCTGTCACAAGGCACACTTATCATAATATTATTGACTATATTCCCCATGATCTTTTTCATCCATCCCCACACTCCCTCCCTTCTGGCAATGTTCTTTTAACTTCAAAGGGACTTTACTATTAGCAATCAGCAAATAACTTCAATTGACTCATGGTCTTAGTAGAATTATTTTAACAATAATATTTGAAGCCCTTTGATGATGAGAGAGGGAAAGAACAGAAAAAAGGAAGGAAAGACTGAGGGAGAAGGGGTGAGTGAGGCATAAAGGAGGCTATATTCATTAATTCTTCTTTTTGTAAAATATATTTGAGCTCCTAATATATGCCCAGCACTTATCTATGCAGTATGGTTCTGGCTGTGAGAAAATTTAAAAATTGGATGAATAAAGTTAGCTTTCAATGAAGGGTGAAAATAAGTGAATATACATGTATGTGAAATGGCAGAAATTGATAAGTACTGTAAAAGGAAAAATAATTCATGATAAGAAAAACAGTGATAAGGAAATGCTATTTTGTATAGGAGGTACAGGAGATGTATACATATTTTTAAACTGATAATTGGTGGAAAGTAGAAAAAAGTGCTGGAATGAAACAGTAGATAGTTGGATGAGGAAAAGCCAGGAGACAGAAAGAAGAGCACTTACAAAGTCTCTGAGGTGAGAGAATATTCTAAGAACAGCAAAACCAGCAGGTTATGGAGGTAAATGAGCCAGAGAAAAGGTCAGGAGGAGTGATAGGATGGGACACCAGAGGAATAGAGTCCACACAGGCCAAAGTAAGATCTCTGAATTTTAATTTGAGTGAAATATGAAGTAAATCATGAAATTTGAGGTGACATCTCCTAGACCTCTTTAAGAGTTCTTTATGGAGAATAGAGTGGCAGGAATAATTGTATTTTTATATTCATTTCTGCCATTTTCCTGTGTGCTTTCTATCATCCCAATTGACTTCTAAAATAAAGGTAGAAGAGGATAAAGGGGCAATAAATGGCGATAGAAGGATACTTCACTTTGGGTGATGAACACATTACAATACACAGATGATGTATTATAGAATTGTACATCTGAATCCTACATAAATTTTTAAAATACATTTTTTTATTGATTTCAGAGAGGAAAGGAGAGGGAAAGAGGGAAACATCAATGATGAAAAAGAATCATTGATTGGCTGTCTTCTGCACACCTCCCACTGGGGATCCAGCCAGCAACCTAGGCATGTGCTGTGACAGGGAATCAAAATGAGACTTCTTGGTTCATAGGTCAATGTTCAACCACTGAGGAACTCCAACCAGGCTGAATCCTCTATAATTTTATTAACCAATGCCACCTCAATAAATTTAATTTAAAAATAGTGGTTTACAAATTAGGATTCTTAGAAATCTATGTCTTTCCTTGCATTCCTCCAGAGGGTGAGGATTAGTGAGCATTATCCTAACTTTATTCTAGAATTTATGTATTTTTCTGGCTGAAATCCTTACAGTTCAATGATGTGTGTTGCAACATTTGCATACATCTTATTTGACTCCGATTTAAGTTTTTTTGTTTATATCTACTAATATGTAATAATTATTAAAATATTCTTTTTTGTTTACTCATTTGCACATACATACACATTGATACTAATAAGTATTTATAATCTTTATCCCCAATTGTCCCTTTATTTGTATTGTCTTTATTTTAATTACCTGATAATTTAAGTTCAGATAGATACTTTAAGATTGTATGTTAAGTGTACTCCCTTTTTTAAAAAAGTCTATTGTGAACAGTGGTTCTGTTCCCTATTACATTATTACTGATTATTTAGCATTTCTTAAAATGTTGTTGTCTTAGTTTTAGGCATTCTTTTATTTCACCTATTCTTTTCCAGTTTTATTTTATGTGTTTCTACAGTATATAGTTTATTCTTGGAGTATACATAATAGTGTGGTTTGTGTCTTTGCCTACTTCTAAAATGTATTTTTATTTCGTCCTCTGTGACAGTCATTAGTGCTTCTCCAATATGTCTGCTTGGCTCTTTGATTTTCAAACAGGTGGTAAGATTTCCATAGTAGTTTATTTCTTGTTGGGCAGGCCCATATGATTAGCTCTGTTCAATGTGATGGGAGTGGGGGTTCCATACTGCTGGTATTTGAAGGTTGTATGATGTGATCCAGAGATCTCTGTTTCCTTCTGTGATGACAGCCAGCAATGTTTATGATGGTCCCTTTTCCACTGGTGTGTAATGGTGAATGTTTACAATAAACATCTTCTCCCTTCCCTCAATCAACCATAAAGGGTCATGTAGCATGAGTGATAAATTAGTTATTATTGTTTTAAGCTGCTGAATAATTGAGTATTTAATATAATCTATTCCCACTTGAACAAGATGAAAATACTACCTAAAGTCAGGGTGCTTCTATAGCAAAAAGGATAATATGTGTGCCAATCTCAGAATAAAAATTTAGAAGAAATAAAGCTACTATAGAAGGCAAGATGATTTGCCATCCATTATAACAGAAAATAAAACTTGCAGTTCTAGAATAAATTATTTTAAAAATTGAATTTTATCATTGTGGGCTTGGGGCTCTTATCTGTGTTTGAAAGTTGTTAAAAGAAAAATGTGAGTTGTTTTTTTTTTAATAGCTGTCTAATTTGAAATTAGAAGTGGAGAGTAGAGGAGTCCAAAAATTTAATAATTTATAGTGCGTGAATAAATTATTGCTTCTTAATCCCCCACAAGCACACAATTAGGAAGGCATATCAGCAACAGGGAAGATTAAAACTCAACTTGCAGCTTAGATCTATTCAAGGCATTTCTCACATCCATAGCTAGAAACTCATGGAAAAAATTATCATCAGTAAGTAAAACCCTTTTAATTGGAATAAATGAATCGAAGCAAATTTGCTAAATGTTGATTGTTTTTGTGGACTCACAGAAGCTTGTAGGGTTTAAAATACTTTTCTTTAGAGAAAGAGATAAGGAGAGAGAGGGAGGATATCCATTGGAGGCAAAAAACAGAAATCTAAAACAAATAAACATGAACAACAACAATAAACCCTTTAAGTGTGGCAATTAGCACAAAAAGTTACTAAGAATAAAATAGAAAAACACACACAATACTATTCCTTTGAGTAATTGTTTTTGCAAAATGTTTACCAATTTAGAACAAAAATGTGTCGGCTTCTTTGACTTAAAAGGCTTTTGTCTAAAGTCCTTATGTTATTCATCTATTCTAACTACAAATCTTTCTTTGTTTGCACCTACTCTTTATCTATTTCTATTGTACTTGTTTGCTTGCTTAAAAACTCTTCAAGGATCCAAATCTCAGATTTCAAAAATATCTTTACATCTATTGTACTTTCAATCACAGCCTCCCTTTCTCAATCAAAAGTAGTAGTTCATGTTCTAACTTCAGTTCCAAGCTTTTCATTTTTTAAAATATATTTTTGGTTTTACAAAATTAAAGATAATTAATTCTACTTATTCTTCTTATTAATAACATTTCATGTCAATTACAATAAATTCTGTCATAAGTTTCCTTATTAAATACATAATTTTGTGTATATAAACAATTTTATTTATCTGAGATTTAAATTAGTTGGCAAGAAATTTTCATGTACACAAAATGCATCATTAGGAGGCAGTGCACATACCTAAAAGTTTAAACCTTTAAGTTTACCACTTTTTTTTCATTTCTGGTTGTAACTTCTTTTATTGTCTTCTTTCTTTTTACATTATTGTGTTGTATTTCAAAGTTACTCTTACATTGGGTTTTGCATAATTTTAATGTTCTGTTCAGTTACAGTTCCTCTATATTACACTTTGTTTAGAGAACATTTATGATCCATTTAAATTCAAAGAAATGAATACAATCTAGCCTTTATATCTTGTGTGGGATAATTATATATGCCAAATGTATGGTAGGTGATACTTTAAATAATTACTTTGAGGACTGGCCTAAGTCTTTCTATAATTACAGATTCTAGGCTCTAAGCCCATCTGGGGTCCCATGGTGAAAAATGATCATACCTTTGCAACAGTGTATATTTTACCGGTCTCTGGTTGTTATATACTCTGTTATATACTCTGGTTGTTAAATACTCATACTCTATTATGATTACTCTATTCTGTGCCTTATGGAATCTTGAAATTTCATGCAATTTATTTTTGCAGTGTTTCCCTTTTCTATGTTCTGGAGCTATTAGACATTGTCCCTATTTCTTATCCACTATTTCTTTTAATTTTATTAATAAAGAACAACGCGCATGCTCACCAACTGACATTGATATTCTGCTCTAAAAATTTAATAACTTTGGCTATGGGAGGTAAAAATACTGAAAGAAGTTGAAATAATTTTGTTGTAATTGGGAAATGACTTGGGGTTATTTCCCCCCTCAGGGCAACTCATCTTCAGCAATCCTAAAATCAAAGCTATATTCAGGGTGTCCCTGTTGGGATGAATTAATATTAGTGCCACATCGTAAGATGATCAAAGCCTTAAGTTTAGTTGCAAGATACAAGAACCCATGTCTCATTAATTTAATGGAGATTTAGGGTGATAGCAACTTTACCTTGCCTCAAATAAGTCAGAATTTTCATTTGAAACCCTCCTCCATTTTCATCTACTTGCTTTTTTATTTTTGTAGACCCTAACAACCTAGCGTAGATCATATACACCAAAACCAGCTATATATATATATATATATTTATTTTTATTTTTATTTATATTGTTAATATTTATATTTATATTAAAACTCTTATAGCATAAAAGGTTCCCTTTCTCCTTACTTAATGCCAATCCCCATAATAGGACTCTGAATATTTTCCCCCTGTGTCCCATTATCCTGGATGAATCTCCATACATGCATGAGCATTATGTGTGCCTACCCTCTGTTAACTGCCAATCACCTAATGCATAAGGGTGGAACTTTTATTAAAAAAATTTTCAGAAGGACTTTGTATATAGAAGTCTATTTTCCCAGAAAATCTCAAGTAAAAATAAAATCAGAAAAATATACAAATGGCATATGTCACACATAAACAACAAAGGACACAAATATGTGCACTAAGGAAATAATTATACTTAACCTCAGATTTAAGTAGTCAGGATAAGAATAAGTTTATACACATGTAAGGATAACTATAAGTTTGAGTTAGCACAATGGTACTAGGACTGAAGAATGAAACAATAAGGAAGAAATGATCCTGGATGGATATTCTTGGGATTCAAAATTAGAGGGTAAGAATGAATATTGAGGATAAAACAAAACTGGACTACAAAAGCCTTGTTTTGTCAATTATCCAACTGTGAATACATTACTAAATATCTCTAATTTTTCTTAAATCACACTTGCAAATATTTCAACCTCCAATGGTGGTTTGTTTTTGTTTGTTTCTTTTTTTTAATCAGTGGATACCAGGAATATAAAACAATTTTGATTCCTTTTATAAAAGGAATCTGCATAAGTGATATAACCAATTGTCCAGCTATTTTTAATATAGTAACTGAATTTGGTCTTCTGTAACCTTATCATTTTAAAAAGTTACTTGAATCCATTCAAGTTATTTTTCAGTTATAACACTTTCCAATATAAATTTTATTTTACTAACAACTACATATTTTTTATCTGATCTCTATTTTCTTCAGATTGAAAAACATCTTTACCGTGTCATTCAAAACAATTGCATACACCATGGAGCGTGAACTCTAAATGAAATGGCATGACCTATACTAGCCCTATCAAAAATCTGATGTCTTAGACTGCCATTAGTGGCAGTCACCATAACTATGTCAGTTTCTAAGAATAAAATAAAGTGGAAACAAAAACTGTTCAATTTTTTAATGTCAATTGAAATATTGAGTTTGATTGGCAAAAGGAGCAAATTCAGAATAGTCCTATGTACATGAAATTGTCTAACATGACCCTGAGAGCTCACTCTAGGTTACCTGGAAAATGAGCTGTCTGGAACTGAAGGAACCCCTCCCTCCCATGGGGTTTTTGGTTAACTTCACAGTGGCACTCTAACATCCTGTTGTCCAGAAGCTGGTATTCCCAGACAATTTTTTAAAAAATGACATCTTATAGTTAGACTGGTGTCACGCAGTTCAATTTTTACTTCACTTAACAGAGTTAAGTGCCACAAAGGGGAGCAATATAGCAGTGGTAGTAGGTCCTGCATTACAATGTAGATCCATACTGCCAGTCTACCTTCACCCTGGCTCCTAGATGGGAAATGATAGGAGAATCAATGGACCTGTGTCCTAACTCCTCTCCTTTCTGAACATAAATTTGTGAATTTTCTTTCTCAATACAGCTTCTTCCTTAACCTATGCCATGTTGCAACTGAAGTCCATCCCAAACCTTAGTTCATAACAAATGAAGATTCACACAGAGAATAAGAGCATTCAGCTAGCACATAACTACTATAATATTAGAAATACATAGTGCCATGGCCATTCACCTGTTCAATTGGGATTGAAAAGGACAACAATAAACAATAACATCTACAAATATTGAACAGGAAAAATTTTCTACACACACACACACACACACACACACACACACACACACAAATTAGATAATCATATTTTGATGCATGTACAAGGTACTTTGGGATAGTTTCTTTAACTCAACAATGATGAAAATATACAAGTCATGAGGTTAGATTGTAAACATATAACTAAAAATATTAGATTCTTCAACTCCTCACAGTTAGACATCAATCTAATTTGCTCTGGCATTTTTACTTTTTCTCATTTTCTTCATGCTGTGACATGGGTCCAGGAAACAATAGATACTGATATTGGGACCAATAAGTAATGAAAAATCAATAGCTTTACTAAAATATGTAGATGAAAAAATAGAAATTTATTATTTTGACCTTTTCAAATGTCCTTGATTCAGACTTTAAAAATATTAAAATAGGATAGGCATCGGTCTCTCTCTCTCTCTCCATCTGCTCATCATTACATTACATATACACTAGAGGCCTGGTGCATGAATTCATGCACAGTTGGGGTCTGGCTGGCCCCACCCATGACTGGGATGGGGGGCTGATTGCAGAGAGGGGCCATGGTTGTTTTGGACTCTGGTTGTTCTGGTTGTTCTGCCATTTAAGTTGCTGGGCTTTTATTATATAAGATATTTATATACTTCTGTATTGTATTAAGTGTAAGTATTAATGTTGTGGTTCCTTTTGATTTACTATATTTGCCACTGCTTTTAATTATGATAATTTTAACAGATATATAATAGTAATATTAGACACAAGCTCAATTTAGATCTATTTATTATATTTTCTAATAGACTCTCTTACTATAAAAATGTAGATACTTCTCATAAGATTTTTGAAATGATGTAAACACTCAGCTTTTTATAGATATAATTAAGAATATGAAAGAAAATTTTCAAAACCTTACAAAAAGAGAGAATTGACATTAATAGTTCAATAGTTATCCTTGTTGGATATGAGCTTAAAATGATGACTTAAAGGCATTCAAAGCATACATTTTTAAATGCCCGAGATTTACCTTATATTATGTTTCCTTAAATATAAATTGACTTATGATATCAAATGCTGGACTTAAACCTAGAGCTTTCACTTCCCTGAATTTCTTAGTGTTTAAAAATATTAATAAGCCCTAGCTGGTTTGGCTCAGTGGATAGAGCATCGGCCTGTGGACTGAAGGGTCCTGGGTTTGATTCTGATCAAGGGTACATGCGCAGGTTGTAGACTTGACCCCCATTGGGGGCGTGCAGAAGGCAGCCAATCAATGATTCTCTCTCATCATTGATGTTTCTATCTCTCCCTCCATCTCTGAAATCAATAAAAATATATTTAAAAAACTAAATGAAAATATTAATAAAATGATATGTCAACTATCAGTGCCTCCAGTATTAAAATAAACCTATTTTCTTTATGTTATCTTTTGATGGGTGAAAAATCATTTCAAAATCATGTAAAGTTATGACTTTGTACAATATCTGCATTTTTTTTTATAGTATGGGAGGAAAGTTCTTTTATCCTTTCTGCCTCTTAGACAAAGTTGAAAGTTCCATAAGTTCTTGTCAAACAAAAATGAAAACTTGATAAATTTTTAGTAAAAACTAGATGATTTGTATTATTTCAGAACAGAAAAACAAATTGATCATAACATATTATATTCTTGCTTTTCAGACAAGTGAGGAATTGTCCAGCTAGAGGATATTCTACAATACTTGATATCATGAAGCAACACCCAAAATGCCATATCAAATTTGGTAAATAATGGAGTAGGAGATGACGCCAATGAAAATGGTAGAGTAAGTGACTCTAAAATCCTCATACAGCCAAAACCGGTTTGGCTCAGTAGATAGAGTGTCGACCTGCGGACTGAAAGGTCCCAGGTTCGATTCCAGTCAAGGGCATGTACCTTGGTTGCGGGCACATCCCCAGTGGGGGGTGTGCAGGAGGCAGATGATTGATGTTTCTCCCTCATCGATGTTTCTAACTCTCTATCCCTCTCTCTTTCTCTCTGTAAAAAAAATAAAAAAAATCAATAAAATCCTCATACATAAAATCACGTGAAAACTGGTAAAATCATCAGAGTCAATGTTGTTTTCTAAAATATTTTTCACTGATTTCAGAGAGGAAGGGAGATAGAAAGAGGGATAGAAACATCAATGATGAGAGAGAATTATTGATTGACTGCCTCTTGCCCATGCCCCCACTGGGGATTGAAACCACAGCCTGGGCATGTGCTCTGACCAGAATTGAACCATGACCTCCTGGTTCACAGGTCGAAGCTCAACCACTGAGCCCCGCCAACTCTGGAAATTAAAGAAAAACATAGCAATCTCAGAGCATTTACTTAAGAAAACAAAAAATCACTGAGTCTTATTGATGAACTGTGGGCATTTTAACTTGTCCCATTTTTGCTCCCACTTTCTCTAGTTTTGGGATAGCTGTGAAAACTAGCAGCCTGCAAATGTAGTGAAAATCAGCATCCTGGCAACCACATAAGGAGCTGAATGAGGCTGGATCTACTTCAAAAGTTCATTCTGAGAGAATTATATTTTACTTTTGTGGTGGTTCACTGTAAGATCTCAATTTCAAGTCTGCCTTTATTTGCTTGATTTAAAAACCAACCAGGACAAAAGCTTTTTCCCAGAGGCTTTTTATCAAAAGTTATTAGAAGCCTGACATACAAACCTACATATTGTATTCTCAATTTAGTCCATTTTGGAAAATGCAAAATTATAAAGGAAATTAACACACACATCATTGTTTCTAGGACTTGTTTGAGGAATGAAGGAAAAATGTAGGATAATGTCATTATTGTACATTTATTATGTTACTAGAGGTCCGGTGCACAAAATTCATGCATGGAGGGGAGGTTGTCCCTCAGCCCAGCCTGTACCCTCTCCAATCTGGGACCCCTCGAGGGATGTCCTGACTGCCCATTTAGGCTCGATCCCACTGGGATCGTGGCTAAATGGGCAGTCGGACATCCCTCTCACAATCCAGGACTGCTGGCTCCCAACTGCTTGCCTGCTTGCCTTCCTGATTGCCCCTAACCACTTCTGCCTGCCAGCCTGATCAATCCCTAACCATTCTGCTGCCAGCCTGTTTGCCGCCAACTTCCCTCCTCTGCTGGCCTGGTCACTCCTAACTGCCCTCTCCTGCAGGGTTGATCACCTCGAACTGCCCTCCCTTGCAGGCCAGGTGCCTCCCAACTGCCCTCTCCTGCTGGCCATCTTGTGGTGGCCATCTTGTGTCCACATGGGGACAGGATCTTTGACCACATGAGGGCAGCTATATTGTGTGTTGCAGTGGTGATCAATCTGCATATTACTCTTTTATTAGATAGGATAGAGGCCTGGTACAGGGGTGGATGCCAGCTGGTTTGCCCTGAAGGGTGTCCCAGATCAGGGTGGGGTTCCCTTTGGGCATGGGGTGGCCTGAGCGAGGGGCCTGTGGAGGTTTGCAGGCCGGCCACGCCCCCTGGCAACCCTAGCGGAGGCCCTGGTATCTGGATTTTACTTTCCTTCTACAATTGAAACTTTGTAGCCTGGAGCGGAGCCAAGCCTGGGGCTCCCTCCGAAGGCCGGCAGCCATTTATGTTGGGGTTATAACTGAAACTTTGTTGCCTTAAGCGGGTGGGCCTGGCCAGGGTGTGCGAAAAGCTTTGCTTCCCCTGTTGCCGGCGGCAACCCTGGCCTGCTCTCTCAAGCTCCATTCTGCCACCATTTCTGTTTGAATTTGTTTACCTTCTATAATTGAAACTTTGTAGCCTTAAGCGGATGCCAAGGCAAGCCAGGGCAGGCAGAAAGCTTGGCTTCCTCTGTTACCTAGGAAACCCTGCTCTCTCTGGCTGTAGCCATCTTGGTTGGGTTAATTTGCATACTTGCTCTGATTGGAGGGTGGGTGTGGCTTGTGGGCGTGGCTTGTGGGAGTGTTGGAGGTATGGTCAATTTGCATATTTGTCTATTATTAGGTAGGAATTTATTGGTTACAAAATTGTGTATGTTTGTCACAACTCAGTACTGTACATGTAACAAGGCTGAATTTTATTGTATTTGAATTATACCTCATTAAATTTAACTTAAACATAATATGGGTTCCTTTAATTCTGCATTGGCATTTGCTAAATTTTATTTTTTTAATCACTTACTGAGGTCCTATATAGAAATGATTTTTCTGACAGAGTGATAAAAGCTATAGTGACACTTCACTTCATGATTGATAGGAGACTGCCCAAGTAGTTTAATATGGCTTACTTGAGTGAAACAGGTACATGCAAGGTTGCCTAAAGTGAACATTTGAGAGACACACTGATCAACTCAGATATTTCATTACACATCATTATTTTATTAAAAATTCATTTCCCTAATAAATGATTTTTTAAAAAAATTATCTTTATTGTTGAAAGTATTACAGATATCCCCCATTGATCCCCTCCACCCTGCTCCCATTCCCTGCCATCAGACCTTCACTGCACTATTGTCTGTGTCCATGGGTTTTGCATATATATATATATATATATATATATATTGGTTAATCTCTTCCCTCTGAGATTCATCAGTCTGTTCCATGCTTCTATATCTCTGGATCTGTAAGTGTGTTTCTATGTGTAGAGTCTATAATCTGATCCACTGATCTGTTTTTCTTCCTTTATGCCCATACTGCATTCTCTTGCTTTCTATAACTTTATAGTTCATTTTTACACCAGTAAATTTCCAAGTTCTCCAACTTTGACCATTTTCTCTTTTCAAGTTTGGTTTTTGGCCTCACAGATCTTTACATTCCCATGTTTATCTTAGAATTGGCTGCTCAATATTTATATGTATTTAAAAAATACCTGCTGGAATTTCAATGTGCTTGTAATGCATTTGTATGTTATTTTGGTGAATCATCCAATCTATAAAGATGTTAACTCTCCTGCTAGGGTTTATGACTTTTTACCTTTAATTTTTTTAATTATAAATAATTTTTCTGCCAGTCTTCCCCGCTGTCCTCTCTATCTGTGTTTCATTTCCTTCTAGTCCTACAATTCTTTATTATCCTGCTGTATTAGAGATCTCCAGAGAAATAAAACTAATTAGATGCACATATATAGAGAGATTTATAATAAGGAATTGGCTTATACAAGTGTGGAGGCTGGTGGCCCACAGACTAGAGACCCAGGAGAGCCAATGGTGCAGGTGCAGTGTAAAGGCAGTCTGCCGGAGGGTTTCTGCATCCATGCAGATGCTGATCTTTTTGTCCTTTTCAAGCATTCAGGTGATTGGATGAGGCCACCACATTGTGGAGGACACTCTGCTTACTTAAAGTTCCCTGACTTAAATGTTAATTTTATCTAAAAACACCCTCCAACTTGACACATAAAATGAATCATCACACCTGCATTATCATTTCTCCAACTTCACTGAGTCTCTTTTTTCCAATCTTTATTCTCTTTGTTTCAAATAATTTATTTTGATTTATTCTCAAGTGTACTGACCTATTGTGCCATTTAATTTGACCAGTTAAATTAAATATGAAAAACATTCATATTATCTCCTGGAAGTTAACAGGAACCTAATAATACCAAAATATATTATCAGATTTCTGTCTTTGTAGTAATTAGGGGCACTTCATGCCAGTTGAAATTTCAAGCCAAAACTAAAATACTTCTTACTCTTAACTACATGAATCCCTGAGTGATATGTCATAATGTTACTAAGATCTTTACTCCCACCATCAAAAATATATTTTAAAAAGTGCTAATGTTTACTGATAATTTATGGTATTCAAAATGATCAGATGGTAACATATGATAAAAATTGTGTCAATACAATAGCAACTATAGATAAATGTGTCAAAAGAAAATATTATTTGTTATGTATAGAAAATATACTTCATGCATTTTGTAGAATTTATATAGAATTACATCAATTACAAAGGAGGAACCTACATGACTTTGAAGTCTGAATTTCAAATTGCAAGTAAATTATACTGTGATTAATGTAAGAAGAGAAAGGAAGTTATGTATTTATATGAGTGTAAGATAATTAAAATGTTTTTTCAGGCTTCTGCTTTGCCATTTAGATTTGTTTGAAATTAATCATTATCGTTTCATAATGATTATAAAATTAAGTGATAAACCTTAAATACTGTAATTTAAAAATTATATTTTTCTAGAAGAATTTTTAAACATTTACCATTCCTTTACCACTGTCTTATCCCAATTCAACATTGTGCTAATCTATAATATCATATAATGTAGTTATTGGCTGTGATTCAGAAAGCTGATATGGCTTTCTCCCAAAAAGACACTTAATGCTTTTCTCTTGCTTTATGCATTTAATTCTGATACATTTATAAGAAGCATTGAAAGTTTGTCCTGAGAATTTGAAAGAGACTATCTTTGTTAATTATGTCCTTGAATGACTAATGCATAATATCAAATGGATACAGAAAAAAGAAGGGAACAATAAATAAAGGAGCATTGTGAATAAAAAGGACTTCATTAAAATACTAGAAGTAATTTGTCACTTATCATAAAATTGCCTGATGAACACTTCCAAAATTAATAGTGAGCAAAAATGTTATTGAAACGTCTTTCTAAGTGTTCTTTCCAATGACACTTAGATAACAACAAAATGAAAATTACCCAAAAGACATACAATAAAGCATAAGAGAGTGATTTAATCTGGGATTTTTATGAAACAAAGCTTTGTGGATGATATTAATTATCATTAAAAACTAATTTAGAGCCCTATCTGGTTTGGCTCAGTGGATACAGCATTGGCCTGTGGACTGAAGGGTCCTGGGTTCGATTCCAGTCAGAGGCACATGCCCGGGTTGCAGGCTCGATCCCCAATAGAGGGCATGTGGGAGACAGCTGATCAATGATTCTCTCTCATTATTGATGTTTCTATCTCTTTCTCCCTCTCCCTTCCTCTCTGAAACCAATAAAAATATATTAAAAAAAACTAATTTAGAAAAAAAAAGATATTTTTAGTGAGTCAGTTATAATATAACTGGTGGTTTACATTTCTCTGGAAACAAAAATATATACAAATCAGATTAAGTCACTGACAAATATGTTGACATGAAAAATCAGCTCAAAGCATTAAGAAAATGATCTATCGAGGAATGTGGATAATTTATCTAGTAATCTTCCTTACAATATTTGCCTTTAAATCTTTCTTATAACATATGTCATTTTTAATGATATTTTAAAAAAATAGTACTTAATGAGTATGAATTCACCTTTTAACATGAAACAGTAATCCAAAACTTATTGGCAATTACCATGGTACTATAGGTCTGGTGAAGGAATTTGTGCACCAGTGGGGTTCCTTGGCTTGGCCTGCAGGGTCGGACCGAAACTGGCTCTCCGACATCCCCCTAGGGGTCCAGGTTTGTGAGAGGGTGCAGGCCAGGCCAAGGGACCCCACCGGTGCACGATCAGGGCTGGGGAGGGATACACAAGGTTGGCCAGCTGGGAAGGGACCATGGCAGGGCACCGGGGTGTGTTCAGCCCTTCTCACTCAGTCCTAGACGGTCAACCCCCCCAGCAGCAAGCTAACCTACCAGTCAAAGTGTCTTCCCCCTGGTGGTCAGTGCACATCATAGCAAGGGGTTGAGCAGCCTTAACATATCATTAGCATATTACCCTTTGATTGGTTGAATGGACAACTGAACAACTGGACACTTAGCATATTAGGTTTTTATTATATAAGATATCACTGATGTAAAGACAGGAAAAATGATGTATTAAAATTACTTAGAGGCATTTATGTATGCATGTATTATGATAATTTAGGGTCAGTTGGTATACATTCTTTTTAAATTTTCAGCAATAGATTACGATTAGGAATATTGGAATGCAACAGCTGTCTAAAACTGATTAAAAATCTGATAGCCAGTCTGAATTTTTTATTTTATTGCATTTCTTATTATAGTAATTTTATTTTTGAGCAATTATTGGATTTCAATTCAGTACTATATTTTAAAATAGAAAAAGCACTGCTGTTAACAATATGACTTTAAAAAAAATCATCTAACCAAGTTTCAGATCATCCATTAACCAGATATAAATTATAAGATCAAAGTAATTTAATGGTAGGCAATTCCATTTTTTTACTTTCAAGAATTTGACAAATGAGTGAAATTGTATTATCTATACTAATAAAAGGGTAATATGCTGATTAGGCCAGGTCGACCAGCCATCTTCCGAACGTCTGACTTCCTTCTGGACAAAGCCATAGTGGTAGGGCTGAGGCACAGGCAGTTAGGGGTGATGAGGCCAGCAAGGGAGAGCAGTTAGGGGAGAGATCAGGCTGGCAGGGGGTTAGGGGTGATCAGGCCAGCAGAGGAGGGAAGTTGGGGGCAAACTGGCCAGCAGGGGAGGGCAGTTGGGGGTGACCAGGCTGGCAGGGAGAGGGCAGTTGGGGGCATTAGGCAGGCAGGCAAGTGAGTGGTTAGGAGCCAGTGGTTCTGGATTGCGAGAGGGATGTCTGCCTGCTGGTTGGGCCTAAACCGGCAGTCAGACATCTCCCAAGAGGTCCCAGATTGGAGAGGGTGCAGGTCTGGCTGAGGGACACCCCCCCCATGCACGAATTTTGTGCACTGGACCTCTAGCTTAGTATAATTTGCATTCAGTTTGAAAGTCACAGTACAGAGCACACTGAAAGAGGTTAGGATTTCAATATTTCACAATGATGTATGAAAATATTTTTGTTTTTCAAAACAAAATAAATACAGTGCTAAGTTAAAGGCAATGTATATGGACTATTAACTTGCAAAAGAATAAAAAACATATACCACCAACTGATATTAATTTTGTATATATCTTGATGAAAACTCCTATCTAATAAAGACAGAATATGCTAATTGACCATCATACCCTCACAAATATGGCGGCGCCCACAGCCACAAGATGGTGGCACTCAGTTCCCTCAGCCCCCCAGCCACCCAGGGCTGGCCCGCGGTGCAGGCAAGCCTCAGATGTCAGCTGCCCAGCCGCCCAGGGCTGCCAAGGTTCAGGTAACCAGGGCCAGCCAAGGCTTGCACTGCCAGCAGTGGCAGCAGCAGAGGTGTGTTGGGGGTGTCACCTTCCCCTGTTCGCTGGGTCACCTCCTGCCCCTGAGGGCTCCCAAACTATGAGAGGGGGCAGGCCGGGCTGAGGAACCCCCCTCCAGTGCATGAATTTTCATGCATCGGGCCTCTAGTTTCAAATAACTGGAAATCATCTTGTCAAACAGGAGAAATCAGGATCATAACAAATAACCCATTTGACTAATGTATTTTTAAATCCAATATAGTTAATCTACTACAGTATTTTTTATCTATGAGCAGATGTAAGTCATGTAAGTTTTATTTGGGGGCTACACACAAGATTAGTAAAAGAGCCTTTTAAAAAAGGTACAAAAATAATTCAAAGAATATTTATAAATATAAAATCAACATGCTTGTTTTTTATTCTTTTAAGCATTAAGAAAAGTTTATTGAATCTCTACTCATTTAATTCCAGACATTATCTTAGTTATATGGCAATATGTAAAAAAATAATGTTTCTTCTTTCATGTAGTCTAACATATACAGAAAAATCTAGATGGTATCTAAACTCTTTATTCAATACTAGAGGCCCAATGCACAAAATTCCTGCAAGGGGAGGGGCCCTCAGCCTGGCCTGTGCCCTCTCACAGTCTGGGACCCCTTGGGGAATGTCCGCTTGCCAGCTTAGGCCCGACCCCTAATCGGACATTCCTCTCACAGTTCCTTACTGCCTGCTTGCCACCTACTTCTTACCGCTCAGCTCGCTGTTTCTTAGCGCTGCCGCAGAGGCAGGAGAGGCTCCCGCCACTGCTGCTGCACACGCCAGCCATGAACTCAGCTTCTGGCTGAGCAATGCTCCCCCTGTGGGAGCGCACTGACCGTCACGGGGCAGCTCCTGAGTTTGGTGTCTGCCCCCTGGTGGTCAGTGTGCATCATAGTGACCAGTCATTCTGGTCGTTCCACCTTAATGGCTGCTGCTTAGGCTTTTATTTTATAGATGACATCCATTATTAATAAATTATCCTATCTAATAATAGAGTAGTATGCAAATTAACCGTACCTCCGCGACAAAATGGCGGCCCCCATAGCCACAAGATGGCAGCGACCAGTACGCTCATCCCCGCCGGAGTTCCCCAGTTCCAGGGAGGACTGCCGCTGAGAGCCGGGCAGCTCGGGGTGTCTGGCTGGGAGGCGTCCGCGCCCCCAAGCCGCCATCGCCGTCCGGAGACCGCCCGGGGTGTCCAGATGGGAGGCATCCTCGCCCCCACGCCGCCATCACCGCCCGGAGATCGCCCAGGGTGTCTGGATGGGAGGCGTCCGCGCCCCCACGCTGCCATCGCTGCCCGGAGGCCGCCCGGGGTGTCCGGATGGGAGGCGTCCTCGCCCTCACGCTGCCATCGCTGCCTGGAGACCGCCCGGGGTGTCCTGCTGGGAGGCGTCCGGGCCCCCACGCCACCAACCCCTCCGGGAGGCCGCCCGGGGTGTCCGGATGGGAGGCGTCCGCGCCCCCACACCGCCAACGCCCCCCGGAGGCCGCCCGGGTGTCCGGATGGGAGGCGTCCGCGCCCCCACGCCGCCAACCCCTCCGGGAGGCCGCCGGGGGTGTCCGGCTGGGAGGCGCCCAGGACTCCACGCCGCCATCCCCTTCTGGAGGCAGCCCGGGGTGTCTGGCTGGGAGGCGTCCTGATCCCACACCGCCAACGCCTCCCAGAGGCAGCCCGGGGTGTCTGGATAGTAGGCGCCCAGGACCCCACACTGCCATCCCCTCCTGGAGGCAACCCGGGGTGTCTGGATTGGAGGCGCCCAGGACCCCACACTGCCATCCCCTCCCAGAGGCAGCACGGGGTGTCTGGATAGGAGGCGCCCAGGACCCCACACTGCCATCCCCTCCCAGAGGCACCCCTCAACCCCACCCCGCCAACCCCTCCCAGAGGCAGCCCTAGGTATCTGGCTGGGAGGCACCCACACCCCCCAGGGAGCGAGTCAAGTACTGATGATTCTTCCAAAGGAAAAGTTTAGAGAAAGAGAGGATAGAAAAGGAATAGAAGGAGAAAAGTAAGAAAGGACAAAAGATGGAACACCAAGAAAGAGAAAGAGAAGAAAAAAAGGAAGAAACAACCACAGGATATCACCTTTCCAAGTCTCATGAAATTCCTGTTTAAGGAGTTTATTTTATGATTCTTTTAGTTTGGGTTTACATTTTTACTGTTTTGTCAAGACCACAGCAGGTACACTGTCCAATATGTTTTTTTTAAATAAATTTTATTGATTTTTTACAGAGAGGAAGGAAAAAGGATAGAGACTAGAAACATCTATGAGAGAGAAACATCGATCAGCTGCCTCCTGCAGTATGTGCCCCCAACCAAGGTACATGCCCTTGACCAGAATCGAACTCGGGACCCTGAGTCTGCAGGCCAACACTCCATCCACTGAGCCAAACCAGTTAGAGCAGTCCAATATGTTAAAGAAAAAACCCTATCTAATAAAGAGAGAATATGCAGGGGAGGGCATTTGGGGGTGACCGGGCTGTCAGGGAAGAACAGTTGGAGATGATCTGGCTGGCAGGGGAGCAGTTAGGCGTCGATCGGGCTGGCAGGGGAGTGGTTAGGGCAGTGATGGCGAACCTATGACACGCGTGTCAGCACTGACACACGTAGCTATTTCTGATGACATGCGGCAGCATGTAGAGGATGAAACATTTGCTGCTCCTGAGGATGAAACATTTGCGACTAGAGTCTTGGAGTTAGTTTTTTCCTCAAAGTGACACACTACCCGAGTTATGCTCAGTTTTTTGGCGAAGTTTGACACACTAAGCTCTAAAGGTTGCCCATCACTGGGTTAGGGGGTGATCAGGCTGGCAGGCAGAAGTGGTTAGGGGCAATCAGGCAGTCAGACATCCCCCCCGAGGGGTCCCAGATTGGAGACTGTGCAGGTTAGGCTGAGGGACACCCTCCCCCAGTGCACGAATTTCGTGCACCGGGCCTCTAGTATATATATATATACACACACACACACACATATACACAATATACAGTATGTGAACACACATATATATATATTATACAGACACCCAGAGTATAAAAAAATTGCCAATACACACACACACACACACACACACACACACACACACACTTATATATGACATACATAAGATAAGCCACGCAAATATCTGTGGAGAACAGAGACAGCAAGTGCAAAACAGAGATGAGATGCTGTGTGAAGGTCAGTAAGAAGCAGGAGTCATTGGAAGTTTCTGAGCAGAGAGTTGAATCACTTATTTGACTTAGAATTATAAACTACCAATTGGGCTACTATACAAAGAATCATCTTTGTGGATTTGGTTGGGCAGGGATTAAGGCAAGGAGAAAACTTTGGATGTTACTGCAGTACTTCAAAATTAGAATTAGGCATTAGTAATGGGAGTGGTAAGAAATTATGAGAATACTAGAGGCCCAGGTGCACAAAATTTGTGCACTTGGGGGCGGCGGGGCCAGGGAGAGATGCAGGAGGTTGGCCAACTGGGGAGGGACCACAGAAGGGCTCCAGGGCGTGTCCGGCCCTTCTCACTCAGTCCCAATTGGCCAGACCCCAGCAGCAAGCTAACCTACCAGTTGGAGTGTCTGCCCCCTGATGGTCAGTGCATGTCAGTGAGCGGTTGAGTGGCCTTAGCCTACCATTAGTATATTATGCCTTGATTGGTTGAATGACTGACCAGACGACCAGATTCTTAGCATATTAGGCTTTTATTATATAGGATAATGTAGCATTTAAATGTTTTGTGATGGATTGAGTGAATTGTATGGAAAAGGAGTGAAGAATGATTTAGTTTACTTAGCTTCATCAACAGCAAAATAAACATGGTATTACATACTGAGATGGTTGAAAAATACAGAAATAACATATTGCAGGAGGTATTCAAAAGTTCAACTTTAGACATTTTTATTTTGTAGTGTTTATTTGAAAGGTTAATTAACAAATTGTCAGGAAAGCACATATCTCTGAAAAGCTGTACCAAGAGAAATGTGATTACTACAATTCTTCATTTTTTGAAATTTTCGTAGTCTTGATTCAGTGAGGACCTTCAGAAAGGAAGAATGATCATTTTTCCACAAAGTATTTTATTTGGTATGATTGCCTTCTTAACCCCACAAACTCCTTTTAACTGAATGTTTTTCTCAGGTTTATTTTTCTTTCAAAATATTTGTGTGAAGTAGGCCATGGTTATTAACTCAGAAATATGAAGCAAACATAATTTTGCATGTGGCCTACACAGGCTACTATGAAAAGCAAAATGACCAAATGTGAATTTTATAGTCAATTTTCCCTCTACGCTAATCTATTTTATTATCATCACTAGAGTCCCAGTGCACGAATTCATGCACCAGTGGGGTCCCTTGGCCTGGCCTGCCAGATCGGGCCAAAACTGCTCTCCAACATCCCCGAGGGGTCCTGGATTGTGAGAGGACACAGGCCAGGCCGAAGGACCCCACCAGTGCATGATTGGGGCTGGGGAGGGATGCAGGAGGTTGGCCAGCCGGGGGTGGGGGCACGGGAATGCACCAGGGCATGTTCAGCGTGTCTCACTTAGTCCCGATTGGCCAGACCCCAGCAGCAAGCTAGCCTACCTATCGGAGCATCTGCCTTCTGGTGGCCAGTGCACATCATAGTGAGCGGTTGAGTGGCCTTAGCATATCATTAGCATATTACACTTTGGTTGGTTGAACAGACAACCAGATGACCAGACACTTAGCATATTAGGCTTTTATTATATAGGATATGGAACAATTGAAACATCAATGTGGACCCTGTAGCCAAAACACTCAACACTTTCACTTATTGTAAAAGACAATGTTGGATTCTTAGCATTTTTACCCAATTTTCTTCTAAGGTATCCATGGCTTTACTTAGGCAGCAACATAGCCAGCCCTAGGGGCAGAATCATGATTGGTCTAATCCAATTAAATTTAGTTCAGCCTTTCTTATAACTAGAGGGAGGGGAGGTGGTAAAGGAATGGGAACATGGAGATTATTAAGAGAACATGATTCCGAAGGAGACATAATGTCAAGGCTGCTGCTTCCTGTTCTTTGCCAGCTTTAAGATTCCCTTAGAGCAGTGGTCAGCAAACTCATTAGTCAACAGAGCCAAATATCAACAGAACAATGATTGAAATTTCTTTTGAGAGCCAAATTTTTTAAACTTAAACTTCTTCTAACGCCACTTCTTCAAAATAGACTCGCCCAGGCCATGGTATTTTGTGGAAAAGCCACACTCAAGGGGCCAAAGAGCCGCATGTGGCTCGCGAGCCGCGGTTTGCCGACCACTGCCTTAGAAAAGATTCACTGGCTCCTTAAATCCATAAATTATCGGCAAACCGCGGCTCACGAGCCACATGCGGCTCTTTGGCCCCTTGAGTGTGGCTCTTCCACAAAATACCACAGGCCTGGGTGAGTCTATTTTGAAGAAGTGGCGTTAGAAGAAGTTTAAGTTTAAAAAATTTGGCCTCTCAAAAGAAATTTCAATCGTTGTACTGTTGATATTTAGCTCTTGTGGACTAATGAGTTTGCCGACCACTGCCTTAGAGAAGATTCACTGGCTCCTTTAATCCATAAATTATCCTGAGGGATATCTGGCCTTTGGAATAGAGGCAGAGATCTCAGTATGTACCTCTACTTCTTAAAGACTTCTGAAATAGTCTCTAAGTTTTTATCTTTATTTCACACCCGTGTTTCATGTTGCTCAGTGAATTTCAAATCATGGGGTTTTCTTGAGCTTGAAGGGAAAAATTATCAAGCTCCTGTTTGTCATTCCCTTTGAGTAGGAGCTTGGTATTGCATGTTTTATGTTAGTTAATTCTTCATTCACTTTTCAGCTATTCGAAATCAGTTACATGCCTTGTCTATAGTTAATTCCCATTAAGTTTTATTTCCCCCACATTATTTTAAAACTCCAAGTTATTAGTATTGTGATGTAGTTATGGAAGGAAGAAAGGATAAAAATTATCCTTAGTTTCAAGCTGAATATTTCATTAGAAATGCCTATTAAATGCTATTTATGAAGTGTTTAGTGGGTTGGCCCAAAACTAATAACATAAAACACTAGTACTATAAATGGAAAACTATTTCTTAAAGTTAGACATTCTCAAAATAGTGATGTTCAGACTATCTTAATGATGTAATTTAATCATGTAATACAGGTAACAAACCATGGAAATCATGCAATAAATCATTAATAGGATTTTATCTGTTTCACCGATTTCAATTTCTAGAACTCTTTATGTATTTGTCCTATGATTTCTCTTTAAAGCAATAAGCTATAAAGTGTCTGCCAGGAAAGGCTATGAAATGTTGGCTGGTGTTGCTAAGTCTAATTTCAATTTTGAATACTTCATTGTGAGTATTTATGTGATTTGTGAACTGCTCCTATATTGGAAATTAAAAAAGAACCATTTTGGCAAAAAAAGGCTTCCTTTTTTAAAAAAAAATGTTTTCACAGATAGCTTAAGTTAGAATTTGGTGACTATGCAAGATAGAATACAAAATGAGATTGTTTATGAACTTCAAGTGAACCATGTATGTGATGTAAAAGGATGATTGAATGACACATAGTATAGAACACTGGTGCTGTGAGAAAGCAGAAATCAAGCAGACTGATTCTGGCTGCAGTGGTGGTGTGTGCTTCTAGTTAGAGGGAAGACTGGCAAAGGTTCTAGTTGTATCATGAGATAAATATATGTTTTAGTTTTGATTTGAGTGCTATTATCTTTAGCTGCAATACTTTTTTTTTTTTTCCTTTTGAGGAAACAAACCAGCAAAGAAGCAAAAACATCAGACATTGCTAGTGAGTGACTTGCAACAGACATTCATGATTACTGATAATAAAGGGAGCAAATGTACAGATATTGTTGATATTCTTGCCATATACAGTCATCTGTGAATCAGTCAGGATTATAGCTCTGTTCCTATTAAAGAACAAAAGACACCGTAAAGTAAGCTACTTCGATCCTATTCATGGGAAATTAGAGTCAAGGACTCCCGTTTTGAATACTTATTTTTCTCTTTTTTCTTTTGATTCAGGATAAAAGATTATTAATGAGCACCTGGTCCTCTAATTTTTGTGCTCCTAAGATCCTTACACCTAACAGTCACCATGTAGGGGGCTGATTCTTCAGGGGCTGATGAAGTTGAATAATTTATATCCACACTAAAGGGAAAATGCCCCTTGGCTATCTAGAGAAGATAGGAAAAATATATAATGGGGATGGTTTTATGAAATATGACTTGAAGTACCTTGAATACTTTCATAGACATTCTTTTCTTAGTAATTTTAGATACATATGTAATCTTCAAATGTTCAAATGATGCTGTGCAGACTCTATCACACCAGATTAATTTAACAAAAATTATCAACAACCCCAGCCCGCAAAAGTCTGAAGCTTGGAGATATCTAAATGACTACCGTGCCATCCTCTATATATGTTCTGTTTGCAGGTCATAATCCAGAGATGGTGTAGATGTGATTTTATGTCTCTGCTGGTACACGCTTTATATTAAGCAATTACTTTTCAATTATTTTTTCTCAATATTTATAATAACTGCCTTAAACTGATTGTCAGCTGAGTGCAACATACATGCTATCTGGGTGTTGGTTTCTATGGACTGCATTCATGTGGACTATAGGTCACATTTCCTGTTTCTTCACAATTCTATTTTTTTATTGCTTATTCTTTATTGCATGAAAAAAATTAGACATTTAGATTTTGTGATTTTTTTGTGTGAATTGGTTTGATCTTATTTTCAGCTTAATTAAGGTATAATAGACAAAAAATATAATATATTTAAAGTACACAGTGAAATGATGTAGCATATACATTGTGAAAGGATTCCCATAATCAAGTTAATTAATACAGCCATCACATCAAATAGTTACCTTTAATTAAAAAAAAATTGGTAGGATAGCTTAAGATCTATTCTCTTGGCAAATTACAATTATTAAATGGAGAATTATCGTATTGACCATGCTATATATTAGATCCTCAGAATTTTAAGTGCTCTCTCTTTCTGTTTTGAAGTTTTAGGGAAAAACAACAATAACCTGTGTTTTAAAGCCTGATAACAGGAAAAAGAATCAATAAAATAATTTGAGCTGTTAGATATTATAAAAGATAATAACTTTGACTTAAGATATTTGAAATAGTGAAGGGCTAACAAATAGATACCAGAAAATAGTCATTTCAAAAGGCCAAGCAGTTTTCAACTCTAAAAGAGGCTGAATATTGTATACACCAGGTATTTTCCTAGATTCTAAGAAAACTATATTAGAATATATTTGTTATGTAAACTTAAAACTATAGCTATGATAAGAAAAGGAGATTTTATGGAACCATCACAAATATCACCTGCATGACAAGATAATGCAAATGGTTACCTAAAGCATACTTAGTGTTACATCTCCTAAGATAATGTTTCTTGAAAGATTTCTTCTTTTCTAAGTATGTCTTTAGATTGCATTGACTCTGCATAATATTTTATTTTTTATGGGTAGTGTGTGTTTTCCTAATTGCAGCAATTGTTCACAATTTGTGTGAAGCCACACTTCTAACATTTATAATTGTCATGTGGACATTTCCTCTATCTCATTATGGAAAAAAGATGCAAAGAAGTAGAGACACCACTCTGCTGTCTTAGTTCCACATGAATAGTACTATTAATATCTTATATTAGTTATTAAATACTAGAGGCCCGGTGCACAAAGATTCGTGCACTCAAGGGGGTCCCTCAGGCTAGTCTATACTTTCTCACAATCCTGGACCCCTCGGGTAGGGTCCCTAGGCCTGGCCTGAGATCAGGGCCTATCAGGGCTTTCCTTCCCTTGGCTGCAGGCAGCTGGCCCCGCCCCTGCCGCTGCCACTGCTTGCCATCTGTGCAGCATTGGCCCCCCTTCTCCTACTACTAGTTGCCTCCCTCTGCAGGTGACAGGCGTGGGGTGCAATGGTTGGCTGGCCTGGGCCTCACTCTGCGGGGCAATCACTGGCCAGCTGCACACCTACCACAGTGTCGCTGGCCGGTGGCCTGGGCCTCCCTCTTTCTTTTTCTTTTCTTTCTTCCTTCCTTCCTTCCTTCCTTCTTTCTTTCTTTCTTTCTTTCTTTCTTTCTTTCTTTCTTTCTTTCTTTCTTTCTTTCTTTCTTTCTTTCTTTCTTTCTTCCTTCCTTCCTTCCTTCCTTCCTTCCTTCCTTCCTTCCTTCCTTCCTTTCTTTCTTTCTTTCTTTCTTTCTTTCTTTCTTTCTTTCTTTCAGTAAGAGTAACGTTTACTGAGCGAAACAGAACTGAGTACTATGAAGGGTTTACCAGGATGGAAATGCACCGTACCCTGCCCCTGCCACCCCCAACACCCAGAGACTACAGTACTTAGAAGTTACACACAACGGCCATAACTGCTGAATATCTGTTTGTAACAAACAAAGCATAGCATATTTATTCTGCATAACATTGAGTGGTTATAGAAATACATTTATATATTGCTGGTATAAAATCTTTTTTTCCTAAAAAATATTAAAAAAAAAAGAAAGTATAAAAAACATGTGCAGTTGAAAGCCCTGCCAGGACAGCCAGTCTGTAAACGTTCAGTGAGTATGTGCTTTGGAAGGGCACCTGTGCCTCATGCCCACAGCACCTCCAGCAGGGCCGGTGAGGGTGTGCCCTGGCTGCCACTCTGGGCAGGATTGAGCTGGACCACAGTGGGTGGGTACAGCAGGGCTTAGCCCTTCTCCAGCCTTGCACTGTGCCCTTCTTCAGCCTTGCATCAGGATCAGAATCAGGATCAGGGTCAGGGCTGGGGGCAGGCAGATTACAGTTTCACTCTGAGTTCCATACTCAGCCTAATTTTGGTTGCAACTCATGGCTTTTCCTGGCTGCTTGGAGGTCCTTTGGGTGAGTGCCCTAATGGAGAGGCCATAGAAGTGCTCACAGCTGCCTGGTTGAGCATCTCTCTGGCCCAGAGCTTCTGCCCTGCCTCCTGCAAGCCTGGCCCCAGGCAGAACAGGCCCCCCTCAGGACTCCTTTTGTCTCAGCGCTTGGTCCTGGGTTTTATCAGCCTGGGTTTTTCTCGCTGGTGTGGCTGATCTGAGTTTCACAAAAAAGCCCGGCCGATGCTGGCTGTGCTGAGCCTCATTGAAGAGTTTTTCATGCAGCAAGGAAGAGCCCTCTGGCACCCTCCTCCTCCTCCTCCTCCTCCTCCTCCCAGCCCATGGTCACTTCTTCTCCAGCGGCTCCAGCAGTGGGTTGCCTTCTGAGTCGGGGGTCTTAATGCTGTCGGTCCTGACGATGCAGGTGGGGCGATGCCGGTTGAAAATCAGGATGAGCTGCTGCCGCTCCTGCTTCAGCTCCTCCATCTGGGTTTTCAGCTCTGCACTCATGAGCTCCAGCCACTCAGATTCCAGCTGCAGACACTCCTTCCGCTCCTTCTTCTTTTCCTGGCATGGGGCTGCCACCACTTTGTTTTTTTCCTGGCGCCTTTTCCTCC
The DNA here is from genome assembly GCF_027574615.1 of Eptesicus fuscus. NCBI lineage: Eukaryota > Metazoa > Chordata > Mammalia > Chiroptera > Vespertilionidae > Eptesicus > Eptesicus fuscus. The sequence goes on from NC_072480.1 coordinate 53,606,573, forward strand.
ACTCCTCTTCCTCCTCTAGCTCACTTTTCACAGGTTGAGGCCTCTTGCCCAGTTTCACCTCCAGGAAGTGCAAAGGAGTGATCATGGCCCCAATGTTGTGGATGTCAGCGTATTTCAGCTCCTCTGCAGTCAGGGCCGAGCTGGGGAGTCTGGTCAGGAAGCCACGCCCTGGCAGAGAGCCCATAATCGTGAAAGGGTCCGGGATCTGCCCAGGCACCATAGCAGGAGGAGTGGCAGTCCAGCCCTGCAGGAGCCATAGGAGGAGGCTGCGACCTTGAGGCTTTGGGCCATGCCCGCTCAGGAGTCGCTGTGGTGCCAGCCCCGCCCTGCAGTGTCCACCGCTGCCAGCACCTCCTGTCGCAGCTGCGTAGCACCCCTCCCTTACGCTGTGGCCTGGGTCTCCCTCTTTGAGGTGATGGATCGCACGTCTCTGCCTATCTACCTGATTGCCCCTAACCGCTGGTCTGCCTGACTGATTGCCCCTAACTGCTTGCTGGGTGGGGAGGGGTAGCCCTGAGAGGGGCCATCTGCCTACCTGATCACCCCTAACCACTCTGCCTGCCTTCCTGATCGCCCCTAATCACTCATCTGCTTGCCTGATAGCCCCTAACCACTTTCTTAGGGGCGGGGCCAGCCCAGCAAGGAGCTGTATTGGTTCTTGTCTCTGGTTGTTCTGGTTGTTATGCTGTTATGGTCCCTGGGCTTTTATTATATGGGATATGTAGTTGAATAATTCATATCTTGAGGAATAAAGCTGAAGACAACTCTACTGAGACTGTTTCGAGGGCTTTTTGGCAAGACCAACCTTAGTCTTGGTAGAGGGAAGGTGCTCCTGATTGTCAATCCTCCCAGGGAAGAGATGATTCCAGGTGTGGAAATAAAAACATGCAGACAAAAATAAAGTATATTAGGAATAACAAAGCAATTGTTTTATAAGAAATTAAGCCATTCAACTAGCTCTTGTCAAAATTTTTGAATAATTTAAAAGTTAGAAAGTAAGTATGTAGATATAAATATGTGCACAGAGCAAATAGCTATAAGAATTATTATTTAAAGTAGTTCTGGAACTATTAACAGAGATTATCTTTAGGAGTTAGTGGGGCACAAAAAATTAACAAAAACTTCTCTAATAACAAGTTTCATAAATTTAATATCTATGTTTTCTTCTATTTATCAATTCAGGTCTTGTATTCAAGTCTTTTATCCATTTTGAGTTAAAGGCAATCAGCAGTCTAGTTTCATTCTTTTGCATGAGGCTTTCTATTTTTCTCAGCACCATTTAATGAAGAGGCTTTCTTTCCTCTACTGTAGGTTTTTGGCTTCTTTGTTGAAAATTATTTTCCCATACACATGTGTGATTATTTCTGGGCTCCCAATTCTGTTTCCTTGGTCTGTGATACCAAAAGCAAGGGAAGTGAAAGCAAAAATAAATGAATGGGATTATATCAAACTAAACAGCTCCTGCACAGAAAAAGAAACTATCAACAAAACAAAATGGCAACCAACTGTATGGTAGAAGGTATTTGTAAACAACAGCTCTGACAAGGATTTAATATCCAAAATATAAAATAACTCATACCACTCAACAACAACAAAAACAAATGGTCCAATTAAAAAATGGACAGAAGATCTGTACAGATACTTCTCCCCAAAATACATATATATGGCCAACAGGTATATAAAAATATGATCAACTTCACTAGCTATTAGGAAAATGCAAATCAAAACTACAATGAGATACTCCCTCTTACCTGTTAAAACGGCTATTATTAACAAGACATATAATAACAAATGATGCAGAGGTTGTAGAGAAAAAGGAATCCTTACACACTGCTGGTGAGAATATAAACCGGTACAGCCACTATGGAAAACAGTATGGAGGCTCCTCAAAAAATTAGGAATTAGAGCCTGGCTTGTGTAGCTCAGTGGTTGAGTATCAACCTATGAACCAGGAGGTCATGGGTTGATTCCCAGTCAGGGCACATGCCCGGGTTTTAAGGAGCGTGCAGGAGGCAGCTGATCGATAATTCTCTCTCATCATTAATGTTTCTATCCCTCCCTCTGCCTTACTCTTTGAAATCAATAAAAATATATTTTAAAAAATAATTAAGAATTAGAGTTACCATATGACCCAGCAACCCCTCTTCTGGTTATCTACCTGAAAAATTTGAAAACATTTATTAATAAAGTTATATGTTCCCCTATGTTCAAAGCAGCATTATTCACAGTGGTTGAGACACAAAAACAATGGAAGGGTTCTTTAATAGATGATTAGATAAATATGTGGTACATAATACAATGGAATGCTACTCAACCATAAGAAAAGATGACATACTAGTATTTGTGACAACATGGATGAATCTTGAGAATATTATGCTAAGCAAAATATGTCAGACAGAAAAATGTCAAGAAATCTATGATTCCACTCAGATGTGGGAAATAAAACTGAAAGCAACAAATGAACAAGTGAGACAAATAAGTAAACAAAAACTCACAGACACAGATAACAGTATGGTGGTTACCAGAGGGAGAGGGAGTGGGGAGCTAGTGAAGGGCAGAAAGGGTCAAGTGTACAGGGATAGAGATTTGACTTTGGGGGGTGGGCACACAATGCAATATATAGATGTATTATAGAATTGTACATTTGAAATCTGCATAATTTTATTAATCCATCACCCTAATCAATTTAATAAAAAAAACACTTATTCCCAAGGTTGGAACAAACAGCAAGGTATGACACAGTAGTCATAATTTTGGTAGAAAAAAAAACAACTATGTAAGCTTATTAATATTAAATCTGATTGGAGAATGTAACCTTAGATGTATTGTAAATGGGATTAATTACACAGAAATTTTGATTTGGACAGACTATTTACTTAGTCACTTGACTGGCTATTTTATTCTCAGGTCAGAAGAGTCAGAATGCAGCCTGAAAGGAGAGGCAGATTACAAAAGAAAAAGAACCCACTGGGGCTACACGTGGGCTCCTTCCTTCATTGTAATAGAAAGAAGATCAAATCATTTCAATAATCCCCACATGCACACAAAAAAGAAAGGTTATGCCGAAACCGGTTTGGCTCAGTGGATAGAGCGTCAGCCTGCAGACTGCAAGGTCCCAGGTTCGATTCCAGTCAAGGGCATGTACCTTGGTTGCGGGCACATCCCCAGTAGGGGTTGTGCAGGAGGCAGCTGATCGATGTTTCTCTCTCATCGATGTTTCTAACTCTCTATCTCTTTCCCTTCCTCTCTGTAAAAAATCAATAAAATATATATTTAAAAAAAAAGAAAGGTTATAATAGTTTCCCCACAGCAAAAACATGTGGACAGGAAAGGAGGAAATGGGTATCTCCTGAGAAAAAGTAAAATGTTTATGATAGGTGAAGTGTTTGGACAAAACCTAAATGATTACACATTTCCAGGTTAATAGCACCCAGTGGGTATTAGGGCTCCATTGACAGCTGAATTTTAAAAAGAGTATCACTGTCTTTAACCACCAGCATTGTTTCTCTTTTATTGACTGTTGGGTAATTGGCCAATCAGTTTATGTCTCAGTTTCAAGTGAATAAATTATCGCAGAAGGAAATATCAGTAGAGGGGTAGGTATTTCCGGGCTACCTGTTTCTGTTCATCAAGATCTAAAAACCTGGTAATTGGAATGGGATGAGAGATGATCATTAGCCAAAGAATATCTACCAAACTAAAATGTAGACAATTGTGGAAGGATAGTAAGAAGCTAAGGAAATTCCTGGGCAAGTGGAATGGGGAAACTGAGACAAGAAAATTAAACAAGCCAAACAATTTGAACTTTTTACAACCAGCTGGTGAATCATAAGATCCTATCTCCCCTAACTAAGGATACTTGGGAGCAAATGGTTTATACCCTCCCCCCCTTTCCTAACCAGAGAATACATAGCTTAAATTACCCCAGGAGGGCAGAGGGGTGGGGTGGGGGATAGAGAATAGAGAACAGAGACTCAGTTAGTGCCATTTGTACCAGCTTAACGGAAGTTTGGGGAACAAACAAGAAAAACCCCACTAGAGCCAGACAGACCCAAGATATAAGTAAAGCATTAAAGCAGACCAAATGATGCACCAGCATATTAAAAGTTACCTAGAAAGCTGATGCATATTCTGCTGAAATCTTCCCCTAAGTTTCTCACCTACAGAAAAAAAAAAAAATTAGCCCTTAAGACAAAGAGTCAATGCTAGCTTGCTCTAGAGCACACCTACGCCCCTTCCTGGGCATGAACTTTTTATTTCTTCCTAAACTCTAAGGGTCCCCAGGAGACTTGAAATCATGGGAACAGTGGGCAGCAGTAGCTCAACCCAGGCTTACCACTCCCCACCCCCCATGCCCCTGCCAATTCTGTCTCCAAGGTCCTTCTCTTCTCTCTCTGACCTCCCCTACCTTCCCCCCTTACATCCATCCCCCACCCCCGCACCGCCAGTAAGCTAACGGCAGCCCCACAATGGCTCACTGCTTTCCTATAACGTTTCTAGACCCCAAAGCACGAGAGACCTTTAAAATGAATGCTGTCATGAATCACTTCTTTTTTTTTTTTTTTTAGTTCAACTTCCCAAAAGAGGTATAATTTTCTAAGTCATCATCCCTTAGCTGGACTTGCTGCCATGTTTCCATCGTTGTCCTCTGGAATTCGAGATCTGCAAATAGTGAAGTTCTACATACCCTAAAACTTCCGTCCTGTAACTCCTTTCTTCTCTTCTAACAGATGGCTAGGTTTCTGAAAGGGTCCTATTTCTCCTGAAGTCTCTCAGAGACATTTTCTTTTTTCTTCCTTTCCATACCAATGTACCATGAAGTCCATAAAAATGAAGTATTTGCTTTGTTCTCATTATAACTGTAATTTACTTTTCCCTTTTGCTGTTTTCCTTTGGAAACAAAATAAAACAGTTCTTTTGAAACACATACCTTCAAGCAATGCTCCTTGGTTACTTTCCCACATTCCTTGAATATTTTATTATCTGCCTTAATAACTCTAATTGATGACACTGAAATCTTTTATACAGATTATCCAGTCAAAACTTTAGAGTTTAAGTACCTTGATCTCATTTCTATAATTGTGTCCATCCACTCAATTTTAGCCAATTTCATGGCTGTGCCTTAAAATCATGTCTTTTCTAATAACTGCATATCTTTAGAAGACTTGATTTCCAAATTTTCAATTCTGTCCAAAATCACTTGTATTTCGACTTAAATCATTTCCAGTTCAGCAAGTATTTTTTCAATTAAGTAATTATTTTACATGTGTGTCCTCTAACTTGGTGACTTCATTATTTTTTTTACTAAACATAATGTCTACATATTTCTATTTTCAAACATATTCAACTTAAATTCTAAGTTCTATTGATAAATTCATTTATTTACTTAAGGCCTAAATATGTTTGTTATTCTCTCCCTACCACACAAGCTGACTCAATGATCTTCTTTCATCTTATGGATCAACACATAAATCTCAACTGAAGGCTCACTAGTACCCAGCATTCTTACTCATGTTACTAGTCAATTCACTCTCCTATTCTCCTTTCCCCTCAGAATTATGCACCCTGCTGCCATTGTTTTACAGATATTATAAAACACTTAAATGGCAACTTCCTAACCTTTCAATTTCACCGCGTTACCTATATCTGCTTTAAATTCACTGTTTTCTCTGATTTTACAAGAGATAAAATTGTTCTGCTCTAATCTGGGTTTAAATCACTTTCTATGTCTTGGACTTCTCTACTGTAATAGAAATAGAAGTGTCTACCATATATTTCATGCATTTGCTTTCTTTCACAATCATCTTTTAATTTGGAAACTAGATTGTGACTAAAAATGATTGTGTCACATTTGGACAAAGGTAGTTGAAAGTCAATATGCCTTCTCCACCTCTTTCTTTCCTTCCACAGTGATTTTAGGCACCACATAATCTAGATGGTGTAGTTTCAAGATTATGTAGTTTCCATCAACTGAGTCCCTGAGTAATTGTTTAGAGCAGGAAGCTTGCCAATGCCTGAGGGTGAAAAAATCATATTAACCTACTGAGATTTTTGAAGGTGACTGTGGTGGCAGCAGGTGTTAATTACTTTGACCAACACATAAATGCTGCAGGCATTCTTATAGTTATTCTTCTGCTTACTCTTGTGTTTATTTCATCTTCTCAGTAATCTCTTCTTTTCTGTTTCATTTTAAAAGGTCTACATATACACTGTATGTAAAATAAAATAAAAATAGAAAATGTGATGCTCTTATGAATTCATATTTACTTTTGGGTTACTAGTCTATTTCTATGATAATTAGTTCAAAATAACCTTAGAGACTTGTCTCTATTAGGTATCACTCTTCCTTATCCCATATTTGTTGCCATATTTCTTTTTTTTTTTAATTCATTTTTATTGATTTCAGAAAGGAAGGGAGAGGGAGAGATAGAGAGAGAGAGAGAAAAAAAAAGGAAACATCAATGATGAGAGAGAATAATTGATTGACTGCTTTCTGAATTCTCCCTACTGGGGATCAAACCTGCAACCCCGGCATGTGCCCTGACTGGGAATTAAAACGTGACCTCCTGGTTCATAGGTTGACACTCAACCACTGAGCCACACAGGCTGGCTGGGCTGTTGTAATGTTTCTTATCAGGCTTTCGTTATGAGGATTCCATTTAAGTTTTTCTGTCAAGGTTATCAACAACCTTGACCTTACCAAATTCAATGGTCAATTTACCACTTTACAATTAATATTTCAAAATTATTACTGAAAATTTCATTCATGAGTGTCATTGCCCAACAATGGACAGGCTGTTCACTATAAAAAAAGTGAAGAAGTGTAATTCTATACATTTAAAAAAATGGAAATCAAGTGGATCTAAATATCTATATCTACCTCTGTCTGTCCATCTGTCAATCTGTCTGTCCATTTTCTACCTATTATCTGTCTATCTATCTATTATCTATCTATCTATCTATCTATCTATCTATCTATCTATCTATCTATCTATCTATGTATCTATCTATGTATCTATGTATCTATCTATCTATCTATCGTCTATCAATCTGAAGGTACAGTTTTCAGGGAAACAAGAACAGAAAATTCACAGCCTCTGAGGCAGCACTTTGGTATTTTTCAGGCACAATATGTAGAAAACCATGTAGGGCAAAATCAACAATGGGAGGCCAGAAAGCTGGCTAGGGAAACATTGTTTAAGATGTTGCCGGCCACTTGTTTCCTAACAGTTATGTTACAATTTGAATTTACCATCTTTCAACATATATCTCCTAAATTGAGGTCCATCAATTTGATAAATGTTATGTGATTACACTCAATTCAAAAATTGTGTATAATGTCCCAATATCATTCTGATAAGAAAAAAGCAGATTTTAAGCATTTTGAGGTACACTTTGATGGTTTTGTTTTTTTTTTGAGCTCTGTGTTGAAAAGGGAATGGATACTAATGATATTTTGCTGATCTAAAATAAAAACAGATTGAGTTTTTTAAATCTATTTTACTGACATATAATTAAATCTTAATACTTTATTATCTCTAGTTCATTTTTGATGATCTAGAGTGTTAACTTTTTCCCCTGTGTTTTAAAATCTCAGTATAAGTGAAATATTTAACTTTCTATCATAATAATTTACTAGCTAGCACATTTTATGCCATGATAAATTACTTTTTCTTATGGAGTCAAGAGCATTATGAAATACCATTAGTAGTAACTATAATACTTGTTAGAAACTCTCCAAAATAATATGGAGCATTTTTTTTTATATTGTGTAACATTTTAAATGTAGTTACTTAATAAAAATAAATAACCATCCTTGAAATGGTATTGACTATGATGGGGAAAATAGTCAATAAATTTGTAATGGAAAGTTCATAGACTCAAATGAGCACAAATATATTATTTTTTATATCAAGTAATCACAAATTGTTTTTAATAGTTAATATTGAGTTTAGTAATAAAATCACAGTATTGTAGTTTTTCACCAAAACAATTTAAGTGTTTTTGTTTTTTAAATTTTAGGAGCTTTATAACTTAGAGAAATTGTCATGAAGAAGTTTTAAATAGCAAGATATTCCATTAAATTAAAATATTTAGCATTCATCACAAACTTTACAGTCAATAATTAATAGATAGTACACAGTATGATAATCAGTAGTTATTGGTTTATGGAGAAGGAAGTGTATCAATCTAGAAACACAAAATAGGTTAATATTCTATGCACTAATAATTTTTGTCCTTTTCCAATTAGTTCTTAGGAATTAATTACATGCAAACAAAAGGAGATTTATGTATAATCAGATAGAATTTTAAAATAAATGGAAACTAGGTAACAATTCACTAAAGGCAATGATAATATTGAATTAAAGCCATATCTTCACAGTTATCTCAGAAAACATCACAAATTAAAAAGAAGGCACAAAGTGAACAAAATGAAAATTCTTATGTAACCAAAAGTCATCTATAACTCTACAGTTTAGCTTTGAGTAGTGTTGTTCATGGAATGAACAGCAAACCAGAAAACAATAAGGAAGTCAGGAATCCTTGCAGGCCTGTCAAGGCAAACATCCATAGTAGGATCCTCAGGTGAAAACATGGAATTGCTAATGAGGCCAGATTCAATGAGGAAATGCATATATGCCACATCAGCAATCAAACCAAAGCAAACCATAATGAAACTAATTGATCAACCAATAAACAACCACCAAACAGCCAAGAGATCAAAAAAAAATTACATAATAATAGACAAACATGTAAATTGACCATACCTCTGCTACGCCCACAGCCAATCAGAGTGAGTATGCAAATTAGAAGACCAAAGATGGTGGCTGTCCAGATGCTCCAGGTGCGTAGTGGCCAGGTGGGGCAGGACTCCTGCTATGAGAGGGAGGGCAGGGGGCTCAGGGATCTACAGGAGCGGAGTATCACAGCAAAGACAAGACTGTAGACTCCGGAGTCTGTAGTGAAGACAAAGATGGCAGTCTGCAACGAAGATGGCAGACTCTGGCCAGAGTCTGCAGCAAAGACGAAGAAGGCAGACTCTGCCTGGAGTGAAGGTGTGGGTCCCGGGTGCCAGAGGAAAACTGGTGCTGGAAGCCAAGGGAAGGACAGCCTATTAATAAAAAGAATCTAAAAGCATTTGTCTGTTTCTGTGACTTAGTGGGGAGAAAACAATAGGTGTTAATCAACTTGCTGGCTGAATTTCCTAGTGAGAGGGAGTAAAGTGCTAGAAAACCATATTGAGGATCTATAACATACTGGTTGTTACTCTGACCCACACAAATATTTTGCTGGATGAGAAGCTGGATATACGCACAGAGCAAAGTATTTGTGAGATAGTGCTTGGTGTTAACTAAGACAAATTTAAATGATATACATTCTTAGTTCACTCCCTGGGATGGTCTTTTCTACTCTTACAAATGTATGACTCAGAATAAATATTACATACTCAAGCAAGAGTGACATCTACAAAGACACTATCATGGGACCTACTCAGTTGAACTATTAAAAAGATCAAAGAAGCAAAATGCTGATGGAAAATAAAACAGTATTTATTCCACAAAACAAGTTAAATTTATAAGCAAATGCTTGTTTTAGATATCTTCAAAATTTAAGACTGTAGGTTTTCAAATAATAGATGCTAAGACAACAGACGACCATGAATATTAAGCCTGTAGTACTCTAGATATAATCAGATGAGAGAAAGAAAATGATCACATAAAAACAAATGATAAACAGACATACCTTGCAGCCCTTCAAACAGTAAATGTGGAAAATACACAATCTAAGGAATTTAAAGATTAGATAAAATTAAGCACAACACAAACTTTTAAACATACACATCTACACACATATAGTGAAGCGATGATAAATAGGTGATAAAAAAGGAAGTATGTAGTAGAAGACAAAATTTCTTAAACGATAAGGAGGACATTTTGCTCTCATCAATGTGGCTCGGTGGTTAGAGAATCAGACTGTGCACCAAAGGGTCTTGGGTTCAATTCCTGGACAAGGGCACAGTACCTGGGTTTTGGGTTTGCTCCCTGCCCAAGGCAACCAATTGATGTGTCTCTATCATATCAATGTTTCTCTCTCTCTCATCCTCCCTTCCACTCTCTCTGAAAAGCAATGGAAAAAATATCCTTAGGTGAGGACTAACAACAACAACAAAAAGATAAGGACATCTTATATCTATATATTTAAAAGTCATCCTTTTTAAGAAAAAAAGAAAAACTTTTTTTTTAATACTATTTTATTGATTTTCCACAGAGAGGAAGGGAGAGGGATAGAGAGCTAGAAACATCAATGAGAGAGAAACATCGACCAGCTGCCTCCTGCACACCCCCCACCGGGGATGTGCCCGCAACCAATGTACATGCCCTTGACCGGAATCGAACCTGGGACCTTTCAGTCCACAGACCGACGCTCTATCCACTAAGCCAAATCGGTTTCGGCAAAGAAAAACTTTATATGGAAAAATTATCAGTCTCCCTTTAAACCATGTAACATGATCATAATTCAATGATAAAGATTTATGTCTATATTTACCTAGAAAAATTTCCAAGCTATTTAGCTTCACAAAATATATTATATACATTCATATACATGCACATATTTGTATATAGGTACACACTATGAATATACACATATATTCACAGTCTTTTGCTTTTCTGGATAATTTTTTGAGAGAACACTGAAAGATTGCACATAATAATCACATATATATTTCTCCTTAAAAAGTACAGAAAAAGTAATATTTTTTTTGAACATAATAAATGTTCCAATAAAAAGTGTTCATTTAACACTGCCTTTTCAATGTATTTAAAGCATGCATTATATCTAACAACAGAATTCATCTTTTTATGTTATGTACTATTTTTTCTTTTAGTTAAACAAATATTTAAGATAAGCTGCCCTTCAAGCAAATACCTTTGCTCAGTGAAAATCAGATTATTCATTTTTTAAACATTTAAAAAATAAAATTAATGTAATGTCTATCTAAAAAAATAACTCATAATCCTAGAGTAACCATTTAACAACTAGATTTTAGGAATATCTTTTATTGGGGACATACTCATAAAGTTTTAACAGCATGCTAATGATACTTCTTGTTAATGTTAAATACATACATGCGGAAGGAAAAATCATCATCATGAAAGAAAATTAAAAGTAGCAAACAAATCAAGACAATTCTTAAAATGTATTTTAAGTCCTTCTCATTAATCAGGTGTTTTTGAAATGTAAATCATCCAAGAAACATTTGATTGACTGCTGTGTTCCCAATTATTGACATTTTCCCTGTGCGTTACTTTAGGTTTTCCTGCACATAGCTAATTGAGAAGTGGAGTACGTGTGTGGTGAGAAAAAGAGGACAGGATTAAAAGCCAAATGGAGGATACCCTATGAAGTTTGTTCTTATAGGTTTAAGAGTTGTTTCTTCTCAGATCTGAGAAAATTCCAGAATGAAATCCAAAAAATATGTCCACTTGAAATTTTGGCAGCTGGGATATTTATTTTCTGGCTCCTGTGCTCCACTTGAGGGTTGCCACTAGAGATAGCATCTTCTGTAGGGGTGTTAAGGATTAGTGGGTTTTAAGTGTGCAGTGGGTTGGCTCCAGATATCAGAAAATGTATCAAAACAAATGCAGAAAGATGAGCGACAGTCACTTGTGGGAGAGATTGACAACGCAAAATTCTGAGGTCACAGAATATTCAGTACCTCCAGCTGAAATCAGTTGGACACGAAGGAGATGTAACATAGATATCAGAAGGATCTGGCATACTTGGAGACATAAAAAACAAGGCCATTGTAGGACCCAATTAGAAGTCTAGAAGATAATACTGGCTTCTAAATAGAATGACCAGTAGAGTGTATCGTGTTAAATAGAGTTAAGTAATCTATCTTATCTAATAATAGACAAATATGCAAATTGACCATACCTCTGACACACCCACAAGCCACACCCACAAGCCACACCCACCATCCACTCAGAGCAAGTATGCAAATTAACCCAAACCAAGATGGCTACAGCCACAGAGAGCAAGGTTTCCTAGGTAACAGAGGAAGCCAAACTTTCTGCCTGCCCTGGCCAGGCCTAAGCCTCCACTCAAGCTACAAAGTTTCAATTATAGAAGGTAAACAAATTCAAACAAATGGCGGCAGATTGGAGCTGGAGAGAGCAGGCCAGGGTTGCCGCCGGCAACAGGGGAAGCAAAGCTTCCCGCACACCCTGGCGGGGCTCACCCACTTAAGGCTACAAAGTTTCAATTGTAGAAGGAAAATAAATTCCAGATACCAGGGCCTCTGCTTGGGTTGCCAGGGGGCGTGGCCGGCCTGCAAACCACCACAGGCCCCTCGCTCAGGCCGCCCCATACCCCAAGGGAACCCCCACCTGATCCGGGACGCCCTTCAGGACAAACCAGCTGGCCCCCACCCCTGTACCAGGCCTCTATCCTATCTAATAAAAGAGTACTATGCAGATTGATCATCACTGCAACACACAATATAGCTGCCCCCATGTGGTCAAAGATCCTGCCCCCATGTGGACACAAGATGGCCACCACAAGATGGCCAGCAGGAGAGGGCAGTTGAGAGGGACCAGGCCTGCAAGGGAGGGCAGTTGGAGGTGATCAACCCTGCAGGAGAGGGCAGTTAGGGGTGACCAGGCCGGCAGAGGAGGGAAGTTGGGGGCAAACAGGCTGGCAGCAGAGTGGTTAGGGGTGATCAGGCTGGCAGGCAGAAGCAGTTAGGGGAAATCAGGAAGGCAGGCAGGCAAGCAGTTGGGAGCCAGCAGTCCTGGATTGTGAGAGGGATGTCCTATTGGGATCGGGCCTAAACAGGCAGTCGGACATCCCTTGAGGGGTCCCATATTGGAGAGGGTACAGGCTGGGCTGAGGGACAACCCCCCTCCGTGCACGAATTTTGTGCACCGGGCCTCTAGTATATATATAAAAGCCTGAGTGACCGAACGACTGAACGGCCGGTCGACTGGTTGCTCTCAAAGTAGGAGCTATCCCCTGGTGGTCAGTGCGCTCCCACAGCGGGAGCACCGCTCAGCTGACTGATGGGCACCAGACGCCAGGCTCATGGCCGGTGAGCACAGCTGTGGCAGCATGAACCTCTCCTGCCTCCATGGCAAGCACTACCTAAGCAGGGGCAGGCACAGTGGGGCGGGATGAGCAGGAGCGGTGTGGTGCCTGGCCGGGGCTTGGGCTCCTCCCTGGCACACTACTACATCCCTCGGGGGATATTGAACTGAGAGAGGGTGCAGGCCAGGCTGAGGGACCCCACTGGTGCACGAATCTGTGCACCAGGCCTCTAGTAAATAATAAATGAAAGGTAAAATAAGTGTATTAGCTTGGTAGGGAATTATTAGGTACTGGTTTACAGGTGTATTAGCTTCTTTTTGCTACTGTAGTAAGTTACCACAAATTTAGTGGCTTAAAACAAAACAAATTTATTATTCTACAATTCTGGAGGCTGAAAATTTGAAATTAGTTTCACTGGGCTAAGGTTCATTCTGGAGGTTCAAGGTAAGAATCTTTTTCCTTGCCTTTTCCAGTTTCTATATTCCTTAGCTCATCTCTTCCCTCTCTTATCCATCTTTAAAGCCACTCAGTGACTTATCTATCTGACCCTAATCTTACTGTTTCCCACTTATAAGGACCCCTGTGGTTACATTAGGCCCACCTGAATAAATCAGGAGAATCATCCTATTTTAATATTATTAATTAATCACATCTGAAAAGTTCCCTTTTCCACATAAAATGATATATTCACAAGTTCCTGGGATAAGAATGTGAAACTCTTTGGAGGTCATTATTCAGCACACAACACCAGATACATTTTGAAGCAAAAATATAAATTCAGAATTTACCAGAGAAGAATAAATAAAATCTAGCTACTATTATATACTCTGGTGCTTTATGAAATTTATATGTATTTCTACCTACTTCTGAAAGTTCTTGTTCAAGGCAAACTTTCCATGAAGTAAAAACATCTCAAAAACACAAATGAAAGACAAAATATGAATTGCTCCAGATCCACTGAATGATTCTTTCTGGAAAAAATAGTTTCTTTGTTGTTATTTAATCTGTTTGAGCATAAAGAGTTAGGTTGAATATTTTTTAACAAACTCTCCAAAAATTAATTTATTTTGTACTGTTATTGAACAATAGTTTAGGGTCACTTACATCTTTCCCCATCCACTTAAAGTAGAATGTTTCCTGTTTACTATAATGAATGCTAATTTTATTTATTTGCTATAACCCCTCTCCCTTGGATTAAAGGGGAAAATGGTTATTGGCAAGTTTCTGGAAAAGCTATTTTTCTAAGTTTGGGGAAAGCATTCTTTGATGCCAGAAATATACCTCATTTCTGTGTCTGATTACCACAGTAAATATCAGGGAAAAGTGGTTTTAAGTGTATGTTCATAAAAAGCCTATAGTGTGCAGTGGATCTCATTATCTTGGCTAAAGAGTATATTTTGCAGTAGAGTTTAAATGACTCAAACCCAGGCTATCTTTTAGTGATTTATAATTCTGATTATCAGGACGTTCTGCAGGATGAACCTGCCACTTCATCAATCAGAGAGTTCTCAGTTGTGCAGTTCTCTATCTTGAATCAAACCTGTTTGAGGAAAGAGAGATTTAGGAAAGCATTTCAAATTTTTCAAAAACATAACACTAAATCTACAGTTGTAACCCACCCTTCCTTGCAGCAGATTTCATTAGTTAGTCTTTTTAAAGTAAAAGTGCTTAGAGTCTGTCTTTCACTGAGCACACAACAACCACTCACACATACGTATTCCAACAAAAGCACACAGTGAGTGTTTCCTCCAACTTTTCAGTGAGACTTTATCATTAAATATTACCAGAAAATTTCCATGAATTTATTACTGAAAATAACATGTGTGACAACTGATGAAAGAGTAAAAACCATGCATGACACAGAATCATACAAATAAGTAGTAATGAAAAGATTTTAAATAAAAAACACGTCATCTCTGAAAAAAATCCAAAAATAAATTTTGAAAAAAATATGGTTACATATATGTTGAAAATCTTACTATTATTACAGAAAGTACACATAAGCGCATGTTATACTGATTTTTTACAACCTGAAAATACCCCAGATCACACAGTAAGTCATAACCAGCTGTGTAGAAGCCTCTCAGTGCTCCGTTTCAGTCACTCTCTCCCATGGAAAACTACTTCCTGACATCTAACAAGATGAATTATTTTCCTCTTTCTGTCTTTTATTTAAATAAGATTCCATAAAAGTACTCCTGTTTCTGTCTTCATAAGGCTTTAATTATGCACTAATGTTTTGGGAGGTTCTGTCTTTCATCTCTATTGTTATTTTCTGATTTAAGGAATGTTAATTTTATGATTTAGAAGACAGCCATGTAATAAAAGAAAGGAGTCTTTATTTTAATATTAAACCTCCCAATGAATTAATTACACAAATTTTATATGTGCAAATGGATTTATAAAATATATGTGGAACCATAGAGAATGTTTAAAATACCATATGGATTTCAAAGTAACAATCTCTTATAATACATTTTGTAATCAAGAAAAAAGTGTTCACATATGTTTTTAGTGACTTCAAAATATTCAAGACAGCTGGGCTTTTAGAAAACTTTTTTTATTAGTGTTAAGAATTTTTTAAAGAAAAGTCTTATTTGTTTATTTAGTCAAAAGATGCCTAAGTTTTCCTATGCATTAGAATAATGCCAGTCTAAAGACCCCCATTTTAAGTGTGTCAGTGATAATTCCGAATTATTTTTTCAAGAATGCCAAATAAACCAAACACCAAATATATTTTTTACATATTTTAATTAAAGAATGTTGTTATGGAATAATTACTAAAGAAGGGTTCTCTCTCCTAAAATATCATATCAATATTGTTATGTGCTATTTTCTGTATTTACTCATACACTTAGGCAAAGCAGGGTGCTTAAATCTTTTTCATGCCAGACACACATAAATTAAATGTTAATACAATTTATGGATAAAGTTCTATGTAGCTGGAAGAAGTCAATCCTGGCTCTGGCTGCCTCAGGCATCACCCAAAAACTGGGGAAAAAAGGGTTCAATAGTTTTAGGCACACCTGCCACCAATGGGTGACATTCTAGTATGCTCTTGTATATCCATCGGAAAACTGTGCTAGAGTCTTACTATTCAGAGTGGTCTGGTTAAAGGTTAGCTTTTAAAATTAACTGGGTATTTGTTAGAAATTTGGAAATTCATATCCCACCCCATCAAGCTCAACCACCTTACATTTTAATGAGTTTGGGCCCAGCCAGTGTGGCTCAGTGGTTGAGCCTTGACCTATGAACCAGGAGGTCACGGTTCAATTCCCAGTCAGGGCACATGCCCGGGCTCGATCCCCAGTGTGGGGTGTGCAGGAGGCAGTGATCAATGATTCTCTCTCATCATTGATGTTTCTATCTTTCTCTCCCTCTCCTTTCCTCTCAGAAATCAATAAAAATATATTAAAAAATAAGAGGTTGCATATTATAATTTAAGAAGTGTTGTAAAAAAAGTAAGCCCCCTGATTGTATGTTTTGTTAGGAAATTGAAGAATTAGGATAACTGTACTTTCTTGATAGGATGGAATAGTTACAATAGGAGGATGTAGTTATTTTATTTGCATCTCATACAAACATTTTAACATGAAATAGAATAGTTTTTATTCAAACTCACCATTTCCCACAAATGTTTTTTTCAGTGGAATGTATACACCTCTTTTCCCATTCTGATTTATCTGTGAAGTAAGTAGTCAAGAAAAAGGTCATTAATTTAGTCATCAGAAAAGTAACTTACCTATGTTTCTATTAAGATTTAAAGTAAGATTAGGTTTAAAAGTCATATTGGAGTATTCTGTAACTTTCTGTGGTTTCAGGTAATGTTCTTTCCCTATATTTTCAGGTGTCCATCACTTTCCAATTCCCTGTCATGTTTCACAATATACCAAAGACAAAGAGGAAACTCTATTACCTTTTGCTCTCAGAGAGATTCTTTGCTATAGTTGTGAAAGGAAATGTGTGTTCTTCAAACAAAGTAAGTTTGCCTATTTTATAAAAGTCAATATTTCAGATGTATTTGCCAGGACACCCCGGGGCACTGTTAGCGAAGCCGTGGTTTGTCTCAGGGAGGTTCTGCTCCCTACTGTTTCCAATGAATCAGAAGCGTTTGATGCTACCTGCTGGCTAACGGATTTCTGTATTGAGATTCTATTCTTCTCCAGGGAAGTACGTAAACGTTTCCTTTAGCTTACTAGCCAATCATGTTTTAAAAATATAATTTCAGCATGTATTTCACCTAAACTCCTAATTAACCTGCACATACGGACTTTTTAATGAAAATACTCATTTTCATGTCATACCAATTCAGGCTCATTATTTGTGGAGAAATACTATTTATGTTTATGCTAAGTTACTCATGGGAATCCAAAGCCCAATATTTTTATTTTTATTGACTACTGATATTATTTTTAAAGTGATGTGCACTTCTGTTTTCAAAATACATATTACAATACAAAATTTCCACAAAATATATGGTTGGAAGAAAATAAAAATTGCAAGAGGTATCCTATTTTAGGAAAAATGATTTTTAAATCTCCCCATTTTTTCATCAGTAATGTATTTATGACAGATTAATAGCAATTATTACCTATATCTGTACTTATTTAATAATTCAAGTAACTATTTGGTGAGGTGTCTTTCTTGTAATAAATAGCAAAATATAATTTATTTTCTTTGGACCATGTGGAGATTTGTATGCTATGTTTTGCATTTAGGTTTTAAAACCCATAACATTTTAATCTATCTATATAAGGAGCTACAAATATTTCCATTTATGCAAAAATAGGGCATAAAATAAACCTCAAAATAGGAGATATAGCTATACACTGTGCTAAACACACCACATATACACATGTATTTATATATATATATATGTAAATGCATATATATGATACACACAATCATGTATATGCATTTCTTGTCATACTTTGTACAAGAGACTAAAGAGACAAATGCTATTTTGCAAGTATTTTTCTTATGTTCCTCATAATTTAGGTCACCTAAGGTTTGTTTTGTTTTTCTTTTTCTTCAGTTTTTTTTTTTCTCATGGAAGTTTGTGATTCTGTTAGAAATAAGCTCAATTTTGGTACAATAATTCACACAATTTTCTGATTTGCTTGATTATTGGCACACTCAAGCAGGTCTCCTAGACAAAGTGATTCAATATATGTTCAAAGACTATTGTTTCATTGACTTTACAGAGATAGCCTCTCATTAACTAAGATGAAAAAAATAAGGAAAATTGAGTTGATGTTTCTTGTTATCAGAAATGGGGCTAGGATCTATCCTCTGACTAAAGATATATCTTAGCAGATTTGTTGACCCAGGGAAAGTATACACTAATTTAATCAGCACACAAAAACGTCTTAATGACCATTAAAAAGACATTGGAAAATAATGTATGTTATTCACATGCTGCTATATTTTCAATGAAAGTCAGATCCACTTACAAATGAAATGATCATGTAGAGCAGGCAGAAATGTGCTTTCAAAATGAAAGTTGTGTGTTTATAGATATATACATACATACACTATATAGACACACAAAATCTCAAAATATTAATGGTTTTAATTTAAAGCATTCAGCAATCAGAGGCAAAATGAAGTTAATTAACATGATGTGCTGCAATGCTGGAGTTGGAATCAGAATACCTTAATCCAAAGGAATCTGTGGGATTGGATAAAAGCTCATTGTATGCCTAGCCCAAAATAGATACGCTATTAACTCTTGCTTAATTTGTAATTTATAAAAAAGAACTAAAAGTTGGCCAACAGAAGGCTGACCACAGACTTTAATGAAGACATTAAATTCCTCACTCAATACATTTATTTTCTATTTCTGCCATCACAAATCACAAATAAAGGCACTTAAAACAACAACCTTTTATTATCTCACAGCTCTGGAGGTCAAAAGGCCTGGTGGACTCAAACAGATTTTCTGTTTGAGAGCCTCACAAGATAATCATGGCAGTAATATTTCATCGTATTTACAAATTCTGAGGATTAGAGCTGGACATTCAGTTTCTAGATCTAAGTCCATTTCCAGACCCAAAGACCTAAAGTTACAACTGTATATATACTTGAGGGAAGACTTCACACTATTGCTGCAAGTATATACGGTACTGGTCAGTCCTTCACCAAATGGACCTGAAGTCATACTCCAGGGTGTGGTAGATCCTGGTGTGCAGCCCAGATATCCTTCTTGAAGCCTAAGTCCTTATTTCCCAGATGTCAAGAGTTGCATTCTAATTGCTCACAGCTAAGACCCTCCCTGGATATTGTTCTCAATTGATTTTGCTCAGTGGAGTTGTATTTCTTAAAGTTATGTGCCTTTTCTGGGAGCAGCTCATACCCAGTGGTTTGTAGGCCCCTTGCCTATATTTTAATTAACTCCGAATGGCCAGCCCTAGGTTCAAGCTATCCTAGGATCAGCTTAGGCTTTGATACAACTGCATCAAATTTCACCATAAGGAAATAATCCTCTGCCCAATCTCATTTCTTCTGTCCTCACCTTATTTTGGATATATTCCTAAAAGTCCAAAACACATCATTCATGCAAATCTTTGCCTCAGAGTTTATAAGTTATCTTTGCTTTAAAATAAAGTAAAATGTATACTGAGGAAGAATAGTATCTAGACTTATTGAGGACTGTGACATACAAGGTCTGGGCTAACCTGAATAACAGGTGATACAAAATGCCGATTAATCTTTTAAAAAATATGTTTTTATTGATTTTAGAGAGAAAGGAAGGGAGAGGGGTAGAGAGATAGAAACATCAATGATGAGGATCATTGATAGGCAGCCTCCTGCATGCCTCCTACTGGGGATAGAGCCCACAACCTGTGCAGGAAATTAAGCCGTGACCTCCTGGTTCATAGGTCGATGCTCAACCACAAAGCCATACTGGCCAGGCCTGATTAATCTTAATATCACTGAAAGGAAAACAGTGCATTAGATCAATTCCAGTGGTTCTTTAAATCCTGGCTCTTACAGGTGGTGGAGAGTGAGAAAGAGATGTTTTCTTTATGCAGCATAACTGACCTATGCCACAGACTTGTATGGTAAAAGGCATAATGTCTTTGGCAGCAATCTCATACCACTGACTCATATGAGCTCCCTGTCCACTGAAATGCTCCGTTGTTTTGTATTATAAACAAGTATGAGTCCAAAAAATAAAAACAAAATTAAAACTACATATATTGACATTGAGAAATGTGTTAATGTGTTTTAAAATACAAATCCACATGAATTGACATTTTCACCATAAAGATCATAGTTTAAAAAAAGTCTTACATCATGTATTCATTTCCTAATGCTGTCTAACATGTTGCTACAAATTTAGCAACTTAAAACAATACCCATTTATCAGCTCACATTGCTGTAGGTCAGAAGTCCTGATGGCACAACTGAGTTCTCTGCACAGTTTCAAAAGGCCACCGGCACGTGTCATCCAGAATAGGCTCTTATCCGTGCACTCTGGGGAAGACTCCACTTCTGAGAACATTCAACTTGTTTGCCAAATCTAGTAACTGGAAGTGCACTGCTCCCATTCGCTCTTTATAGTCTGGAAGACACCTGCATTCCTGGGCACGTGATCCGCTCTGTCTTCAAAGCCTGCCATGGCATGTCCATGCCTTTAAATTTCTCTTTGTTTTCTGTTTTAAAAACAGAAAACTCTGTTTTTAAAGGACTAGTGTGATTATATTAGGCACACCTAGATATTCTCCATTTTGTCTTGTAGGGTAGCCAAATCATGAAGTAATATCTACACTAATAAAAGGGTAATATGCTAATTAGGGTGGACGTCTTCCGGACGTCCATCCAGACAAAGCCATAGCGGCTGTGAGGCCCGGGGCTCAGGCCTTGCAGCTGCCGCAGCTGGCAGTGGAAGCAGCAGCAGGGTGATGGGGGCAGCACCTCCCCCTAATCAGCCCAGTCGACTCCGCAGAGGGAGGCCAGACTGTGGCTTAGGCCCTGGGGGGAGCGGATCTAAGCCATCAGTAGGACATTCCCTGGGGGCTCCTGGACTGTGAGAGGGGGCAGGCTGGGATGAGGGACACCCCTCCAGTGCATGAATTTTCATGCACCGGGCCTCTAGTGTTATATTCACAAACTCTATCCACATTTAAAGGGAATAAGGTTATGTAAGGACAAGGAACATGCAGGAAAACTCTTAGAATACAGCCTACCATATATCACATGTGTAAATGCATGTGTACCTGACCTGATGCCCTCAAACAGAGGAAAAGCACAATATAGATTCAGAGTCTTCTGCCAATTTTCATGTGAATAGAACAATAATGCAGAGTATATCTTACAGCTCAAACTTATGGGAAAAATAAATGTAGTTCATATCTACAGTATCCTACTTGTACATAATGTGTTCCTGAAAGTACCTTAACATGAATAAATGACTAGATAGAGTTTAACTTTCCTCCTTTTCCATGCTGAAAGCTACTGAAAACCCAAAATTTCTCCAAAAGGAAGAGAGGAGAAATAAGATTATACCTTTGGATATTTCTCTTGGTATTTTGTATGTTAATGCATGCATATGTAAATAGTATGGACAAAGTGCACTCATTATTCTAATCCAAGTATTTAATAATCTGGTAACAATAAATAAAAATAAAACAGCTAAGTCAAGCTGTCATCCAGAATAGGCTTGTGCAACTTTCATTGGATGATCCATTAGTTCTAGTATATTGAAATAATATATGTCACATGCTTTCTAGAAAAATGCCTGATGCTATCTGCCACCTCCTACCAGTGTGCATCAGACTCTTGTTTCCCTTTGACTGGCCTTTGATTGGGACACCAGTTTCTATAAATGTTTCTTCTTCTTCTCCTTTTCTATTAGAAAATGCTCTTAAAATTTCTGCATCTGTTGGATCTCACCTGAATTTGAGTAATGACTAAGAATATCTTTCCTAAGCAGTTCACATGTCATATTTTATAAATCTTCAGCTCCTGAAAACTGCAAGAATTTTCCACCCTATGGAATATAACATTATATTAGTAGCTCCCTTATAATACTTAAAAACAATTCTGGGGTAGTATCAAGCACTGATTTATCTTCATTGCTTTAATTATAAAATAATACATATTAACTTAAATATTATGAAATTTTTGTTTTTTATTTTTTTAAATATATATATTTTTTATTTTTGATAGTATTACAGATATTTTCCATAGATTATGGAATTTTAAAAATATCTACTTTGAGTGTTATATGCACATTTTTAATGTGGTATAGTCTCAATTAACTCCACTAAGTTTATTCATTATTTATTCATCCATTTTTTTTGTTTATTGTTCAACAAAGATTTACTGAATTAATAATTAATTATAAAGGAAAAAAATTCTCATTTATTTAAAAATATGTTCAGGTAATTCAATATTGTATAAAATATTTCAAAATTAACTACAGATTGGAATAATTTAGTAATAATAGTACATATGTCAGGACTTTTATTTTTTTTTTTTTATTTTTTTTTATTTTATTGATTTTTTCAGAGAGGAAGAGAGAGGGATAGAAAGTTAGAAACATCAATCAGCTGCCTCCTGCACACCCCCCACTGGGGATGTGCCCACAACCAAGGTACATGCCCTTGACCAGAATCAAACCTGGGACCCTTGAGTCCGCAGTCAACGCTCTATCAACTGAGCCAAACCGGTTTCGGCCATATGTCAGAACTTTTAAACTCCATAGTCAATAACACTTGGTGGTAACATCTTCATTCAAAAATCTGAGGTCTTAGTCCCAGATTAGCTCCTTCATAGCTAATTGATAATAAGCAAATAACCTAATCGAAGAGTCAATTTTATTGTCAATTAAAAAATAATAGGTTTGTAAAATGTTATGCAAATATAGCTCTGATGATGATAATGATCCATTCTTAAGCAAGCATTCTATCAGGAAAAAAATATTTTTTTCCTGAAGTAATAAACCTTGATAAAGTTTCAAATAATACAGTCATTGAGTACTCACAAATTTTGAACATCTGAATTATTTCATTTTATCTTGATCTGCAAGTTTATTTATGTGACAAAAGTTGATGATAATAAGATTCCTGTGTATGAATGACTGAAGAAAACCAGTTGTACAACAGATGGTCATAAGAAATCCTTCAAGGACGTGTTGAAGCATACTTTGATCGATATGATAGAGTTGTCAATATCAGTGAAGCCCAGACATATTCCTGTGCAGCGAAGTGTGAAAGGGTGTCTCAGTTGGAACAAAGTAGTATTAGGAGGCAAAGAGACAAAACTATAATCAACAAATTATGCAAGTGGCAGCCTGTCTTTAAGCCTGAGTGGGTTTATAAATATAATCAATGTTAGAGAAACTTCAGTTTATTTATTAGGCCATTTGAAGTAAAAACTGGACTGTTTTTACATTGGGTGAAATTTGGTGCCTTAAATGCAATATAAAACCTTCATTTACTGTTTAAAAAATTAAAAATAAGTTATTTGATATGCACTTGTTATCTTTCTGAATTGTTTCAATGCAGGAAGAATATATTTTTATTGTTTAATATTCAGCATATATAAAAATACTTAATAGTTATTGTATAGTTAAAAACAATATGAAATAATTCTTCAATGTATTCACTCATTCAACAATATTTTCTGAGCAACGACCATGTGCCAATCTATGGAGATAAACTAGCAAACAACACAGATGGGTACTTGTTCTATTATTTTAATTAGGATGGCAGAAAAATAAGCAGGCAATTACTATGACTTCTGATTAATATGTCAAAGAAAGTAAAGCACAATGTAGGACAAATAGTGGGAATATCTAGCCCCATTAATACAGTGTCTGGTGTGTTTTTCCAGGCATCTCTCTTCCACTTTAGCTAGTCATCTTCCAAAGCAATGTTATCCCATTAGTTCAATGTTTCTTAAACTGTGATAATAGCTTTCTTTTAAAGCAAAGAAAATATTATTTCTTAGAAATAGAATTAAACTATTTTATTAAAATATCTTTTAAATATGCTCAGTCATAAGACATAAAACAGTTATTATTCTTGAAATTTACAGCATCTTTTATAGTGATCATAAAACAACACAATTCCAATTACTGCCTTGGATAGTGCCCGTCTATTGTTAAATTGCTTCTCACAATATGAATATGGAATTTACTGCTACAAGTTAGATTATGGAGTATGACCTGATTTACTGCTAAATGATTTCTCACACAAAATTTACCTCATAAGTCTTCAAACAAACAAACAAATAAACAAACAGGCAAACAAAGACCTCTCCACCAGGGATCTGCCTCAACAAAGGAAGAACATAGAGAAGAACTGAGTTAGAATGTCACTGCTTTTTTGATAATAAACATCTGCATAAGGTAATTGTCTTAAATGAGATATAATACACAAAGCAAAAGAAGAATAAGAGTATATTTAGAAATAACTTTAAAATAATTGTATTTCATTTGTTTCTCAGAGATATAATTGAATAACATGAATCCATTAATTAGATATTATTATACAATAAGAAACTATTGGAGATTTTGGAAATTAAAACTAAAACTGTTCAAATGAAAAATGAAAATAAAAACAAAAGTTCAGAAAATGAAGTTAATGCAGTACTAAACAAAACTGAAGAGCGAATTACCATGGTAAAATATTGTTCTGCAAAGTTATCAGAGAACAGAACTAAACTTTAATCATAGCAATGGGTATATAATCCTATGAAGTCACACCAACAAATACACACTTATCACACAGGATTGTTAAAGTTCTGAAGTAAAACCCAACAATTCTTAACAATGTCTAGGAACAGAGGTGGAATAGGAGACTGTCCAAAAGTATGATGTGCAGTACTTTTATTATGAAAGAAAATACAATCCTATGTAAGTTATGTAATCAAAAGTCAATTTTACTAGTAAATATCACATGATCTCACTTATCTGTGGGATCTAGTGAACTAAATGAATTGACCAACAAAGTAAGACCCAAAGCATGGAGGCATGGAACAGACTGACATACCTCGCAATGGGGTTGGGGGATGAGAAGAGATAAACCAAAGAACTTATATATTAATACGGATAGCCCATGGACATGGGCAGTAGGGTAGTGGAGACCTGGGGGGTGGGTAAGTACTGGGGGGTAGATGAGAGATATCTGTAATACTATCAATAATAAAAATATTAAAAATATAAATAAACTTAAAAAATAATTAGGAGTGGTAAAAAAATGTCAATTTTAAAGGATATTAAATAATGAATTTATCTGAAAGTAAAGGAGTGAAAAGCAATATAAAAACACATCTGGTATATATCTTAGTAACCAACTCATTTAAATAACCTTAGCTGGAATTCAAATCTAAAAGAAAACATTGATATAGTTAATTATTCTTTGCTAGTTTAAGCAAGTACAGGAAAGGGAAGGAGAGGCAGAAGGAAGGAGTGAAAGAAAGAATTTTCTATTTAAGCCACTCAAACAAGTTACTTAGAGCCCCAAAGCTTTCTTAGTACAGATTCTCAAAAGTGTCATCATTTTAAATTCATTTCGGTAACAAAACAGTAATGTAATGAGCCAGTTTCTGAAATGATTAACTGCTAACAGTTAAAATACAATTTTCTTCTGGGTGTGATGACATAACTGAACATTCGTTATAAATGTCTTCCAATAGCTTAACAAATGCACTTAGTAGCCTACACAGCATTTATCATATAAACTAAACTCAGCTTTAGAACATAAGAGCTACAAGTGTTTTGTTCTCTTTTTGTGTGGCTTAATACTTATTTAGATTAATGGATTAAGTGGGAACTGTTACATGATTATAGTAAATCATCAAGTGCTTTGTTATAATATAAAAACCTAAAACATTTAATGTTTGCAACCCATATGGTTATGATATCATTGTAATTAGCTGAATATAGTTATGAGAAATTGTCTGAAAAATCACAAGCCAGGGTCATCCTACAAAATTCATGTCCGAGCCCTATCTGGTTTGGCTCAGTGGATAAAGCATGGGCCTGCAGACTGAAGGGTCCCAGTTCGATTCTGGTCAAGGGCATACGCCCAGGTTACAGGCTCAAATCCCAGTAGAGGGCATGCAAGGAGGCAGCCAATCCATGATTCTCTCATCATTGATGTTTCTATCTCTCCCTTCACTTCCTCTCTAAATTCAATAAAATTATTAAACAAACAAACTCAACAAAACTTATGTCCGTTACTCTTCCAAAAATGTTAAGGTCAGCAAAGAAAAAGAAATATTGAATATCTGTTGCAAATTTGAGAAGACTCAGGAGACATGATGACAAAATGCAACTTGATATCCTAGATCTGTGGTCTGCAAACTGCGGCTCCCGAGCCACATGCGGCATTTTGGCCCCTTGAGTGTGGCTCTTCCACAAAATACCACAGCCTGGGTGAATGTATTTTGAAGAAGTGGCTTTAGAAGAAGTTTAAGTTTAAAAAATTTGGCTTTCAAAAGAAATTTCAATCGTTGTACTGTTGATATTTGGCTCTGTTGACTAATGAGTTTGCCGACCACTGTCTTAGATTAATGATGGAATTAAAATAGTATGCTACATAGAAATACTTGTAACAGCCATTTTTAAAATATATATTTTATTGATTTTTTTTTTTATAGAGAAGAAGGGAGAGGGATAGAGAGTTAGAAACATCGATGAGAGATGAGAGAGAAACATTGATCAGCTGCCTCCTGTACACCCCCTGCTGGGGATGTGGCCGCAACCAAGGTACATGCCCTTGACTAGAATTGAACCTGGGATCCTTCAGTCCACAGACTCACGCTCTATCCACTGAGCTAAACCAGTTAGGGCATAACAGCCATTTTAAATTTTTATTTATTGTTGACACTATTACTGATGTCCTCCATCTTCCCACTCTTTACCCACCTCTACCCAGCCCTGCATGTATTTTTTTTTTTCTAATATGCTAAATTCTAGTTCTAAATGATGGGCTGAATATTGGGGAATCCATTTATTTTTGTAATGAGGGCTGCACTGATGTGAATAGAATCACTACATTTGCTGACATGAAGAGTTATATCTTATTATTTTCCTCAATTTCCTGTAACTTTACTTATATAATTTGATTTAATGGGAAAGATTAGTATGGACACATTAGAAATATCTCAGATAATTTAGAGTAAGAAATGGTGCCAAAATAATATGAAAATAACTTTATTGCTACTAGAGTACACACATAAATTACAAGTGATCAATAAAATAATTCTAAATAGAATGTTACTTCTACTGAATGCTATTGAAATGGTATTAAATATTCCAAGTTTTGGAACATTCTAAATTTCTGTATATATATTTTAAAATTATTTATTGATTTGAGAGAGAGAGAGAAAGAGAGAGAGAGAGAGAGGATTATTGATCCACTTATTCATGCATTCATTGGTTGATTCCTGTATGTGCCCTGATGGGGGAATCCAACCTGTAACCTTGGCAAATAGGGACAATTTTCTAACCAACTGAGCTACCCAGCCAGTGCCTAAATATTATTTCAAAAGTTGTTCACAGTACCATAAAAGAAATTAAATATCTTTCATTTTGTATTAAGAAATAAATTATACTGAACTTTAAAAATTTGTAAAATAAAAAATTTAAGGATGGCAAATTAAAATTTAAAATGTTTGTGGCCAGTTGGGAACAGTCAGGTGATTGACAACTCATAAAATATTATAGCATATCTAACATGCAATTTTATAGGGGAAAAGGAAAATCATGATTTTGTATTGAGCTCAAAATTATAGGCAGATTAAAATTAATGTCAATATTAATATTATCTATTAATATATGCCTGGGATTTTTTTTTTGGATTTTAGAGTAAAAACTTCAAAATAACCCAGACTACAAATATTAGCATTAATTATTTATCTGTTAAATTGGTGTGGTCTTCTAAATTTAAAAATAATTTTTTGAAAAACAGAAATAAGTTACTCTAAATTAAAGCTCACAAATATAGCAAGTTGGTGAGATTCACAAAGCAATAAGTAAAGCTATAAATGATAATGATGATAAAGAAGAGAAAGTATAATTGCATGTCTGAGGCTTATAAAATATCACAAACCATAAGATGATCCTGGCAGCAAAGAAGAGGTCAAACAAGACTTATGATGAAAAGAATGTTTATTTCCTTCTCTTACTTGATACATTGACATTTTCTCCAACTTATTAAATATATCAAGTTTAGGGCATAAAACTCTAAGCTCTATTCATGTTCTGCGTGATAAAAATTTTGGACTGCAATATGTTAAACATAGAATATAAAATATAAAAATGATTCATTTATATAGTAGCAAATCAAATTTAACAAATTAGCTGAAATGAGAAATTCTATTATTTGAAATAATCTGCATATTGACATAGATAAATACACTGCTATTAGGAAATAACTGAATATATTTGAATGCATTAACATTTCTACTTGGAAACTTTGTCTAAAATTCTTGCCAAAACAGGTTGTGATTTTGTTTTGAATGAAAATAAAGCTGAGATTTGCCTCTGATATATTTATGCATCATTTTATTTTAAGGGCAACAATTTGAAGTGTATTAAAGTTCACTTAAGGTAATTTAAAGCAATGTCATCATCTACATACAGAAAAGCATAGTTTATTTTATTTCTAAGTATCATTGGTTACAAAGAAAGGCAAATTGCATTTACATCACTAAATTTTGAGGTCTTTGATGGAATAATATTGTGTTATTATTTTTGTATTTCTAATCACTAGCCAAGATCTTTACATACTCTAAAAATTTAAAATCATCAGAGGATTAGATGGGTGAATGTAGAGAAATAGCTTGGGAAATATTTAGATTTTTCTGACTTAAAATATTATATTAAATAAGAAAAACACAGGATTTGGCAATCTAACCATATATTTTCAATATGAAGTGCATTGATCCCTTTTCTGGAATGAGTATACTTAATGAAATTTTGGTCCTTATTCTTTATGTATTGAAACCTAAAAGGGTTGGAAGATTAATTGAATATAAAAGGAACCCTTTTAGCAGGTTTGAGGACAAGTTAACAGGAACTCCAGGGACAAAGCACCTGTCAGGTTAAATCCTTATATAACTGTCAGGTTGTCATGAATTAATATCTGGTTTTCACTTTAGAAGATAAAACAGGTATAGTGTACTTAGGCAAAAGGAAGCCCCACATCATTGCTTCTATACTCTTTAGTTTGTTCTTCCTAAAGAAAGGCAAAGACAGCTGACAGATGTGAACAGCTCTCAGAAGGGAACAAAGATGTTTTATAGATTATTTTTTTTTGTAGGACTATAAAGAAAAAGAGTAAGTGTCAGCTCACACCCACAGTATATGTCAGAGTGGTCAAACCAACACGTGATGCTGATGTACAAAGGACAACACCCAAAGATCAATTTGGGTGAAACCTCTCCCTGAAATCAATGAAGACAACACCACTATTTTGCCTCCTGGTGATACATAATTTTCTTTCTACTTATAAGTCCCACTGGGAGGGAAAATGGTATAAAAAGATAATTACCTTTTAAAGGAGATTAACTGAGAATTGACTGAGTTTAAATCCTTATATAACTGATAAACTACATAAAATAGACTATTTTTTATACTGAAAGATGTTGAGTTGACATGGTTAAGGTTAAACTGCTCATCACCCAAGATGCTTTACCAGATATGGATTGAAATTAGTTCTTATGAGCTAGTAGAAATCAGTAAGAGGACTAATAAATAAACATATCTACAATTATGAATAAGATAAATGTTTTAAAATCTCTAATATGGTAGCTAACACAAATTGAGTGCTCATTCTGTTACATGTATTACCTAAAAACAAACAAAAATCAAATAAGGAAATTTACATGTAACAAATAATTTAATTCTTACTAACTCTACAAAAGGAAAATCATTTTTATTACCATTTTAACAATAAACCAAATATGGCTAAGTAAATGTCCAATAATCATATATAGGTACTCAAATATTAAATTGAAAATTTAAAGTATTCTAAATTATGAACTGTGCTATTTAAATTTTATGGTAAAAGTAGAGAATATTAATTGTATGTAAATAAAACATAGGTATATTTACAAAATATAATTTGGATATGTTTTCATAATGTTTATTCAAGCTTTTACCCAGCATCATTTTATCCCATAATTATTCTAACAAATAAATATGTAGCAAGAAGGATATAAGAGTTTCTTTCAATATAGGGTTGCCAAATAAAAGACAGGACATGTACTTAAGTTTGATAAACTATGATTTTTTTGCATAAGTATGTCCCAAATATTGGATATTTCATACAGATACTAAAATTTTATTACTTATTCCCCTGAAATTTACATTGAGTGTCATATTTTACATAGAAATCTGATAACCCTAATCAAATTGAATCTTGGGTAAGTAGACCTAAACATTTTATTTGTGTAAAAGATAATAATACTTAATATTATGCCAGATACTGTGTTAAGAGCTTTTACATTTCTGAACTTGTTTCCTCCTCACAATAGGCCTACTATGGAGTGATTACCACTTTGGTCTCTAATTTCTCTTGTGAGAAACTGATTATTTATAGAAGTCAAGTAAATTCCCCAAGTAATGCAAGCAGTAAATGTTTACCAAGTCAATTGCAATGTCATCATGGACTTATAACTGGGTGATTCAGATCACATATTAAAGACCACAAACTTTTGTAATGTTATCATGCCTCTCTATTCACACCTAACTATAGACACAGGTGTGAATCATGCTGTGTGTGAAGAATTTCTCTGCTAATCCATAGACTCATGGATAATAATGATAACTAACTGCTACTGCTATAAGAAAGAGATAGTTAGAAGCTGGACTGGTGCTAATAGACCTTTATTGTTGCACTGAGCTGTCTTGGCACTCATAACTAAGCAATGATAGTCAACTATTGAACATAAACACTTTTCTAAGTCACCAATATCAGACCAGGACCCTTTTTGATTATGATGAAGTAATACTAAAATAGCATGACTCTATAATCTTTTCTGAATGGAGACAAAAACAAAGCCACTATGTAAACCACACAGATTATTAGATGACTACCCTCTCAGCTGACATGAGTGACAGCTACTTCTTTACCCATTCTGAACAATCTGATGGCAAGAGTGAGAGAGAAAGAGAGAGGGCTTTATCCTCTGGCTTCTTTTGCCTTTTTTGTTATTAAAATTTTTATTTGGTCAGTGTTTGTCTGAGAAGTACTGATTGTCCTATACTTCCAGGAAAAATTTGTGGGATTATTGACCATCCCCTTGAGTAACTTTATAGCTCACCTGACATGTGACCTATATTCTGATACTAGAAATAGAGGTTCTTGAGTCTCGCTGGACTGGAAAATCATGACTGTGGCAGCTCTGGCTAAGTTCTACAAGGAGAACAGAGTATTCTGAATGCTACTAGGGATCAGAAATTATAGCACGATGGCAATAAGGGATGATTTTCAATGAGCCGGATGAAGATACTGGAGGCATCAAATTAATCAGGGAGTATTACGATTGGAATACAGTCTATCCCTGGCAACACTCGGATTAATTAGCACTCTCCTATAGGTTTTAGCTCTCTTCTAATAATATGAGAATAACATGTACACACATATTTCATGATAGAATAAGTGAAAATTCAATCCTCCAAAGAGGTGGCCAGTTGCAATATCTTAAAATAGTAGTAATTAAGGTGAGATGGTGACCCAAGCTATGGCCAGCAGCTGAAGGTAATTCTAAATTTGTAGTTAATATTCACCATTTCTGCACTGAACCAAAACTTTAGATTTTCCTTATGATTAGATAGCATTTTAAATGGTATCATTTGCTTGCCTGTGGGCACTGAACCTTTGAAGCTATACTGTTCTCAGGCAATGAATGCTGTAATTCATTATTCATAATTAGAACAACATGAAAGCACCAAGACACACCCCATTGAATCCCCTTAGTTTCATATAAAAATCTTTCCCTGTCCATTATTTAGTAACTAATCTAGTTTTTCATGGAAACAAGAATAAATGTTTGTGTCCACACACTGACATACCAGATAGCATGCAGAATCCAAAGTTTTCAGTTTACCATCACAGCTTAACTTCCACATGAGTGAATTCCTTTTCCATGGACAGAAATGCCCTGCATTCCTCAAGAGATCAAGAAATTTAACCTGCCAAGGTCTTAGGTTTCTAGGATGGGGAACAAAATATTCAGAAGTAGGTCCCTGGGCATAATAGTGAAAGGAACAAAACATCTTTTATTCCCTTAATTTCTTGATCT
Organism: Eptesicus fuscus; assembly: GCF_027574615.1. Classification (NCBI taxonomy): domain Eukaryota; kingdom Metazoa; phylum Chordata; class Mammalia; order Chiroptera; family Vespertilionidae; genus Eptesicus; species Eptesicus fuscus. The sequence continues at coordinate 53,638,928 of NC_072480.1, forward strand.
CATATATATATTGTGGCATGTGAAACACAATACTATACATTCACTGATAGTTCAGGACATACATTGGAATTTGCAGGACAGCATCTGAATTTCAAGGTGTATTCTCTTTAATGGGCCATTGTACAGGCCCAGGTTTAATAGTCTTGCTGTTCTTCAGTAATGTGATATGTGGTAACATCAGGGAACTACATAATTGTGATCCCACTATTGTTTATTCTTTATGATAAAACTAGAGGTCTGGTGCATAAAATTGTGCATGGTGGAGTCCCTCTGGGTGGCCTGCGGGGATCGGGCCAAAACCCGCAGTCCAATACCGCCTGCAACTCCTATCTGTTACTCCTGCTCATCCAGACCCCACTATGCCTGCTGCAGGCTCACGCCTCATCAGTGCCAATTGGGAGAGGCTCATGATATCACAGCAGTGCTCACCAGCCATGAGCCCTGCGTCTGGCGCCCTACCAAGGGGAGTGGCCTGCAGGATAGGGCTGAATCTGGCTCTCTGACATCTCCCAAGGGGTCCCAGATTGTAAGAGGGTACAGACCAGGCTGAGGGACCCCACCAGTGCACAATCAGGGCCAGGGAGGGGCTGCGGGAGGGCTCCAGGGTGTGTCTGGCCCATTTCACTCAGTCCAGGTCATCCGGACCCCAGCAGCAAGCTAACCTACCGGTTGGAGCATCTGCCCCCTGGTGGTCAGTGCACATCATAGCAACTAGTCAACTGGTCGGCTGTCTGCTCCCTGGTGGTCAATGCACATCATAGCAAACAGTTGAGCAGCCTTAGCATATCATTAGCATATTACACTTTGATTGGTTGAACAGTTGACCAGTCACCGGACGACTGGACACTTAGCATATTGGGCTTTTATTATATAGGATTGAACTGAATAAGGCATTGATCTGAATAAGGCATTCTGTAAATTCTCAGATTGTGTTGCTTAAGAAGGCTTTCTGATACCTAGGAATAAACTTAGCAGAGAATGTGAAAGATCTATATACTGAAAATTACAAAATATTATTAAAAGAGATGGAAAAAGACACAAGAAAATGGAAAAATATCCCGTGCTCATGGATTGGAAGAATCAACATAGTTAAAATGGCCATTTTACCCAAAGCAATATACAGATTTAATGTAATCCCCATCAAAATCCCAATGTCATTTTTTAAAGAAATAGAACGAGAAATCATCAGATTTGTATGGAACTACAAAAGACCCAGAATAGCCAAAACAATCCTGAAAAAAAAGAACAAGGCTGGAGGTATCATGCTACCTGACTTCAAAATATACTACAGAGCTACGATAATCAAAACAGCATGGTATTGACAGAGAAATAGATACACAGATCAATGGAACAGAATAGAGAGCCCAGCTATAAAACCACACATATATGGACAGATAATTTTCGACAAAGGAACCAGAAATGCACATTGGAGTAAAGATAGCCTCTTCAATAAATGGTGCTGGGAAAACTGGAAAGCCACATGCAAGCAAATGAAACTGGATTGTAGTTTATCTCTATGTAAAAAAATTAATTCAAAATGGATCAAAGACTTAGACATAAGACCCGAAACTATAAGTCATATAGAAAAAAATATAGCTACCAAAATTATGGACATGAGTGATAGAGAACATTTTATGGACTTGACCCCAAAGGCAAGGGAGGTAAAGACAAAAATAAATGAATAGGACTATATCAAACTGAAGAGCTTCTGCACAGCAAAAGAAACAGACAACAAAACAAGCAGCCAACGAGATGGGAGGTGATATTTGCAAACAGTAGCTCTGACAAAGGTTTAATCTCCAAAATATATAAAGAACTCATAAAACTCAACACCAAACAAATAAACAATCCTATCAAAAAGTGGGCAGAGGACCTGAAAATACACCTCTCCCAATAAATCATACAAAAAACCAATAGATATATGAAAAGATGTTCAACCTCACTGGCAATCAGGGAAATGCAAATTAAACCTACAATGAGATACCATCTTACACCAGTTAGAGTGGCCATTATCAGCAAGACAAGCAACAAGTGTTGGAGAGGTTGTGGAAAAAAGGGAACCCTCATTCACTGCTAGTGGGAATGTAGACTGGTACAACCACTATGGAAAACAGTTTGGCCATTCCTCAAAAAATTAAAAATAGAGCTACCATACTACCCAACAATCCCACACCTGGTTATATACCCAAAAAACTTGAAATCATTTATACGCAAAGATACATGCACTCCTATGTTCATTGCAGCATTATTCACAGTGGCAAAGAGTTGGAAACAGCCAAAGTGCCCTACAATAGAGGACTGGATAAAGAAGATGTGGTATATACAGTGTACACAAGGGAATAGTGTCTATCTATCTATCTATATCTATCTATCTATCTATCTATCTACCTACCCACCTATCTATGCCTAAGCAACCAAACGACCAAATGACCAGAATGACTGGTCGACCAGTCATTATGATGCACACTAACCACCAGGGGGGCAGATGCTCAATGCAGGAGCTGACCCCTGGTTGTCAGTGCACTCCCACAGGGGGAGTGATGCTCAGCCAGAAGCCAGGCTCATGGCTGGCGAGCACCGCTGCCGAGGCAGGAGCCTCTCTGGCCTCTGCTGCCTCTACAGCAGCACAATCAAGCGGCAGTGGCAGGCTCAGCAGGGCCCGGGTTAGCGGGACGGCATGGCGCCCAGCCCTAGTTCAGGCTCCTCCCCAGCAGCCTGCCATTTAGCATACTGCTACATCCCCCGCACCCCATAAGCCTGCAGTTACAATCTCCGGAGAACAGTTGAAGCTCGGACACTCAGAATAATCAGGACAAGCCTGATATCTCCGCTGGGCTCCTGGAACTCTGCCTCAGGCATCGAGATCAAATCTCATCCCTTACTGATTGCCCCAGAGCTACAGAGGAAGGCAGCAATATAACAGTGGCCACAAGGTGGCAATAGGGGTAAAAGTCAAAGAGAGATGGATCTGAAGGGTGGGGGCGTGGGTAACAGAGCACCCCTGCCCCCCAAGATCCCCAACTTTGTATTGTTCACCTCAGAGCATCTCTTATCCAGCTCTGAGCAGTGGAAAGCATCCAGCATGGCCCCAAGTGTCCACTGGGACATCCCGGCTGGCAAGGCATGACCCTGGCTGTAGAAGGGACATTTGGAAATATTTTTTCAGGAAGATGTGGGAGGAGGACAGGCTCCCCACGTGACTTCCCTGTGGCTCACGGGGATGTGAAAATTCCCCGGGCACGTGGGTGCGGGCTCCCAATTTCCTTTCAATGTGCACAAATTCGTGCACTGGGCCACTAGTATGGCCATAAGAAAGGATGAAATAGTGTCATTTACAACAACATGGATGGACCTTGAGAACATTATGTGAAGTGAAATAAGTCAAACTGAGAAAGCTAAGAACTATATGATTTAACACATATGTGGAATATAAAACTGAAATTTACATACACAAACAGCAGTGTGGTGGTTGCCAGAGCGAGGGGGTTGGGGGAAGAAAGGGGTCCTAATATGAGGTGACAGGAGAAGATTTGACTTTGGGTGGTGGTCACATGGTCCTATATACAGACTTTGTAAATTAGTAATCCACACATGTAACCTATATGTTCATGTTGACTAATGTCACCCCATTAAAATAAAAAAAAGGCTAGTTTCTGAGGTGTTATTCTGTAAAGGAATGTCATGCTTAGGCCTCAGGAATAGCGCTGCTGATAAATTTACTATTTAGTAGTGGCACTGTTAAATAAGCCTGGATAAAATAGATCTCATTTTAAGAAAATACATTGCCACCACCCCTACTCTTATGGCCAATCTCTCCATTTACCTATCATGCAAACATTTGGGATAACCTTAGTGGCTGGCTAACCTCACTAGGTCACTCATACTGTCCATGTGGTAGCCTTCCCTATGTGATAGTCTTTGGTGGACGTTAATGTGAGATACAAAGTTCACAAGCTTTTTGTCATTCTGATTGGTCTAATCATACCTTTTCCCAAGTTCCTTTCCCCTAATATTCCAGGGACATATTATCCAAGTCCTATGTTATCCAGGCCAAGCCATTATTTCCTCTCTAGTGAGATATCAATATTAAAACATGCATTAGGCCCCTTTCCTATCCAGTGTGAATGGAACAATGAGTAGATTGCTCTATCTATCTATCTATCTATCTATCTATCTATCTATCATCTATATATTTTTTTCTGAATGTAATAGAATCCACTTTGGGCCACCATTATTCTATGTGATGATCTATATGTAAACTAGGTCCAAGTTGTTGTTTTTGTCTCTGCCTCAGTGGATCATAAGGAATATGCCATAAAACCACCAATGAGAAATGAAGGATAAGTCTTTTTACAAAATAAATTAATGACCTGAGAGTCTGAGCCCCATTTTTCTACATCTGCTTAAGGCTAGTTTCAAATGTACCACATCTATGGTATAGTAGATTTTCACAATGCTTTACTAAAATTATGAATCAGTGGGTTCAATAACATCCAGTGCCATAGTGGAAAGCTATGTTTACATAGTCAATATGCGTCCTATGATCAAACACATACTCTCTACCATTTTTATCCTGTTAACTGTTCCTATAGAGGAAATTTGTTTTGTGCCGTTGAGGGCATGGTTTTGTTTCAGCACACTAGGAACCTGAGACACTGCTCTCCTAATGGACTATCACACAACAACACACATCTGTCTCACCACGGTCCATGGTGCTAAAGCAAAAACAGCCTATTCTCCATCCTGTTCTTACTGAAGAGATATTTCTTGCTTTGAGGCACATTCTGAACAGAATTTCTAGTCACTTATTAAACAGACCAGGATAATAACCCATGTATGATGTATACTGCTTCCAAAATCCAATCATGTGAATAAAATATCTATTTCTCAGTGGTATATGTCAGTTTTTAGGGAGTAGAAGGAGCTTTACATTAGAATGTTCAACATTTTTCGATATTTAATCCTTTAAAATTTTCACCAATAGCCAAAACCGGTTTGGCTCAGTGGATAGAGCGTCAGCCTGCGGACTGAAAGGTCCCGGGTTCGATTCCGGTCCAGGGCATGTACCTTGGTTGCGGTCACATCCCCAGAAGGGGGTGTGCAGGAGGCAGCTGATCAATGTTTCTCTCTCATCGATGTCTCTAACTATCTATCTCTCTCCCTTCCTCTCTGTGGAAAATCAATAAAATATATTTTAAAAAAAAGAGAAAACAATTTTCACCAATATTTAATCCTTTTAAACATCTGAGAAATCATCTTGACACTCTGGCAAGCATGATATTTTACTAGAGAATTCAATGTTCTTGCCACGTCCTACTCATCAGTTAAAATATAGCATAAAGTCATTAACACAGAATATCAGAATGATTAAGAACCCTACAGAATATATTATATCCAAGAACAGAAGAGGAGGCAGAATATTACAACAGGACACTGAAGATGCACTACTAAATTTGTCTTGTAAAGATGATTTTTAAAAATCCTTCTTGTTAAAGGGTATCAAGAGAAAAAAAAACCACACTTACCAAACAACTAGTAAAAGCTACATACAAAATGTCAGAGGCTGTATTGATCTGCTGCAGATAAAATATTGCATCTGGTACAACAGCGTTTTTGTCTCTTCAGTGATTAATGTTGTTGCACTCTTCTGTCTTCTGTAGAGTGAATTAAAAGGAGCAATGATGAGTACAAGTCTCTCTGCATCTTTAAGATTCTTGATTTTGATGTTTTCTATGTAAATCTTTCTAGAATGAGCTTTTGCTTTAGATATACTATCTTGGCTTTTAGAGCTTTCTTCTAGGACTCCCTAACACAAAGGTGCAATGTGGAAACCAATGTAAAGGTTCTTCCTTATGCTAAGTGTATGTATGGACTAGAAAATAAACATAGTGTCCAAGGACACATTAGATAGTCTCCTATGTGATAAACTCAGTCAAAAACCATTTATTAGTTGGTGTCTATATGCAAACTCAGAATTTCCATTTAAAGATTTCGTTTTCTTAAATTTAACACATGAAAGACTGACCACCTTATATTTCATGAAAATGGCATCATTGTAGTCTTCCACTCTAAACTATTGATAAATCAACCCTTTCTATTGTTCCAGCAAATATGTCTCTGTTAAACTTGACTACACTTTGCTAGGAGTAAAGTGAACAAGGAGGAATCAAATAAAAGATGAAGTCACTGAAATAGGAAATAGCATGGAATCAGATTTGTTGTGTAGTCTATAGGTCACTTTAATAACTACAGCATGAAATGAGATGTGAAGACAGTATGTAATTACAAGCACAGAAGAGATATGATCTGCTTTAAATTTTAAGAGGATTACAATAGCAACTGCATTAAGAAGAAATAAAATGGGAGCAATCCAGAAGAAGAGTTACACTAAGAGGATTATCGCAAAATTATAGGATAAAAATGATTTTGAGTTGGTGCAGAATTGTAGTATTGAAGGTGATGGGTAGTATTTAGATATGTTAAGATATTTTTCAACTACTCTTCTTAATTTCTATATTATTACATATCGTCAACAACATTTTAAGAGGAATGATATGTAAATAATTTGGTTATGTTTTTATTTCCTTAAATTTTTACAGAAATCATTATCAGTATAACCATAATTTATATATACTTTATTTGTTTACATCCCTTAAATCAAAAGCTGGAATGGTATAAATGGCACAATCTAATTTTTTTAGTTTGTATGTAATAGGAACCTTATAAATTACATGTCCAGATGCACTTATTTTTACTGTTGACTTATTAAATGTCATTTTAAATTAGAGTTTAATGCTTTTGAACTCTAGTAATGTGAGCTCACTGATACAAAATGGCTGTCTTTGTGTAATGTCAAAGATGTCTATATGCATAAGTTATTTTTCAGTGTCCTCACAGAAAACTTTTTAAAGTTATTAATGCAATTAATACAAAATTATTTTAAAGTTTATGGTAATTAAGTACTTATTTTTTTCTATATAAGTGTGTTTACTGTATGATAGAAAGCTGTTTCAGATACTTGGATTTTAGTCAGAGCTATTGAAAAAATTTCTAGTTCCTTTGAAACACACTAAAAGGTACATGTTTATTTACTTACTTTTGCATCATACTTGGAATCTCCATGTGATTTTTAAAAATACATTTTTATTTATTTTTTGAGGTAGAAGAATTGAGAGGGAGAGAGAAACATCTGTGAGAGAGAAACATCATTGATCACTGCCTCTTGCATGCCCCCTACTGGGGACCAAGCCCACAACCCTGGGCATGTGCCCTGACCTCGAAATGAACCAGTGACCTCTTGGTTCATGGGTTGGTGCTCAACCACTGGGCTACACTAGCTTGGCTCCATATGATTTTGATAGCTTTAAATGATCATTGGTTCTGTTCGTGTGTGTGTGTGTGTGTGTGTGTGTGTAAAAAATGATATATAAGTATGTTACTGCAAAATTCTCAATTTGCTATTTGTTCCTGCCTGCTAGTCATATAATACTCTTTCCAGATAAGATTGTCATTTAAATAATCCAGTAGGAAATCTTATGTAAACTTTCTAGATCTGCTAAAGAAAGCCTTTTAGAATAGAGGTGATTTAAATTAGTGCTAATTTAGAAGCCTTTGGAGAATATTTGCCTGTCAATTCAGTGTTAATATGGAGCTAATTAGACTCTTTTGCCCACAAACAATTTTTAAGTCCAGCAACAATACACACTGAATGATTAAAGTGCCTGAGAAGCAGAAATAAAAATGCAATTTTCATTAGAGGATATTTCCTTTTCAGCTTTGACTGTATAGATTAGATTTTTGAAAGAATAACTCTTATTAAATACTAGAGGCCCATTGCATGAAGATTCATGCAATAGGCCTTCCTTCCCCTGGCTGCTGGCACTAGTTTTTCTCTGGCACCTGGGACTCAGGCCTTCGCTCCAGCCACAGCGGAGAAGACAAGCCTCTTCAGTCTTCAGTCTTCACTTCGGCCAGAGCCTTCAGTCTTCACTCTGCACCTGTGTATGCAAATTAACCCACAAACTTTGTTGGGTTAATTTGCATACTCACACCTGTTTGGCTGGTGGGCGTCGTGGAGGTATGGTCAATTTGCATATTTCTATTTTATTAGTGTAGATACTGGGTAGGACAAAATGACTGGATTACCACCTAGACTCAAATAATAATTGTGTATTTCTCTGATAAAAATGATATATTTTATACACCATGAATGAAAGCATAGATATTCATATTTTTCTATTAATTTAGTATTGAATTTTTAAGAGGAAGAAATGGTTTCTTACTTATATTCTTAACCACCTTGGATTGTTTTTAACTGAGATAAGATTCACATAACATACAATAAACCATTTAAAGTGGACAATTCAGTGGTATGTAGTACATTCATAGTGTTATGCAATCATCATGTCTTTGTAATTTCAAGACATTTTCATCACTCTAGAAGAACACCCACGATTATTAAATAATCTTCAATGTGACTGTCTATATCCTAAACTGAAACAGCTATCTCTTTTGGATATTTCAATCAGCATTGTCATTTATAAGAAATGGAGAACATCCATTAGTCAGGATGGACTCCATTTTTTGGTCCAGAATACAGAATAGAGATATTCCTGAAGCTAAAGAAAAGCTTTGACTTATGACAATGGTGAATCTATGAATTTCTCATCTGTCTGTGTTGCTGCTTTCTCTGTGCAGAAAAATTTCCCCCTTTCGTATTCATATGCAGCAATTTTTCTCCCTTGAATTACACATCATTAACCTTTTGCACTCGGATGTCGAGTGTGACTTGACACGGTTAGCATTAGAATAAAGGAATTGAGAAAAAAGCAAGCGAGTGCAAAGGGTTAAGGTTTTTGGAATGTTCATACCATCAACTCTATTTGGATTAAGAAGGAATTTCAAATTGTGATAGTGCTATTTAGGAAAACTAGGTTGAGATACAGAGACATATATAATAGAAGGGTAATAGCCACCTTTGCGCCAGTGCCAAGAAAAAAAAAGGCAACCTTGGATTTAGCTGTTATATATTATTTCACTTAGAAATAGCCTTCCTAGAGTATATTCCCAGAAGTGGGATCTCTGGGTCAAATGGAAGTTCCATTTTTAATTTTTCTGAGGAAACTCCATACTATTTTTCACAGTGGCTGCACCAGTCTGCATTCCCACCAGCTATACTTTTTACCCACATCCTCACCAGTACTTGCCAATCAGAAAGAAAAGATGCACTCCTGCATTCACAGCAGCATTATTTACAATAACTAAGATCTGGAAACAGCCCATGTGCCCACCAGTAGATGAATGGATACATTTGCATAATAAAATACTCTGCAGATGTAAAAAAGATGGAGGTCTTACCCTTTGCTACAGCATGGTTGGACCTGGAGATAATTATGTTAAGTAAAGTAAGCCAGAAAGAGAAAGACAAATATCACATGATCTCACTTATAAGGAGAATCTAATGAATAAAATAAACTGATGAATAAAATAGGTCCAGGGGCATGGAGGCACGGAACAGATTGGCAGGTCTCAGACAGGAGGTTGGTGAGGGGGGAAGGAAAAGATCAAACAAAGAACATACAGGGTGTCCCAAAAAAATGTATACACACTTTAATAGCTGATAGCTGAATTTTGAAAATGAAACATACTTTAATAAACATTGTCATTATAATTATTCAGAGTGTGTGTATCCATTTTTTTTTGGGGGGACACCCTAGATATGCATATATGCATAGTCCCTCTATGACGACAATAATATGGTAAAGGCCTAAGATGGGGTGAGAGCTGGGTGAAAGAGGGAAAAGGGAAACAAAAATGGAGGAGGACATCTGTAAGACTGTCATCAATAAAAAAATTAAAAAGTTAGCTTAAAAAAAGAAGAAAAATAAATAGCCTTTCTAGACTACACACTAGGTTGAACCAGTGGGTTTCTTTGTTTAGAATAAGTTCCCTGTTGCTATGCAGCTTTCTTTCTTCCTTTGGATTTGACTTCAGGTTCCTGTCCTTAAGCTGGAGTTTAGAATGAGTATTTTTAGCTTCAGACTTCTACTTAGTATACAGCTTCTCTTGTTTTAAGTTATTTTACAGGGTGAGACATATTTTTTTAACAACTGAAATCTTTCAATTTTGCTTTAATCTACTTATGAATAATTTTTACAGTTAGTATTTTTGTTTTATGCAATAAACCTTTCCCCATGTGAAGTCATGAAGATATTTATTTGAGTGCAGTTGCTAAAAATATTGCTAAATTCTGTCTCCTAATTGAGAAGAAGTAGGCATTAGGAATTGAAGCAGATTGATTTATGATTCTTTTTTTCCTCAAAATGAGCACATTACATAACTTTTTTGGCCCCAGTTTCATAACTTGCAAAGCCAGTGTATCAAAAAATATCAACTTATAAATTTATTATGGATCTCTAGTGGTTTAATGCAAAATTCTTAGAACAATGAATGGCATAACAATGCTATTTTTATTACTAAAATGATTCAATTTATTTGTTTTAATTGCCATGACTGATTGCTTTATTTTAATGGCAATTATTTGCTTTGTGCACCCATTACAGTTATTTAACTAATGTCTACCTTTAAATGTATAAGTACTAGTACGTTACCTATATTTATTTAGCAATGTGCACCTTTCTATACTAAGCTTCAATCTTCCTTGTGGTTTTATTCGTATAACACTGATGCTTAATTTGCAAAGAAAATTCAATAGTTCGGTTTAATAATTCTGATGTCAGGCTATAATTAGTTTCTTTTTTCTTCCTTTCCCTTATTATTCATTTTTAAGAAATATAAGAAAATAATTATTCTCTTATAGGTTAAGAGATTATATTTTATTATATTAGATTAGTATAAAAATAGTCCTTAATTCATTGACCACTCCTGTGTTTTCTCAGTGTGTTTTATAATGATACATAGATTTAAATGTTGGTGGACCTTACTGAACAGTCGTAAAATCTCTGTCCGTTAAGGCAAAGTTAATGGTTTAGTAACTGTATTACCTTTCTTATGAGCTATCTGTCCACTGTTACAGGAAAATATTTCATTTCTGAAGTTATCTTCATTAAAAAACTAGTTATAATATTTTGTTCATATAATTATTGTAATAAATATAATACATATCATATATTAAAGACATAGAGCAGTGACTGGAAAAATATACATAATAAATCTTGACTATATTATTATATGGTCCTGATATGATTTCCATTGAATTTATCAATTATTTAAGTATTTCCCTTAAATCTCTTTTATATCTTTGAAATTTTTATCATCCAGCAAGTTTTAGTTTTGCTGACTCAAGAATGATGGCTGGTATATGGGAATTTTTTCTACTACAGATAGCTTATTATTAGATAAAAGAACTTTTGATACAATATTCTAAAAATAGTCTTCTATTTTCTAGCTTATACTGTAAAAGAAAGAAACATAATTCCAGGTTAGTTATGTTTCCATTGATACCGTCCCATTCTTGAAAGCTGGAGTATGTTTTGTTTTTTTGTGGGCTATTATTGGTGTTCAGAAAAATAATCAATATAATTGATCCAGTTGTCAGGATTCACACACTTTGCATTATATGCTAAGTTGATGTTCTGTCATTATTAATTTGTTTCTTCATAGTTTAATTTCCACCTTTATAATATTTCAACTGGACCTAGTTTTAAGTTATTGTATAGCAACTTCAAATAAAATCAATTGTTTATACTCAACATATTGACATATACATTGGAAATCTTGATCAGAAAGTCAGCATTTAACATTTGATAAATTACAAATAATCATTATTTTTGAGGCATAAATCAAGCCATGAGATCACCATGGCTAAATAACTACTAAATACTCTGCTGACTTTGAAAATCTTCAAATATATTGCTTTTTTCTTTTTGAAAATTTTACTGTGGAATGTATTATTACAAGGATTATTGCTTCTTATGCATTTTTATATGTTTGATACACTTACATTTTATCAGTACCAAGAACATGAGAAATATAAAGAAATCTGTCACTTAAAATAATTTATATTATGTATATCTATATGCATGTGTATATATATATATACATATCATCTACATACATAAATATTGCATAAAGCAAAATATTCTCTTATTTTTTTTATTTTTTGCTGCAAAAAGCTTTATTGTTTCATTTGGTCCAGTGCATGGGAGAGGGCTTCAGGGTGGTTAAAAGAATAACTAGGAGTTTCGGGAGAGGCTCAGGTAAAAGCCAGACACTGGGGGAATGCAGAGGAGCCTCTCAAAGGCCTCTGGGCTCCAAAGGCTCCTAGTCATGCTTGAGGGTGAGCCTTTAGAAGAGATGCTCACCTAGCCCAGCCTGAGGGCAGGCCAGCCTGCAGATGTTAGTCAGGTGGTCGCCCATCTTTTTGATGAGTTTCACCTCCTCACCCCGGAAGTGGTTCTCCAGGAAGTCACAAAGATGAGGGTCTGGGTGGGTAGAACCCAGGGTATGCAGCTCCAAAAAGAGCTTGGTTCATTGGGATCAATGCCAGGGTGGCTTGAATGAGTTTTGCCCCACTCATCTTGGGCAGGCTTCAACACATCCTGCAAGACAAAGAGATGCTCAGGGCCCTCGCGCTTCTTCTCTGCCAACTTCAGGAAGAAGTGGCCCATGCCCTCCAGAGCCACATCATCATGGTGGAAATAGAAGCCCAGAGAGAGGCAGGTGTGGGAGGCCCACAGTTGCAGGTTGGCCAGGCGGTTGACTGCAGCCTCCACCTGGGTGGAATTCGGTAATAAGGAGTTAACAACAACACATACAGCGTGTGTTGGCTGGTCCCGGAGGTGGTTCTGAGGTGGTGACTGGATAAGATGCCGGAGCGTGGCCAGAGGCTGGAAGAAGGGGTGTCCCTGGGTCTGTTCCATCCAAACACTGTTGAGAGATCCAGGACCGCTCTTACTTCTTTGATGAATAATCATCACGGCATAAGATTGTTCTGAGATACATTCTACTTACTTGTTTCATGAGGTTTTATAAAATGTTGTTAGCCAAAATAAGAATATAGTAATATATTTTCAAATGACTTTATTAGATTTGAAACTACATGTTGCATCCTGATAATCTAGCAGTTAAAACAATAAATAGCAATTAATGCTCTATGACATTTCTTATAATACAGAAGGCAGCTATATATTCTAATAGTTTATTTCAGTTATCATTGAGTATAATTGAGTATATGTAATATAATGTTAACTGTTGTCTCTTGTCAACATATTTTTGCAAATATTTTTTTATTTTTTTAAAATAAGTTTTCGCCTGGCTGGCATGGCTCAGTGGTTGAGCATTGACCTATGAACCAGGAGTTCAATTCCCCATCAGGGCATGTGCCCAGGTTGCGGACTCCATCCTTATCATTGATGTTTCTATCTCTCTCTCCCTTTCCCTTTCTCCCTGATATCAATAAAAACATATTAAAAAATATGTTTTTATTGATGTTAGAGAAAGGGAGAGAGAGAGAGAAAGAGAGAGAGAGAGAGAGAGAGAGAGAGAGAGAGAGAGAGAGAGAGAGAGGAACTTCTATGAGAAAGAACCATTGAGCAGCTGCCTCCAGCACACCCCATACTGAGGATTGAGCCCACACCCTGGGCATGTGCCCTGACCATATATTGAACCAGTGACCTCCTGGTGCATGGGATGACACTCAACCAACTGAGCCATACTAGCCAGGGCTGTAAATACTTTTTGAAAAAAAGAGCATTCTATATTAAGTAATTATTTCTATTTTAATTACTTTTACTCCATATTATTTTTATATTTTGTGATTTATTTAAATGAAAATCAGTTAGATGACTGACAGGAAAATTAAATAAATTTTTATAACCAGTAGTGCATGGCATTTTTTCTATTAAAATAAAATATTTTATAAGATAAAGCACTGTTAAATGAATACATTAAACTTCATACGCACCAATTTATTCATCAAGTGCAGGTACTGCACTATACTTTTTAATGATTTAAGATGGCAGTATTAATGGAGTCATTCTTTTATGGAGCCCAACATTGATTCATTCTATAAATACTTGTTGACTAACCTCTATGAATGAAGACCTGTGCTAGACAAAGTTTTACATATTAGAAAACACAAGCCTTCAATAACTCAAAACATAGATGCATATTATAGAATGGTGGTTGGGGGGTAGAGTTGGACAAAGTAGAAAAAAGGCAAATTGATGTGAGTGGCTGTAATGTGTCTTTGGGAAAACATGGTACTTAATTAAACCACTTTTTATGTTGCTCCGTTAAGTCTTAATCATAGACCACTCTATACACCAAGAGAAAGCACATGTTGGTTGATTGTATGTGTTCACACGAGTGTTATTATTGTTGTCACTTTTTTCTCAATCATTAAAAAGACATTTGCAGTAATTTTACCTATAAATTGTATGATTTACAGAGGATGAATATAATTCAGAAAAACGTGTTCCCTCATTCTGTGATAGATGTTGAGATACAAAATTTGTTGATGTAAAATATAGCTCATTATGGTTGGAACAAGGAATTCAATTTTACTGGAGTCATTGGTGCTACTAACTTATGAATGCAAATGGATGTAAATTTTACTCTCATTCAGTATTTCTGTTTTAAATACTCCCATACATTTTTATGAGTTATACTTTTATATTGGCTTGTATTTTTTCTAATTTCTTCCAATTACTATGGATAGTTATGAAAATATATGATTCTTGCTAAGCCAATTCACCAGTGAATTAAGATTAATAGCGAAGGAAAGCGATGGCAGTGGGTTCTATTTCAAGAAGTATTTTATTTAACATTGTCATTCTTGGCAGGCATCTACATTTAGCATAAACTATAGAGAGTATTTTCAGTTTATAGCATATTTTCATTTTGTCAGGAAATGATTTCAGGCATGAACAAGAAATTATTTCAAACTCTGCCATTCCCTCTCTCCTCACTTGAAATTCAAAACTGAGTGTTAAACTTAACCACACACTTTTGCTTTTTTTTTGGTTTGTTTTATTAATTGCTGATTTTATATTTTTGTCATGCTCAGACCTCTATGAATATTTTGATTCATAAATATCTTTCATGATATATAATGCATGTTGAACTCCAAGGGTGGCAATGTAAATGTTGGTGATGAAAATTATAATATTTTAACATATTTGCTTTTCTAAATATAGTTTTTAAGATTCTTTTGTTTTTGTTTTGCTAAATATACAAGGTTGGTAAGTCAGGGATAATATAATGAGCTTTAACTTTTATATATTTTGATTCTCCATCTATAAAAAATGTATGTATTTATTAGATCATTTTTCTCTTATTCATGGCAGACAATCTATTTCATAGCTTTTTTAAATAGTCAAGCAAAGATTATGTGATGAACAGTAGTATATGAATGTGAGATGTCCAGGCAAGCTTTATGCTTTTACCTTTAGAAAATGACATAAAATTATTTACTTTTTATATTACTGTAAAGTCAAAAATAACAAACAAATATAGAAAACTTACTGTATTCCAGGCTCTTTTTAAAACACTTTTCAAATATCAGCTCATTAAATTTCATAAAAATACAATATCATTTACTTCAAAATATTTATTTAAAATATTTAAAAATCAGGGTAGAGAAGTTAAGTATGTTGTTGAAAGTCACACAAACAATGACAGAATTGGAAACTGAACCTTGACAATCCGGCAAAAGAATTTGGGCTGGTATCATTAAGCTATTGAGATAACCAGCCTCCAATATGGTTACAATAATGATTGCCTTACCTAGTGATGCCTCAGTGCAGTCTTGTCCACTGTCCAGGCTGGCTGTCTCTATGTGATCAATGTAATAGGAGGCTAGGTCATTAAAACATTGAAACTTCCAGTTTGTTTGAATCTCTTGCTCTAGTGATTGCTAGCTTTCATGATGAGATGACACTCAATTAGCCTCATAAAGAATCCCACATAAAGAAGAAACAGGGCTTCCAGCTAACTGACAACACCAGCTTTCCAAGCAGGTCATGTTACTCTTGTGTGACTTCTGTGGAAACTAATTCCCCAGATGCATAAATGCCTTAAGAAAACTGCAGCCCAGCTGATATCTACTGTAGTCTCATGGAGAACTCTACCTAGAACATCCCAGTAACCAATACTGACATTTCCAACCCACAATAAATAATTACTGGTGGGGTTTATTTTGGGGGGTGGGGTAGGGGGTGGGTTGTTTTTTGGGTTCCTAAATTTTATTCAGAGATTCATTCAAAATATTCCAGATAATCTTCATCTTTCTCCTCTTCTTTTTCTTGGTTAATCTAGATGTAACACAATTCAAATCTTTGCTGTTAGCAACTACATGCAACCTATCGCGTAGATTATTCTTTTTTTTAAGTATTTTTTGGTGAGATATTTTAAATACCTTTTAGTAAAAGGTAATTCAGAAATTACAGTAATCTTGCTCTCGCTCCTTTAAATTGTTAAAACCCTTTCATTGAGAGTCATGGTTTTCCCAGTCACTTTGATCTTCTCCAGAGGAAACTACTCAAAATTGGCAGTATTCATGATTCCATCTTCTACAGGGTAGGTGCAGTCAAAGGTAAACTTCAGAGACTATTTGTTTGTTTGTTTGTTTGTTTGTTTTGCCTTCCATTCTCCACAAGCTTTTTCACAGGTGCCCTGGCAGCAGCCAAGGCAGAATGGGCAATTGTTGGTGTTTTAAGCTGGCATATTTTGATGAAATGTGTTATGCAATATAAGTTTAATTTTCAATTTATATTGATATGATAGGAGTAAGAGGCTTGCTTGGAACAAGTCTTTACACAATTTCATTCTGTCCTAATGACACATCTCACTCAGTTAACAATGCATGCTCTTCTTCCAAATAATTAAAACCCTTTAGAGTTCCATTTGAAAATCTCAATTTTAACCAATATATCTAACCAGTTTTAATTAACTTGTAAAGTATGACAGGAGTGAAACCTGTACTAAGCGAACAAACTTGCATCAACTTCACAGAAGTTACACAGAATATAATGGCTACCTATGATTTTTAAGAAGTTTAAAATATAAATGCATATTAAAATGTTGTATGGAAAGTAAAAAATGAATAAAACAAAAATGATCAGATAATGTAATCTTATAAAAACTGCTATAGTTTAGTAGTAATAGAAAAGGATTATATATGTGGACTATTTCTGCAAGTGTTATTTTTTTCTTTACTGTTACAAAATAGCTATGATAAAATATCACATAACTGAAAAAATGATAAGTAATGGATCAAAATTCTATAGAAGTAGGACACAAAAAATGATATTTTTGGAGTAATTAGACTATTTTATACACTCCATGTTTAATTAGGGAGTTCTCTTAATTGGAACTTTCCCATCTTATCAAATCGAGCACAATAACACTCAACTATACAGACAGGTGCTTAATTGGTATAATAATTCTAGATAATTGGGGTGCCTGTGGGTGATCAAGAGTTACTTACATCAATCTGATTTCAAGATATTATGTCTTTGTAGTTATCTCCTGCCATGCCTTTTTATTTGCTCTCCAAGAATGACCTCTTCACTGTTAAAGAACTAACTGCCACAAATTTCAATTTCTATCAATTTTTAATCACATTGTAATTCTAAAATTTTCTTCTGACTATAAAATAACTACATTTTATATGGGATCACTTTATTTTATTTATTTCATTAAGATCACTTTATTATTACTTAGTGTTTCCAACCAAATATTAAAGCAAATAATTAGTACATAAAAACTCATGAAATCAATCAACAATCTACACTAATAAAAGAGAAAGAATGCAAATTGACCATACCTCCACGACACTCACCAGCCAATCAGGAGTGAGTATGCAAATTAACCCAACAAAGATAGCGGGTTAATTTGCAAATGCAAGGTTCCGCCCCAGCGAAGACTGAAGACTGAAGACTGAAGGCTCACCTGTGGCCGGAGCCAAGCCTGAAGGCTGAAGGCTTGGCTCTGCTGCAGCCTAGGTCCTGGGTGCCGGAGGAAAACCAGTGCCGGCAGCCAGGGGAAGGAAGGCCTGTTGCACAAATCTTCATGCAACAGGCCTCTAGTCTATATATATGAAAGCCAAGCAACTAGAACTATGGAATGACTGGAATGATTGGAATGACCGGTTGCTATGATGCATACTGTGGCCACAACCACCTGCATCTCCTCCCCCTGGCTAGCCCCACCCATGATCGGCCCCCCCACCCCAATTGGGGGCTGGGCCCACTGGCAAACCTCCTGAGTCCACTCCCCCCTGCCGGCCTGGCCCAATCGGCCCCCATTGGGATGGGCCGGCCAGACCCCACTCATGCACAAATTCTTGCATGGGCCTCTAGTATGCTATAACACACTAAACAATAAGAGATAAATATCACCTCTGAATATCTGAAATGTAATAATTCATATGAAAATAATCACTTAGCTTGAAATTTGTTTTTCATTTCTTTCTTTAAGAACTATTTAGAAGTTGTATGAATTTAAAAATATACATTTTTATTATATTTAATTATTTGATTATAATTAAATTATCATAGCAATGCAACATATAGAATTGCATTTTGTTTAAACTTAGTATTTAAGCCTGCAAACATAAAGAGCGGATATTTTTTGTTTTTATAATTGAACTTCTATTTAAAGAAAATATATTTCTTTCTTAGATTCATTGGAATATATCTTTAAGTAGAAGTAATGTTAATATCCATACTTTTCTTTTTAAATCAAGAGATATTTTATAAGTAAATCTGAAAATTTTAAAGAATCATAGAAAATACATACTGACTTATGGAAAACAAAATATATATACAATTAAAGTCCCTGCAATCTTTGTATCTAAATCTTTATTAGGCTATGTTTAAATATAACTTTTAATAAATTTCCAAAAGAAAATTTCAGATAACCAATTGTTCTAAGTAAGAACCACAATTAAAAACTCTAATAACAATAACTTCAGCAGTGGGCCATGAAACTCAACACAAAGCCCTCTTGCCTGCAGACCTTAGCATTAGCTTCCCTGCCAGCAGACTCAAGAAACAAGCCTGCCCAGACTCTCTAGCCAGGCTGCTGAAAGACTTTACCTTCTGAAGCCAATTTAAAAATTAAAAGAGCTAACTACTACTTCAAATGAACAGACACTGATGCAAGACTAAAAGGATCATGCAGAATCAGGGAAACAAAACCAGCAAAGGAACAAAATTAAGATTTAGTAACTGATCCTAAAGAAATAGAGATAAATGGACATGCTGGGAAATAATTCACACTTATCATATTAAAGGAGCTCAGTGAGGTACAAGAGAACAAATTTAGACATGTGAAAATAACCAGAAAAACAATACATGAATAAAATTAGAAATTCAACAAAAAAAAGAATAGAAATTCTAGAGCTGAATACAATAACGGATCTGAAAAAATCAATAGAGAGCTTCAAAAGTAGACTTGATAAAGAAGAAGAATCAAAAAATTCAAAGACAGGTTATCTGAAATTATCTAGTCTAAGGAAGAAAATGATAGAAAAATTAAAAAGGGTGAAGAAAGTCTACAGAAATTATGGGTAACCATCAAATGCACCAATATATTCATTATGGGAGTGCCAAAAAAGAAGAGAAAGAAAAAGAGGTGGAAACCTTATTTTAAAAAATGACCAATTACTTCATAACTCAGGAGAAGGAAATAGACCAGATTAATAAAATCAAAAGTAATAAAAATCTGATAAATCAAATGAAATCTAGACCAAGGTGCATTAAAAGAAAATTGGTCATTTAAACATATAAACAAAGTTGATAAACCCTTAGCTAATTAAGATAAACAAAGAGAAAACTAACAAAATAAAATAAAATCAGAAAGGAAAAGAGAGATATTACAAATAATTCCATGGAAAATTAAATATATATATATATATTTGTGTATAATTTTTAAAATAGCTCATATATATATATTTATATATATAAAAAAATTATACACAAATTGGACAATCTAGAATACATAGCTAAATTCCTAGAAGCATTCAATCTACTAATGCTGAGTCAAGAAGAACTAGAAGGCCAGGACAGACCAATAATTAGTAAGGAAATTGAATTGGTAATCAAATACCTCCCAAAAAAGAAAAGGCCAGGATCAGATGGCTTTACAAGTCAATTCTTCTAAACATTAAAAAATATCCTATATAATAAAAGCCCAGCAACTGAAACAGCAGACAACCAGAATGACCAGAGACCAGAACCAACATGGCCCCTCGCCAGGGCTGGCCCCACCCCCAGAAAGTGTTTAGGGGCTATCAGGCAGGCAGGTGAGTGGTTAGGGGTGATCAGGCAGGCAAGCAGTTAGGGGCAATCAGGCAGGCAGGCAGAGCCCAGCAATCCATCGCCTCAAAGAGGGAGACCCAGGTCGCCCACCACAGCATGCAGGAGGGACGCTGGGTGGCTGCGAAGGGAGGTGCTAGTGGTGGTGGACACTGCAGGGTGGGGCAGGTGCCACTGCGGCTCCTGAGCAAGCATGGCACCTGCAGCCTGGCCCAAGCCCTGGGGTCACAGCCTCTGCCCGCGGCTTCTGCAGGGCTGGACTGCCACTCCTCCTGCTATGATGCCTGGGCAGATCCCGGACCCTTCCATGACTGTGGGCTCTCTGCCAGGGCTCAGTCCCCTGACCAGACTCCCCAACTCGGCCCTGACTAAGAGGAGCTGAAATATACTGACATCCACAACATTGGGGCCATGATCACCCCTTTGTACTTCCTGGAGGTGAACCTGGGCAAGAGACCTCAACCTGCAAAAAGTGAGCTAGATGAGGAAGAGGAGTGGAGGAAAGGGCGCAAGTGGTGGCAGCCCCATGCCAGAACAAGAAGAAGGAACGGACAGAGTTTCTGCAGTCGGAATCTGAGTGGCTGGAGCTCATGAGTGCAGAGCTGAAAACCCAGATGGAGGAGCTGAAGCAGGAGTGGCAACAGCTCATCCTGATGCTCAACAGGCATTGCCCCACCTGCATCGTCAGAACCAATAGCATTAAGACCCCCGACTCAGAAGGCAACCCACTGCTGGAGCCGCTGGAGAAGAAGTGACCATGGGCTGGGGGAAGGAAGAGGAGGAGGAGGAAGGTGCTAGAGGTCTCTTCCTTGCTACATGAAAAATTCTTCAATGAGGCTCAGCGCAGCCAGCATCGGCCGGGCATTTTTGTGAAACTCAGATCAGCCACACCAGGGGAAGAAACCCAGGCTGATGCAACCCAGGACCAAGCGCTGAGACCAAAGTAGTCCTGAGGGGGGCCTGTTCTGCCTGAGGCCAGGCTTGCAGGAGTCAGGACAAGGCTCTGGGCCAGAGAGATGGCCAACCAGGCAGCTGTGGGCACTTCTCTGGCCTCTCTGCCAGAGCATGCACCCAAAGGACCCCCAAGTAGCCAGGAAAAGCCATGAGTTGCAATCAAAATTAGGCTGAGTATGGAACTCAGAGTGAAATTGCAAGCCCTGACCCTGTCCCTGACCCTGATCCTGATGCAAGGCTGGAGAAGGGCACAGTGCCAGGCCCTGCTGTACCCACCCACCATGGTCCAGCTCAGTCCTGCCCAGAGTGGCAGCTTGGGTGCACCCTCACCGGCCCTGCTGGAGGTGCTGTGGGCATGAGGCACAGGTGCCCTTCCAAAGCACACACTCACTGAATGTTTACAGACTGGCTGTCCTGGCAGGGCTTTCAACTGCACATGTTTTTTATACTTTCTTTTTTAAAAATATTTTTTACAAAAAAAAAGATTTTATACAAGCAATATATAAATGGATTTCTATAATCACTTGATGTGATACAGTATAAACATGCTATGGTTTGTTTGTTATGAGCTGATATTCAGCAGTAATGGCCATTGCATGTAACTTCTAAGTACTGTAGTCTCTGGGTGTTGGGAGTGGCAGGGGCGGGATGTGGTGCATTTCCATTCTGGTAAACCCTCATAGTACTCAGTTCTGTAATGCTCAGTAAACATCACTCTTACTTAAAAAAACAAAAAAAGAAAGAGGGAGGCCCAGGCTACTTGGCTGGTGGCACTGCAGTAGGTGGGCGGGGCCTCCCTCTGCAGGGTGATCAATCTGGGGGCCCCGCCATCGATCACCCCACAGAGGGAGGCCCAGGCCACTGGCCAGCGATTGGCCCACAGAGAGAGGCACAGGGCAGCCAAGCAATCACACCCCACACCTGTTGCCTGCAGAGGGAGGCAACTGGTGGCAGGGGAGGAGGGGGGCAGTGCTGCACAGATGGCAAGCAGTGGCAGCAATGGGGGTGGGGACATCTGCCAGAAGCCAGGGGAAGGAAAGCCTTGATAGGCCCTGATCTCAGGCCAGGCCTAGGGTCCCTACCCTAGGGGTCCTGAATTGCGAGAGGGTGTAGGCCAGGCTGAGGTACTCCCCGAGTGCATGAATTTTCATACACTGGGCCTCTAGTAGATATATAATACCAATCCTTCTTACACTCTTCTACAAAATAGAAGAAGGGACACGTCAGAACTTATTTTATGAGGGCAGAATTACACTGATATAAAAGCCAAACTGAGACACCAAAAGAAAATTAAACTACAAGCCCATATGCCTGATGAACATAGATTGAAAATTGTTAACAAAATATTCGCAAAATTAATTCAAAGCACATAAAAAGGATCATATACCATGTCATCTGTGGGATACAATAATGGTTCAATATATGCAAATCAAACAATGTTATACACTACATTAATAGAATTAAGAATCTCAATAGATACAGCAAAAACATTTGACTAAATTCAATAACTTTCATAATCAACAGACATATTGAACAATTAAACAAAATTGAAATCCCAGAAATAAACACATGCATATCAACTGATCTTCAACAATGGTGCCTAGAATACACAATTGGGAAAGGAAGACTCTTTAGTAAGTGGTGCTGGGAAAACTGAATGTCCCAGAGGCAAAGAAATAACATTAGACTCTTACCTCACACCATACACAAGAAACAACTCAAAATGGATTAAAGGCTTAAATGTAAAATTTAAAACCATTAAAATATTAGAAGAAATTATAGAAAAAAAGCTCCTTAACATTGGCCTATGATATCTTCTTCAATTTTCTCCCCACATGTATTTAATTTTAAATTGAGAAGCAAAGAATTTACTAGTAAAATTATTGAATTAGATTTTTAAAAGGTCTTTCTGAATATATAAAAAAGTCTACTTTAGTAAACACTAAATAAAATAAAATGAATTATCTTGTTCAATTAAAATTTACATAAAATATTAACAATGCATTATGAATACACTAGAGGCCCGGTGCACGAAATTTGTGCACGGAGGGGGGTTGTCCCTCAGCCCAGCCTGTACCCTCTCCAATATGGGACATCCCTCTCACAATCCAGGACTGCTGGCTCCCAACTGCTTGCCTGCCTGCCTTCCTGATTGCCCCTAACCGCTTCTGCCTGCCAGCCTATCACCCCCTAACCACTCTGCTGCCAGCCTGTTTGCCCCCAACTTCCCTCCTCTGCTGGCCTGGTCACCCCTAACTGCCCTCTCCTGCAGGGTTGATCACCTCCAACTGCCCTCCCTTGCAGGCTTGGTCCCTCTCAACTGCCCTCCCTTGCAGGCTTGGTCCCTCTCAACTGCCCTCCCTTGCAGGCCGGGTGCCTCCCAACTGCCCTCTCCTGCTGGCCATCTTGTAGTGGCCATCTTGTGTCCACATGGGGGCAGGATCTTTGACCACATGGAGGCAGCCTGTTTGCCCCCAACTTTCCTCCTCTGCCAGCCTGGTCACTCCTAACTGCCCTCTCCTGCAGGGTTGATCACCTCCAACTGCCCTCCCTTGCAGGTCGGGTGCCTCCCAACTGCCCTCTCCTGCTGGCCATCTTGTGGTGGCCATCCTGTGTCCACATGGGGGCAGGATCTTTGACCACATGGGGGCAGCTATATTGTGTGTTGCAGTGATGATCAATCTGCATATTACTCTTTTATTAGATAGGATAGAGGCCTGGTGCATGGGTGGGAGCCAGCTGGTTTGCCCTGAAGGGTGTCCCGGATCAGGTGGGGGTTCCCTTGGGTTGTGGGGCGGCCTGAGCGAGGGGCTTGTGGTGGTTTGCAGGCCGGCCACGCCCCCTGGCAACCCAAGCGAGGCCCTGGTATCTGGAATTTATTTTCCTTCTACAATTGAAACCGTAGCCTGGAGTGGAGCCAAGCCTGGGGCTCCCTCTGAAGCAGGCAGCCATTTGTGTTGGGGTTATAATTGAAACTTTGTAGCCTTAAGTGGGTGGGCCCGGCCAGGGTGTGCAGAAAGCTTTGTTTCCCCTGTTGCCGGCGGCAACCCTGGCCTGCTCTCTCAAGCTCCATTCTGCCTCCATTTGTTTGAATTTGTTTACCTTCTATAATTGAAACTTTGTAGCTTGAGTGGAGGCTTAGGCGTGGCAAGGGCAGGTGGAAAGCTTGGCTTCCTCTGTTACCTAGGAAACCTTGCTCTCTGTGGCTGTAGCCATCTTGGTTTGGGTTAATTTGCATACTTGTTCTGATTGGATGGTGGGCGTGGCTTGTGCGTGTGTTGGAGGTATGGTCAATTTGCATATTTGTCTATTATTAGATAGGATAGTAGATAAAAATGGCTAAATGGAAATTGAAATAATTCAAGATAAAAGTTTTTAAAGTGTGTGATATAATCCTATATAATAAAAGCCTAATGTGCAAATTGACCAAACAGCAGAATGACTGGTTGCTATGATGTGCACTGACCACCAGGGGGCAGATGCTCAATGCAGGACCTCACAGACCACCAGTGGTCCACGGACCACCAGTTGGCGACCGCTACTCCAAAGGTTTCCTTAAAACAGTGGTTGCCAACCTTTTGGACCTCATGGACCACCAGTGGTCTGTGGACCACCAGTTGGCAACCACTGATGCAGGAGATGTCCCCAACCCACAGGCCCCAGGCCAGCCAAGGCGGGTGCCAGCAGGGGCCCCCCTAATCACCCTGCCAGTCACCCCACATATTGGCCCTGATATCCAGCCAGGCCTATGGACCCTACCCGTGCATGAATTTTGTGCACGAGGCCTCTAGCATGTGATATAAAAAAGTTCTAAATAAATGTTAAAATCAAATTATGAGATAAATATATTAGGCAGAATTTATATATAAATATCACAATATCAAATTTCACAAAGAATTTTAAGAAATAATAATTTTAAAAATCTATACATAGATTTGTCATGGAGGGACCCCAAACACAAAAAGCAAAGGAAAATAAAACACAAAACAAACTATACAGAGAAAAGTCTGAGTTCCTAAGTACAAAATTTAGACTGATAACAGCTATATTAGGAGCAACAACATGTTCTGTGGCAGTTTGTTACATGACATTAGATACCAGAACAATCTGTGAAGGGATGCCTGAGATTGGGAAACTAATTAATAGCGAAATCTGTCAGCAAATATTTGTGATTTCCTTTAGTAATAATCAGTAACCAGGGACAAATAAAACAGAAATTAAGATACACTCTTCATGTGAAAGGAAAAATACTAGAAAAAAGGTTTCAAAAGAAGATTTTAAAATGGCTAATATACTAACATTTTTCAGTGAAAGTCAACATTTTGTTACTCAGTGTGACAGGCAATTGAAGAATACATTAATCATAAAATAGCTGAAGTATCCTATTTAATAAAAGAGAAACATGCATATTGACCGTACCTCTGCTATGCCCACCAGCCAATCAGAGTGAGTATGCAAATTAACCCAACCAAGATGGCGTTGGCCATAAAGCTAGAGTGAATAGGAGGCTTGGGTTGCCCCCCGGCAATGGAGGAAGCCAAGCTTCCCACCCGCCCTGGCCTGCCCTGGCCTCTGCTCAAGGCTACAAAGTTTCAATTATAGAAGATAAATAAATCCCAGATACCTGCTTCCAGCTGGCCCTGGCCTCCGCTCAAGGAGACGCTGAAAAAAAAAAAAAAGTAAGGAGGGGCTGGGAGCTTGGATCACCGGGGGCTGTGGCCAGCCTGAAAACAGCCCTCAGCCCATCACCCAGGCTGGCCACACCCCCATGTGGTGAGGGTCCCAACTGGGGGGCTTAGCCAGCCTGCAAACAGCCATCAGCCCTTCACCCAGGCTGGCCAGGCAGCCCAGTGGGGACCCCCACACTGAAGGGGGTGTGGCCAGCCTGAAAATAGCCCTCAGCCCCTCACCCAAGCTGGCCACACCCCTATGGCCCGATCCCTGTAAACGGGCAGTCAAACATCCCTCAAGGGGTCCCAGATTGGAGAGGGTGCAGGCTGGGTTGAGGGACACCCCCTCACCCCCCGGTGCATGAATTTTGTGCACTGGGCCTCTAGTATAAAATAATTATGAGTTGAAAATAAAGCTAGATACTTTTTAAATTATACAATGCAAATACTTTGATATTTTTTAAGTTAAATGAATTGCTCAAATTTTTTAAAAATTCAGGTGATGTACACATTTTATGCCTACTCTCACAAATAATGCCTGCCTTATATATTTCTAATACTCAATTTGAAAAGAAAATTGGAAATAACAAAATATTTTACTAATAATTAAAGAATAACATAACTTCAAATCAAATATATAAACATTAGAAATAAAATAGGTACATTTTTATGTATTCTTAAGTTTTAAAAATTAGATTTAAAATAATAAACATTGACTGTTTTAGTGCTTATTTATTTTTTCTATAGTGTTTGAATAATGTTGTAACATCATATTTTTGAAATCAGTGAAAAGCTTAGTGGAAATAAAATTGTCAACATTATAAAATATTTTATTAAGTGAATTTTTAATACTGTAATATTTTTTATTGACAGCTTTCAGAATATTCTAAGTCTTTGAATCTTGAAAATATATTAAGCATTTCAACATACATATTCATATATCTTTTAATAATATACTAATTTGGGTATTAGTGACTCATTTTCATTAATCAACCTTATTGAATTGGATCATGTGGCTTGCAACATGTCAAATTTTATTCTCACACTTCCCTCAAAAAAGAAATAGCAGCTGCTCAGGATGTATTAATAATTCCTTGGGTAGGAGTTTAACAATCATATATGCAAAATATGTTTCAATATGTTTGTGTATATTGACTTGAAAAACTACTTGATACAAATTTTGTATTCACAGTAATTGAATTACATGAATATAAAGATGATTACATACTACAGTACCAATTTTGATTAACGAAAGTGTATCTATACCAATAGGAGAAAGCCTATCTCATTTTACCTTCCAATAAATATCTCATTCTAAAGCTTTGTATGCCAATTACATTTAATAATAGTAAAAATATTACACTGTTATAAATCAATGCATGAATTCTGAATTAGAATAAATAATCTTGCTTTTTTGCCCATCAAATTTCTACTCTTGTGAAGATAGATATCTTGATCTGTATGATCCTTTTTTTTAAAAAATATATTTTATTGATTTTTCACAGAGAGGAAGGGAGAGGGATAGAAAGCTAGAAACATCGATGAGAGAGAGACATCGACCAGCTGCCTCCTGCACACCCCCCACCTGGGGATGTGCCCGCAACCAATGTACATGCCCTTGACCGGAATCGAACCTGGGACCTTCCAGTCCGCAGACCGACGCTCTATCCACTGAGCCAAACCTGTTTCGGCTGTATGATCCTTTTTAATAGAATTTTCTTTAACATTTATTTAACAGATAATTTTTCCTTATTTAATCAATTCAATAAATTTATTATGTGTTACTGGTATTAGAATCATCCCCACCAAATCTTTCCTTCCTCATTTTTGCCCATAGTTTCTCAATATAAAACGTACAAACATTGAACTTTTCTTCGGTGAAACTTCTGATTAGCCACACTTCTTTCACAATGCTATTAGAGTAAAGGAATGTTCTGGTCCAAACTAGATGGAAAAACAAAAACTTCTACAAAGGCACTTATATCTTTCTATTATAATGTCTTCCCATTCTACAAAACTCCCATTAACATTAAAATGCACATAGCAAAGGCAAGACAAAGTAGAGACAATAATTCTTGCAATTCCAAGTTCATTAAAATTATTTGGACTATTAAATGTACTTATAATTCATATTTGGCATCTGTAGGTTCAGAATTATGAAATATAAGTGTTATTTCACATCAGTTCCAGGAAACCAATAAAAAGTGAAATCAGTATTCTTTATTTTTATTTTTAAAATTCTACTGTGTTTTTGGCATTGTGGGCTTTTGTTTGTTTTTAAAACATGAAGCCATGTAGCTGGCTGATATTTATGTTAACTATATTCCTTGTATACTGCTTAAAAGACTAAAAACACTCAAATTGCCCCCCTCCAAAATACATGATATTAGAAAGAGCCAGTTAGTTTATGAGGTAGCAAATACCAAGTAATGGTTATACAGGGGATATTTTTTTTTTATAAATAGCAAGGTATATTTTATATAACATTCTGTATGATGCAAATCTTAATCAAGTAGTCTTCATAATTATTAATTTGAGAAAGAAAATATAGGGGTTGAAAAAAAGTATAACTTTTTAAACATGCCCCAATTCTAATCAGTAACAAAATAGGAAAGTCTAAACCAGTGATGGGCAACCTTTTGAACTTGGTGTGTCAAACTTCGCCAAAAAACTGAGCATAACTCCGGTAGTGTGTCACTTTGAGGAAAAACCGTTATTTCACGATATTGATAGTTTAAATAACATAAATGTATAATTGTTATATATAATTGTATTTAATAAACCAAAAACTAAATATTTAACTTACCTGCTTAGTGACTTCTTTGTTCATCCGTCAGTCGGTTTCTTTTGTTGGTCTTGATATTATTTAGCTTGTGTGGGGTGCTGTGAACTAAGATAGGTGAGGGAGAGGGGGGATTCTTTTTTTTTTTTTAATATATTTTATTGATTTTTTACAGAGAGGAAGGGAGAAGGATAGAGAGTTAGAAACATCGATGAGAGAGAAACATCGATCAGCTGCCTCCTGCACACTCCCCACTGGGGACGTGCCCACAACCAAGGTACATGCCCTTGACC
Source organism: Eptesicus fuscus (assembly GCF_027574615.1). Taxonomy (NCBI): domain Eukaryota; kingdom Metazoa; phylum Chordata; class Mammalia; order Chiroptera; family Vespertilionidae; genus Eptesicus; species Eptesicus fuscus. Next base: position 53,667,909 of record NC_072480.1, read on the forward strand.
GGAATCGAACCTTGGACCCTTCAGTCCGCAGGCTGACGCTCCATCCACTGAGCCAAACCAGCTAGGGCGGGAGAGGGAATTCTTTAACTAACCTGCGTATTAGTGAATTTTTTGTTGCTGAATTTCATTGGCTAAATCTTCAATTGAAGGTTGGTATTTTGTACACTTCAGGCCCAAGCAAGCGCTACTAACTTCATCTGTCAATCTGTTTCTTTTGTTGGTTTTGATATTATTTAACGCTGAGAATAAGGCCTCACAAAAGTATGTAGAGGGAAACATTGTGAGTAAAGCCATTGCTGTATTTTTCAGGGTGCTAAAAGTGTCTGGTAGTCGGTTCCAGGCACTCCAAATTTCCTGTTCGTAGTGGCACTCCTCTTGATTCTCCAAGCGGCACCTTTCCAGATTCTCAAGCTTTGACCTCAAGTCGACAAACACCTGAGCTCAGATACTGTCTTGAAATTCTGCAAGTTGCATCTCCAAATCATCAATTTGCATCCATTGGAAACCATTTAATTCCAAACTACTGTAGACTACTACATCAGGATACTTATTTTCATGGTCTGTTCTAGACTTCTAAATTGACTAAATCTATCACTAAACTGGTCAAGTAACGAGTCTAAAACATGCTGATACCACTCAGTAGAAATGGTTCATATGCAAGAGTTCCATTTCATTTTGTACAGCTGCACTGGCCTTCTCAAAATACTTTGTTACTCGAGGAAAATACTTATAAGTTTTAGTTTCTACATCTCGCTTGAAAATTTTAACTTTACTTTCAAAAGCTTTTATGTATCCAAACATAACGTCAATACTTTTGCCAAAACCTTGTAACTTTAAGTTCAGTTCATTAATATGAACAGAGAGATCTGTAAAAAAACACCACGTTGTTGACCCACTTATCATCATTAAGCTGAGGAAAGTTTCCCAGATCCTCATCGTCAAGAAATACCTTACTTTCTTCAAAGCACTCCACAAAGCGCTCAAGAACTTTACCTTGGCTCAGCCATCTTACATTATTGTACATCAGCAGTCCACTGTAGGTGGAATCAACCTCCAGTAAAAGTGCCGAAAATTCTCGCTTGTGAAGGGGGCGAGCAGCTATTAAATTAACTATTTTTGTAACAACTGACATTAAGTCGTTTAAGTCGGTGAATCCTGCCTTGGCACATAAAGCCTCCTGATGGATAATACAATGAAAAGGCACAATCAGATGTCCAATAGTTTCTGTAAACAATTTGACAAATCCTACTTTTCCCCCCACCATATTTGGTGCCCCATCTGTCGTCACTGACACAACTTTAGAGATATCAATGCTTAGGTCACAAAATGTTTGTATAACAACCTTACATATTTCGCTTCCTGATTTACTTGTTGACACTGATACTAACTTTATCAACTCTTCTCTCATTGTGAGACCATCAGAATATCGACCAATAATGGCCAACTGAGCATGTGATGTGACATCAGTAGTTTCATCAAGAGAGATCGAAAAATATTTACACTTCCTTATGTCTCTCTTTAATTGATGTTGTACATTTGTGTTCAGTCTCATTATTCGGTCATTTATGCTATTTCTACTGAGTGGTAACTCAAATATTCTCTTAATAATTGCATCTTTATTCTGCATATCATGAAATAGAACTGGTGTACATCTTAGGAGAGTTTCTTTAATAAATTCTCCCTCACTGAGCGCTTTTCCATGCTGAGCTATAGAGTGAGCAATGCTCAAACTTGCAGATGTTAAATTTGTAGAGCCTTTCATAAATTTAAGGATGGTATTAGATTGGCTCTTACAAAGGTGTAGCTGCCTGGAAATGTATTCCTTCCTTTCATCCTCACTTTTTTCCAAGAGCTGGGAATGATTAGTTTCAAAATGTCTATTTATATTCCACGTTCTGCTTACTACCGTTTCAGTACATAGAATGCAAAATGATCTGCCATTTTTTTCTATAAAGCCATACATCTCAGTCCATGTCTCTTGAAAGGGTCGGCCACTGCTAATACCACTTCCTTTACTTAACCTTAGTTTTTTTATTTTTTGGGTTCTCCATCAGGGGGCAGTGACAGAAGATAGAATTATAGATAGCTTGGTAGGCCTGCAGGCAATTAGGGGTTAACTAGCCTAACTAACCACAAAATGATGCATAAAACTGTCTTTTAGGAAAGGGCAGAGTTAATAAGCAGAAATAGGGGTTAATAAGGATGCACAACAGTAATAGTGGTGAAATGGAGTATGCACTATGGAGCAAGATGGTGCTCCTTATGTGAATTAAAATGGCTGCCACTATTTCTAATGGCGGGAAACGGCACCCATAGCACGCCACAAACCCTCGCCTCTCCCAGCCTCCCCCTCACTTATCTCAGTAATGATGGATTAGAAATCCATGACACCCCAGAACAGTAGATAATGGTTGCTGTGGTTAACTGTTATTTGGTTACTGGTAATGGCAGGGCCCCCAGAGATGCGTCCCCCGCTGTGTTCCGCTGCTCCCTGCTCTGCCGGTGGAAGTGAGGGCAAAGAGCCCAGCTTAACCGGAAGTCCCAGAACTAGACGCTCTGTGCTGGACTTCTGTTGTTTTGGCCTACATACCTCCAGCACAGAGTGTCTAATAGGGGAGGATGAAACATTTGCGACTAGAGTCTTGGAGTTAGAGTCTAACTCCAAGACTCTAGTCGCAAATGTTTCATCCTCAGGAGCAGCAAATGTTTCATCCTCAGCATGTGGCCGCCTCAGCAGCCGCATGTCATCAGAAATGGCTATGCGTGCCAGTGCTGACACGCGTGTCATAGGTTTGCCATCACTGGTCTAAATGAATATTGTGATACAGTCAATTCACATATTTTTCTTAACTAAACTTAGAAATAATGCTAAAATAATCTCTATAATGCCCATTGCACATTATTAATCACTAGAGGTCCGGTGCATGTATTCGTGCACCAGTGGAGTCCCTTGGCCTAGCTGTGGGATTGGGCCAAAACTGGCTCTCCAACATCCTTCAAGGGGTCCCAGATTGCAGAGGGCACAGGCCAGGCCAAGGGACCCCACCAGTGCACAATTCGGGTCAGGGAGGGACACAGGAGGTTGGCCAGGTGGGGAGGGACTGCAGGAAGGCTCCAGGGTATGTCTGTCCCATTTCATTCAGTCCTGATCGACGGACCCCAGCAGCAAACTAACCTACTGGTCAGAACATCTGCCTCCTGGTGGTTAGTGCACATCATAACGAGCAGTTGAGTGGCTGTAGCATATCATTAGCATATTATGCTTTGATTGGTTGAACGGCTGACTGGTCGACCAGACACTTAGCATATTAGGCTTTTATTATATAGGATTATTTTGTTCAGTTATAAAGTGTGTAGGGCATTCATCACAAGAAATATCCAGAATATGTATTGATTCTAGAGGCCAGGGATAAATCTTATTATTTATTCAACCTACAACATACAATAAGTACAGACTATATATAATATGATTATGTGAATTTAATGCTGATGAAGATATGAGTTGTTTTTACAATGTTAAATTCCAGTGGCAGATATAGTCTAAGTTGTTGAATATGTTATGTGCAAATAATAATGAGCAAGAATAATTCCCATTTAAATAAGTGTAATTGTGCTATTGCAAGGTAGAGGAAAGAGAAATTATATTCCTAGATGGAGAAAAAGAAGAGGCAGCTTAATGAACTTGGATTTACTTGAGCTATGGTGAAGTTGCTTTGCTTTTAAAAAACATGCAAGAAAGCCCTGGCCAGTGTGGCTCAGTTGGTTGTAGCATTGTCCCATGCACCAAATAATTGCTGGTTCAATTCCTGATCAGGGCGTATATCTAGGTTTTGAGTTTGATATTGTATGGGGGCACATATAGGAGGCAACTGATGTTTCTTTCCTACATCTCTCTCTCTCTCTCTCCCCTCTCCTTCCTATGCTTCTCTATAAAATCAGTAAAACATATACTTAGGTGAGGATTTTAAAAAATAATAAAATTTGTACAACTGCCTTTATTATACTGCTAGAGGCCTAGTGCATGAATTCGTGCATGGGGGGTGTCCCTTGGCCTGGCCGGTGATCAGAGCCCATCGGGGCCTGCTGGCTGGCCGGGGGGTGGGACCGTGGGAGGTTGGCAGGCCACGGGAGGTTGGCTGTAGGAGCTCACTGACCACCAGGGGACAGCTCCTGCATTGAGCGTCTGTCCCCTGGTGGTCAGTGCATGTCATAGTGACAGGTTGACTGGTCGTTTGGTCTTTCAGTTGCTTAGGTTTTTATATATATAGACTAGAGGCCCAGTGCATGAAATTTGTGCATGGGGGTGTGTGTCCCTCATCCTGGCCTGCACCCCCTCCAATCTGGGACCCATAGGGATCGGGCCTAAACCGGTAGTTGGACATCCCTCTCACAATCCAGGACTGCTGGCTCCTAACTGCTCGCCTGCCTGACTGCCTGATTGCCCCTAACTGCTTCTGCCTGCCAGGCTGAATGCCCCCTAACCACTCCCCTGCCAGCCTTATTGATGCCTAACTGCTTCCCTGCTAGCCCGATTGCCCCTGTTGGCCTGATTGTCTCCAACTGCCCTCCCCTACTGGCCTGGTTGCCCCCAACTGCCCTCCCCTGCTGGCCTGATCACCCCCAACTGCCCTCCCCTGCCGGCCATCTTGTGGTGACCATCTTGTGGTGACCATCTTGTGGTGGCCATCTTGTGATGATGTCGTGCGATGCCACCTAGGCTTTTATTATATAGGATTTCATTTGAATACTCAAAACAATTTACTTATTTACTTATTAGTCAAAGATATTTATTAGGACCTAGTCTTGCACCAGGCATAAGTTCTTTATGGCTATGCATTGAGAAGTCAAAGCTGAAAATTTTCAGAACTGGCCTGAACATATCAATCTATTCAAATAGCAAGTTATAATTAAATGTTTTAATATGTATGCCTAGATACTTCTTTTTATATTTATTTTGCAAGACAAACAAAATTATCCCAGAAAGCTGAAGTGCATGAATTATTTCACTCATCAGCTCTTTTTTGTAATGTACAAACTTATATGTCCACAGCATATATATGTATATATTCTTTTAGTGACAGCATTTATACAATTTCCTCTGTATTTCAATTATTATCAGAGTAAAATTAATCATTGCTTAACATAACATGTGATATTTTTCTCCAAGAAGTAATTACTTATCTATGTTTATTTTCAAGACTCACAGTGATGGTTATTAGTTTCCAGGGACTGCCATACAAATTATAACCAACATGGTGCTTTAAAATAGCAGAAATTTATTGTCTCACATTTCTGGAGGCAATAATTCAGAAATCAAATTGTTAGCAGGGTCGTGCTTCCTCTGAAGGCTCTAGGATACAAATGTGTTTTTGCCCCTTTTAGGCTTTTATTTGTTGCTAACAATCTTTAGTGTTCTTTGGTTTGTCAATGCTTCACAATTCAACCCACTATCATTGTCAAAAATGATATAAATACATGTGACAAAAAGTTATAATGTCATGTAAAAGAGCTAGAAATCACTCTAAAATTTTTACATATCCTGATGGTATCTTACAACATATGTATATTTATGTTAATCTAATTATCATATGTTGAAAATTATTTTTTGAAGAAGCAAATGTATGATAAATGTAAAGGTGTAATCAGCTGTATTGCCTTTTTACAGTTATACATATATATATATGCTATCCTGAGTACCTTTTTAGATGCTTTACACACACACATGCACACACAGTATTTTAATGTTATTTAACACAACATTTATGTAAAGTATAATCAACGTTCTACAAGCTACTTAGAAATTGAATTTTGTATGAAATTTGTTTAATATTCTATATATGTGACTGATACTTGACTTTGTAAAAGCCACAGTGCATGGAAACTCAGTGGTTATAAAAAGAGCATAATTTTCTATTTTATAAAAATAAACAGAGCAACACCATTTCATATTTTTGGTGTCACAGTTTATCCCACATGTAAGCTGTTACCAGCAGCCTACAGGAAAAATTAAGGAACAATGAGTGGAGAAAATTAGTTTTTTAAAGATAGGGATTTTAATGAAAAGAGATAGATTATCTGTTTACTGAGCATTTTGTTGCAAACAGAGCAGTTTACAAAATAAACCTGATCAAAACATAATTCAGTGGGATCATTCAATCTTACTAATGGTAGCATTATTAAAAAAAATTCTCCCTTGAAATTTTGGAAGTTATCGTAAAGTACAATTATAGATAAGCAGGGTAGTTTTTCACCAAGTCTCAATTCCACAAAGAGAAAATGCAAAACCTCTACTTGACATCAGCAGAAACTACTTATATATCAGAGGAAGCTTTTGGAACAAAACATTTCCTCTCCGAATGTATTATTACAATACTGGTACGGCAAAGGACAAATATGATTCTGTAAGATAAAGTGTTTTATTTTAAATCTTTTTGTAATACCACACTTTTTCTAGTGTATTTATGAATTGTACCCAAGATCATTGCATGCACTTTCACTCTTTACTATTCTTTCCACATCAAGTATAAAACCCTTTCTGCTGCCAAGGCACTTAGAGACAATAATTGAAGCAGTGCTCTAAATATGTACATGTGCAAAATACCAAAATGTTTGGTATTATATTGCATTAGGAGAGCAATTTTCCTAGATCTAAAACATTTTATTTTGGAAGAGACATATGCTGATTATATTTCCCCACCTTTTATTCTTTGTGGAATGTCTCTGTTGACTCCATTCTTCTGAGAGCAGAATCATCCCTTACTTTTTCCTTTAAGTTTTCATTTATTTATTTATTATTTATTATTACTTTTTCTTTTTTTTTCTTTATTGATTAAGGTATTACATATGTGTCCTTATTCCCCTATTGCCCCCACCATCCCCCCCCCCACTCATGCCCTCAGCCTCTAATGTCTGTGTCCATTGGTTAGGCTTATATGCATGCATACAAGTCCTTTGGTTGATCTCTCCCACCTACTCCTACCCTCTCCTACCTTCCCTCTGAGGTTTCACGGTCTGATTGATGCGTCTCTGTCTCTGGATCTGTTTTTGTTCATCAGTTTATGTTGTTCATTATATTCCACAAATGAGTGAGATCATGTGATATTTATCTTTCTCTGACTGGCTTATTTCACTAGCATAATGCTCTCCAGTTCCATCAATGCTGTTGCAAATGGTAAGAATTCCTTCTTTTCAACAGCATAATATTCCATTGTGTAGATGTAGAATAATTTTTTTTAATCCACTCATCTGCTGTTGGGCAATTAGGCTGTTTCCAAATCTTAGCTATTGTGAATTGTGCTGCTATGAACATAGGGGTGCATAGCTCCTTTGTGATTGGTGTTTCTCATTCCTTGGGATATATTCCTAGAAGTGGAATCACTGGGTCAAATGGGAGTTCCATTTTTAGTTTTTTGAAGAAACTCATACTGTTCTCCACAGTGGCTGCACCAGACTGCATTCCCACCAGCAGTGCACGAGGATTCCTTTTTCTCCGAATCCTCACCAGCACCTGTCATTTGTTAATTTATTGATGATAGCCATTCTGACAGGAGTGAGATGGTACCCATTGTTGTTTTGATTTGCATCTCTCGGATGATTAGTGACTTTGAGCATGTTTTCATATGTTTCTTGGCCTTCCTTATGTCCTCTTTCAAAAAGTATCCATTTAGGTCCATTGCCCATTTTTTGATTGGGTTGTTTATCGTCTTTTTGTTAAGTTGTATGAGTACCCTGTAAATGTTGGGGATTAAACCCTTATCAGTGATAACATTGGCGAATATGTTCTCCCATGCAGTGGTCTTTCTTATTGTTTTTTGATGGTTTCTTTTGCTGTACAGAAGCTTTTTATTTTGATGTAGTCCCATTTGTTTATTTTCTCTTTAGTTTCCATTGCCCTAGGAGTGGTATCTGTGAAGATATTGCTTTGGTATATGTCTGAGATTTTGCTGCCTGTGGATTCCTCTAATATTTTTATGGTTTCCCGTCTTATGTTTAAATCCTTTATCCATTTGAGTTTGCTTTTGTGTATGGTGTAAGTTAATGTTCATACTACCCAAAGCAATCTATAGATTCAATGCACTCCCATTTAAATACCAATGGCATATTTCACAGACCTAGAACGAACTCTCCAAAAATTCATCTGGAATAAAAAGAAGACCCTGAATAGCCACAGCAATCCTGAGAAAGAAGAACAAAGTAGGAGGGATCTCAATACCATATATCATGGTGTATTACAAAGCCACTGTTCTCAAAACTGCCTAGTACTGGCACAAGAACAGACATATAGACCAATGGAATAGAATAGAGAACCCAGAAATCGACCAAAACCACTATGCTCAATTAATATTTGACAAAGGAGGCAAGAACATACAATGGAGTCAAGACAGTCTCTTCAATAAATGGTGTTGGGAAAATTGGACAGATACATGCAAAAAAATGAAACTAGACCACCAACATTATTCCCATTTTAAATATTTGCTGGCATTAATCAGTAAAGTCATCTGACCCTGATGGTTTACTGATAAAACTTACAGTAAATTCAATTTCTTAAAAACTATAGGGCTATTCAGATGACCTGTGACATTTTTGGGGAACGGGGTTTCTTGTATCCTTCAAGAGATTTGTTTATTTTATGTCAGTTGTTGATTTTTTTTAATATACTTGTTAATGTTATATTAATAATACTTTAATGACTGCAGGATTTGTAGTGGTGTTCCCTCATTCAGTCTTTTATTTTATTTTTTTTACGTTTAATTACATTTATTTAACTCAATATATCCAAAATGTTATTTTAACATACAGTCAATATAAAGGTTATAAGGAGATGTTTTACATTCTCTCTCTTTTTGGGGGAAAGGGGTGGGCATGGGGTGGAGGGAGTCAATGAGGGGAAAATAGAGGTCATCTGTAACACTTTAAACAACAAAGATGTGGATATTGATAAGGTGTGTCTTCTCTCTTTTTTTTCTTCATAATTTGGCTAGAATATATGAAGTTTATCAAACTTCTTTAAGAACCAACTTTTTAATTTAATGATTTTTCTCTATTAGATTAAAAATATTCTATTCTACTTTTTGTGTTCTTATTTTAATTATTTATTTTGTTTGCTTTGGATTCTATTTGCTAGGTATTGAGTCTACATTACAATTTATTTTATTTTGAATATGTTGATTCACTGTTTCCAAGATTGCAATGTTTTCCATAAAAGTTTCTTAGTCTTATTTTTATATTTATACTGTATCTTCTCTTTATCCTTTGACTAATTTTAAGACTTTATATCAGTGGTTTTAAGCATTATGATGATGATGCTGCCTTTTACCATAGCTTGTTTACTTGGTTTCACTTTTCTTTTGCTTGGAATTTATGGTTTCATTCTTTTTATATTCCACCTATTACTCAGGGACCTCAATTAAACCCATATTTGATTGCTTGAAATTATATCACAGCTCATGGATGCTCTATGTATCTTTTTCAGTGTTTTTTTTTTTTTGTCATTGTTATTTCATTATAGAATTTCCTTTGCTAGAACTTCAATCTCTCTTATCTTCTCTGCTGTAATATAATCCGCTGTTAATTCCATATGGTGAATGTCTTTTTTTTTCTCTTAAAAATATATTTTTTTATTGTTGATAGTATTACAAATGTCCCTCATTCCCTTCCTTCCCCCTCACCGGAGATACAAGTCTGGAAAATCAATAAATTTGATACATCACATAAACAAAATGAAGGCCAAAAATCACTCTGGCCTGCATGCTGAGATGGAGAGGTATTTATGGAAGAGAAAGGGAAGTTAGAACCATTGTGCTTTATATTAATATAGGATTCTTCCTGTAGGGTTCTTGGGATTTTGTAGAGTGTGAGAACTTCCATAAGCCCTAGCTCCTCCCATATGCCCTCTCAACTGATTATGTTTGCTTAAAGTTTCATTTAGTTTTTTATCACCTTTCATATGCTTTGAGCATATGGTGAATGTCTTTATCTCAAACATTGTAGTTTTACTTCCAGAGGTTTTTTTATGGGGAGTTAGGGTAGTGGACTTTTTAATATTTTCCATATCTACCTATGATTTCCTATTTCTACTGGAACACTTGGACTATAGTTATGGCTTTTAATTCCCCTTATCTACTAATTTTGCCACTTGTGTCAGTTTTGATTGAATGTAGTTTTCCTTATTATGACATATACTAGTAGCCCAGTACACGAAATTTGTGCACATTGAAAGGGAAATATTTTAATATTGCTATTTGTCCTTTCTCTATAATAAAAGTATGAGAGATAAAAGGAAATGAGTACAATATATATGAAAATAATACATAATTTTATTAATAACTAAACAATAACAAAATGATATAACAATAATAACAAACTCGTAATATAAAAACAACATTGATGCAAATAATGACTGATAAAGTGATTAAACTTATTCTAATATCTCCCTGTATACCACATTAAGAGTAAAAACACTTTCAGAGTGCTTGACTAATTTCCCTTGAGATAAACTATTTACAACTTTAACTTTAACGTAACATGCTCTTTGAACTCAAGAGAAAGCAACAGCCGTAACTGGTTTGGCTCAGTGGATAGAGCATCGCCCTGTGGACTGAAAGGTCCCAGGTTCGATTCCGGTCAAGGGCATGTACCTTGGTTGCGGGCACATCCCCCATAGGAGGTGTGCAGGAGGCAGCTGATCGATGTTTCTCTCTCATCGATGTTTCTAACTCTCTATCCCTCTCCCTTCTTCTCTGTAAAAAAAAATCAATAAAATATTTTTTAAAAATACTTAAAAAAAAAAAGAGAGAGAGAGAGAAAGCAACATATAACTGACCATGTCCAAAAACGGGATCAGGTAGGAATATTACTACTCTGTCTAGAGTTTGTCCTTGTGATTTATTAATAGTCATCACAAATGTTGGCATAAGCGGAAACTATCTTCGAATTAATTTAAATGGGTGGCCAGTGTCAGATGGGGACAAATCAATTCTTGGAATCAGAACAATCTCTCCCTCTGCAGATCCTGTTAATATTTCAGCTTTGATAATGTTAGGTTGCAATCTTTTGATAATAAATGTAGTACCATTACAAAGATCCCATTTACTATTAAGATTTCTCAATAGCATGATGATTGAACCCACTTTCAATTTTAATTTATGACATGGCATTCCAGAAGGAGTAATACTATTAAGAAATTCAATAGGAAAATTTTCCTTTTCAGCATCATCTGTTGAGTCAATGGAATCATCACTCAAATAGGTGTGAAAATCTCCATCAAGTATATCCAAAATTTCTTCATTTAATTTTTGAACGTGCTCATTTTTTGGACAAAGAATTGCATGTTTAGATATATTTTTAATATTATCTATAGATATACTATTTCCAAAGGTGGCTTTAATAATAGATCCATTAAAAATCATTTCATGGGGAATTTCAATAATATCCATTCCCAAATGAAAACTGTTATCAAGTTTGCCATCTCCAAGTTTTACTAACCATTCACTATAAGCAGAATCCTATGATCTCATATTTGTTTTAAGAGACAACTGTCTGAAACATCCCCAAACACTACAGTACTTTAAACTCATTTGTACTATGGCCAATCGTATAGCATGGTGACACAAATATCCCCTCTGAAAAGAACTTTCCCACCAAATGCAACATTCAAATTAGAGCCAGCGAGAGCGTTATATGTATGGCACGTGTGCGAGTCAATGTTTATTTTTAAATTTCCAGTGTGCATCATATATACCGGTTGGTCGGATGGATGGACAAATGTCGGTCACTTAGCCTTTTATCTATACAGATTATGAGTCATGATTTTACCTTTTTAAAATATTATCCTTTAATACCTCCAAAGCACAATGAGTAAGAATCTGAAGGTTTATGTGGCTTCTATTTGGTTTCTAGGACAAAGTTCTTTCCTTTACCCACCACTCACTTCTCTTCTTTTACTCTTGAATGTTAATTCCAACATAATTTTTGTAACACCTCTTGAAAAGGATCCCACCAAGTTTTTAATAGTTCACATGATAAAACTTACAGAAAAATACAGCATGAGACTTTCATTCTCTCACTAACTTCTTCATATAACTGTAATTCCTCAGTCTCTATAGAATGAAAAAGGAAAATAAAAGTGCCTTCTCTCATTCCAAGGCCTTTCTCAGCCAGGCAACCACAAAAAGAATGAGCCTACAATTCATGCCATGTAATTTCTATCAGGCATAATTCAAATCAAATCCCATCAGGCAAAGTCTGGGATAATTAAAATGTATAAGAGAACAGTGGTGACCTGGGGGAGAACTTTTGAAACCTTGTCTCCTGCTTTTGCTGAATATTCTTTTTGTTAGAATATGCTAGACTCCAAGCTCCTATCCAGGACCTGGTCAGCCGGCTACCAGCGCTAACCGCCTGCCCCAGTCCACCATCATTGCTTGGATCCCAACTCCGCCCCCCGCCATCTTTTCTGGTTTAATGTGTATATTTGCTCCTGATTGGCTGGTGGGCGTGGCTAGTGGGCGTGGCTTATGGATGTAGCAAAGGTATGGTCAATTTGCATATTACTGTTTTATTAGGTAGGATCCTGCTTCTTCTGTCCTCTACCCATGAATTAGAGACCCCTCTCCATTCAGCTGCTATTCTCTAGTTTTCCATACTTACTAGTAGGAGCAAAGATCCCTCAAATTACAAAAAGGAATGATATATTGGAAAATGCTATAATATAGATAAAACTTGAAGACATTATGGTAAGTGAAAGAAGCCATTTACTATAAAAACATAGTATATGATTCTACTTATAGGACATATCCAGATGAGGCAAATCTATAGAGACAAAAGTAAGTTAGTGTTTGCTTACCTCTGTGGGAGCTGATATAAGTATTCTGATTGTGGTGCTATTTGCACAGCTCTGAATATAAAAAACAAACAAACACTGAAATAGTATACTTTAAATGGTTGGATTCTTTGAATGGACTATATCTCACTACCTATGTAACAATCATTTCCAAATGATAATAAATGAAATATAGCAAACAGAATCCTGTGTTGCTTATGTGCATTGCTCTTTTAGTCTTCACTTTACTTTCCATTCATCCCTATTTTCAGATGAGAAAAATGTGTCTTAGTCATTTTTGCCTTAATCAATGTCACAACAATCATGTTCTTAAGAAGTTGGAATTTGTACTCAACTAGGTGCTTCCAGAGACCATATTAATAACAACTATGTTAAATCTATTATGAGGTTAGTATAATAAAATAAAAAAAATATTACTTTCAATTGAGCTAAATAAATTAGCAAGACCTAAAATGTGCTCCAAATTCAGTATTGTAAATTTTCATTTACTTCCTGAAACAGTAAATCTCATAATCCTTCATTTCATCATTATCATTATATCCATTATCCATAGAAATGTAGTCTCTCTATGTTTGCATTAAATGAAGAATGTGTTCTCTAAACTGTTTCAAATCTAGTGTGTCTTTTTAATGAAATGGGGTGATGTTTTTTCCCCCCAAATTGAGCTCTTTTCAAGCAAAAAAACACCAACAGTCAAATTTATGGAAATAAAACCTTAGTTGCATTTTTTCCTAGGCATTGCTGATAATTCAATATAATTTAGAAATGTCAAACTGTTTTTGAGAAGGCAGTAGACATAATACTTTCAATTTACGAGAAGATTCTGAGGATCAAAACTCAGAAATCAAATTTATTTATTAAAAGGTGCCATTTCAGCAGGTGGCCTAGAATTCTCTTTGAGTCATTTGATTCACTGGTGAAGCACTGCTGTTGTATTAACAGCCATCATCCAGACATGAAAAGTAATTGTGTTCTTTAGAGAGTCTTTGTATTAACATAGAGCAAATGACTCCAGATTTATTTAAAATAAATAAAATAAAAAGTGACAGAAAAATGAAATAGTCGCTAAAATGTGTGCTCTGTTTAATCATGTTTATTTTTCATGTTGATGCTTAGGTTGAACTGTTTCACAAGTAAATATAACTGGTTTGCTCATATTTATTCATGAGGAGCAGAAAAGAACCCCTCTGAGTAGCTCCACACAGGAAAATTCCCCATAGACAGTTCTGAATCTTGAAGCCCAGAATTGAATAAAAGCTCAGGGTGAGTCATAAACAGAGATGGGGGAAATTAAAACCCACGCTGGGTGTTGTTTTCTCCTTTACAATGTGTATGTACCATGTTTGAATATGGTGTTTCTACCTCTAAACAATGTATGTACTCATGCTGCTATAACTGTGTACTAATTCTCCCTACCTAAGGGATTAAACTCAGTTACAATAAAATTCTCTGTGATTTTGGGGGGGAAAATCTCATATTAAACTAGAAGTTTCTCTTTTGTGAAAACTTATCTCATTAGTTTGTTATAGGAATTATATAAGATTATGTATAAAATATCTTTATGAATAACAAAAAATTAACACAATTTTATTGTAGAATGTTCCAAGTTCCAAAATGCAGGACATGGTCTCTAATCAGAAAGTGATATATTTCTATATGTTAATAGAAAGTTGTGTAATTAATAAATAAAATGTTAAGTATCTACTAGGCAATTATAGTGGGTAGTGTAAAATTACTAGTGTTATTTTATTCTAGTCTTTTAGGATAAAGAAACAATTGCCATTCGCCTGAGTCAAGAATACTTCCATCACTATTCATCATTCTCCTGCCCAGATGACAGCAATTAGGTCATTACATTTTCTCCTATGGATGTCTCCCTGGATTACAAGTCTCATTCTTTCTTTTATTCTCCCGGTAGATTTTTTGTTTTGGGGAGTCATTGCTTTATTCAGTACATATAACTATATATCACAAAACTATTTACAAATGCTTATAATAGTCCAGTTGTTACACTACCTACAGAGTGAAATCCTAGGATCTAACTCAGTCAACACACCTTGTTTTATATATTTGAAGTAAGAGGAAATGATGGACAGATAGAGGAGAGGGTGAATGTGTGTGTCATTTGATTGGAGGTGGTACATATAATTTTCTTGTATAATTAAAGGGCAACATGGTAGAAATTTTACAATATATCCAATAATTTTAGTTAAAAACTTGTATTTCTAATAGAAGGAATTAAGTTGTATATATGTGATTTAATTAGTATCCTTTATTAAAAATTCTGTCTTATTGTATATTTTTTCTTCTTATAAAATTAAATATTTTATATATCCAAAATTAATTAGCAATATTAAACATAAGAACATATTCAAGAAATTTCTTTTTATATATTAAGAAACATGTAAGATAGATAATTTGATGCCATTTTGAATGTTTTTGTTTCAGTTGATTGAACATGTCATGGGCTGGCATTTCTAATTATTTTAAAAGAAAGACCCATTTAAATGTAAAGTGCTTTTACTCTTAGTTCTTTAAAAGCAGAAAAAAGTAACTTGTTCACATTTATATTTATTTATGCACATTCAATATGCACTATGTTTGAGTTTCAAAAAGTTTCATGAGTAATTCTATATTATAAAAGGCCTGTGGTCGTGATGCCCTAATGGGTCAAAGCCATGTGGCTGAGGCGGGGCCTGTGGCTCTGCGTAGCGCGGCCTGGGGTCCCGCCGGTGCGGTGGGTCTGGGTCTCGCATGATTTTGCACACTGGACCTCTAGTAATATATAAACATTTATCAAATAAGACAACAAAGCAATTAAAAGTACAATGTTCTAAGATTTAAAATTATATTGCTCAGTAGACCACTTCAACATTTATTCTCCATTAAGATTTTAATAACAAATGAAATTTAAAAAGTAGACTGCCATATTTCTACATCCATCTTATCCTTATGTAATTATGAATCTCTGTATATAAACGTACTCTGTATTCATATAAGCATTCAATCACTAACTCAAGCAACTGTCTTTGAAAAACCATCTGACTATCATACATGTAAAGTGGCACTAAAATTTTTCTAACTTCAGGAACCATACTAGCCAGAATAAAAAGAATATTAATAAAAATTTTATAAAATAATTTGAGTACTCTATTAGGTTGATTTTATTTTCAAATCATAGAAAATAAACTTGAAATAACTAAACTAAAAAGGAAAATTGAAAGTTGCTATTGTAAATTTCTGAATTTACTCATACAGTCTTTCAGTCAGTATTTAAATATCTACATTTTACCATTCTCTACAATAGACAATGCATAGAGTATGATGAACAAAGGGAGATAATTTACTATTGAGGAGATAAAATCAATGGGATTTTGTTAAGTATTAAATTTTTTAATTTAAAAAAATATTTATTGTTGAAAGTATTATATATATCCTCTTTTTTCTCCCATTGACCTCTTCTAGCCCACCCCCACCCCTGCCCCAGGCCTCCACCCAGTGATCCCATTTCTAGGAATATATCTTAAGAAACCCAAAACACCAATCAGAAAGAATGTATACACCCTCAAGTATTAATTTTTGAAGAAAGTTGGAGTGAACCAAAAGTAGCATGAAGAATGATTTCTATTGGTTGATCTCTTCCCCATCTCCCCCGCCCCGGCCCCCATCTTCCCTCTGAGATTTGACAGTCTGTTCAATGTTTCTATGTCTCTGGGTCTATTTTTGTTCAAAGGAACATATGTGATATTTTCAACAATAAATATTTATTTTAAAAATATATTTAAAATAAGACATTCATTGCAAGAGAGAGAGAGAGAGAGAGAGAGAGAGAGAGAGAGAGAATGATTTATACGATTTTTTGTTTGCATGTCAAAATGTATAGGCATTCCAGTCAGTGGAGACATTGATTATGAACAATGTGGAGAAAGCATTGAACTCATAGTAATGTCAGTTGACTGAACAAAGAACTGGAATCAGATAATTGAAACATTGTAAGAACGCTTCTTAGTGGATGTTGGGCACCCAAAATCAGCCAGTGTTTTTCTATTTCTGTTTGAGCACCCAGAGAGATAAACTATAGAACCTTCCTTATTTTTAAGTCCAAACATGAGGAGAGAGGATGCATTAGAAAATTTGGGACAAATGTTTGTTAACTAAAGTGACAACTCTTTAATGTTGTACCTGATGAATGCCATATGAAAATGGGATAAATGGAAGGTTTCAAAAAATGGGAGTGGTTGTGGCTGAAAGACCCTAATAACCCATAAAACAGAGGATTTTGAGGCTTTCACGAGAACCACAGAGTACACATAGTGATGCCAATGAATAAATATTAGTTATTTCATAGCTCTTATTTTCAGTGTTTTATTTTTTCTCCTCATTTGGTATATTTGCATTTTATTCTGCTGTTCTTTTCAACCATCATCTATGTCATTCTAGAGTAATGTATTTGTATTTCTCTATTTTCCACATTTTACCATATTTGTCCAAGTTTACCCATGCCTATTCATTCCTGTATCGCTATCTTCCTTCTTGAACAGACACAGTTCAATTGATATTTCTATATGGAAAATCTAATATTAAATAACCAGTATGCCTCCCAATTGGAACATTTCAAAATTCTAGTATGATATTATAGTACTAGAGGCCCGGTGCACAAAATTCGTGCATGGGGCAGGGCGGTGGGGAGGTGTCCCTCAGCCCAGCCTGCACCCTCTCCAATCTGGGACCCCTTAGGGGATGTCCGACTGCCGGTTTAGGCCTGATCCCTGTGGGCCTAAACCGGCAGTCAGACATCCCTCTCACAATCCGGGACTGCTGGCTCCCAACTGCTTGCCTGCCTGGCTGCCTGATTGCCCCTAACCACTCTGCCTGCCAGGCTGATCACCCCCTAAGTGCTCCCCTGCCGGTGATTGACACCTAACTGCTTCCCTGCCAGCCCAATCACCCCCAACTGCCTTCCCGTGCAGGCCTGGTTGCCCCCAACTGCCTTCTCCTGCAGGCCTGGTTGCCCCCAACTGCCCTCTCCTGCAGGCCTGGTCACTCTCAACTGCCCTTCCCTGCCAGCCATCTGTGACAATGTGGGGGTGGCTATCTTAAAATAATTCAGTAGAGTATTTTAAAATAATTCAGAGTAAAACCTGGAAGTAGTATACTTTATATGTTTTCAATAGAAAGTACCAACAAAATTCCCTCAATAACTAATTATTTTACTCATTACACCCAGAACCAACTGACCAGAGAACATCAAATATAATTATAGTTCATGTGAAGAGCTCGTTTTTCACATATTTCATGCTAAGTTCAATTATGAGGAATATATATGTTTTGAAGGTCTATTTTAAAACAAATGTTTTAAGTAGCAGGAAACAAAGTATCTTCAAATTACTGGTTCATTCTCAGTGGAAATTCCATCCTGAGAGAGTTAAAAGAACTCCACTAAGCATGCTGGTAACCTTCTGCTTGGAACACAGACTGCTACACTCTATGTGGCCTTCCTGGCCCATGTATATAGATCAGTTGATTGAATGAACTGACAACATAGGGGGTCTGCACAAAGCAACTTTATTCTTTTCCAAAATCGTCTTGCTATTTATTCTTTCAACTTTTATTTCTCCCCCAGAATGAAATATCTGCTTTTGCCTATCGATAGAGAGGCTTTTGCCTTCCAACTAATTATTCTATTGTTCAAATAATAAAATACAGTCCAAGAAAAACCTGGACTTATTAAATTTAAGTGAAAATCAAGGCTATTCTTCTGGGAGGAGGGGCATGTTTGGTGTTTTTTCCTCCTCATTAACCTCATTCTTTGTTGTTTTGGGCTTCAGCATATTTGTAACAAGAAGACAGAGAGTGGTAGGGGACAAAACTCTTCACTGGTGATTTCTAGTTATGGCATATTTCAAATACTGATTTTTTTTCTTATGTGGAGTGTTTTCTTTAGGTGTTTTAGAGAACCTCCAAGAATGTGACCTCTCACTTATAATTTCTTTGATGTAAGCAATAACTCTCACAAATGGGGAATTTATTTAGTCTCTCAGTGCCTCAGTTTTCTCATATGTAGTATTGGATTGTCCTGATAAGATTAATATATAAAATGAAGAATTTATGTATATTAATCACTTATAGAAAATAACCTAGAAATCACAAATTGGATTTTGACAGTTGTGTGTGTGTGTGTATTTGTGTGTACAATTATTGGAAAACAATTTTGTATCATGTGGAATTCCTCTTAAATAGTAAGAGCTATACTACTAACAAAATAACCTATTTGATTTATAATTATCTTGAAAGAAAAGGCTTAAACATCTGTGATAACAATTATTTAAATTAAATATATTATAATACAAATATTGATATTTTGGCAGAAAATATTTGTTAATGCCAGAACATTTCTAAAAATGTATTCAAAATTGGGTTCAACGTCTAATTTCTTGGTATTATATGAAACTTGAGATACTAGTAAAACAACTGCATCCAGGAATAGATAATAGTTGTAGATATTAGTCCCTCCACTTCAAAAGCTATCTCCTTAGTTTGAAACACCTGTAGAGAAAATAAAATGTCAAATGATCACATATATTTCCCCCTGAAATGATCTATTTTACTGCATGAAAATACTTTATATCTGTAAACTTAGCATTTTTTCACAGTACATTTCAAATATCCCAATGAAGACAAAATGTTTACTTTCTTTGTAAGAATTACCAATTCAATGGTAAAAGTCTAAAATAAGTTGTTAAAAATATCCATATACTTCTATAATAAAGACAATAAATATATATATATTTTAATACTTGGGATAACACAATATATTAGAATATTGAGAGTAAGTCAGAATCATGGATATATTTTCTTTCTAATCTTTCCTTTTGACCCTCATATACCTACCTTAATTGGAATGCAATATTTGTTAAAGAGAAGATTGAATTAATGAATGAATCAATTAACTATACTGCTTGGAATTCAGTTTTCTGTGTTGCCAAAGTGAAATACAAAATGAAGACAAATTTGAAATTTCCCTGAAAGGACAAAACCATTTTAAATACATAAGGAAAACCTAATTTAGCTTATTTTTCAAATAAGGAAAAATTAACTTGGGCTACTTCTTATAAATGCCTCTGAAAATCATAAAAGAAAAAGCGTAGTCAACAAATGATTTAGTATAATTCCACACAGTAAGAAAAAAATTACTAAACCAAACCTTGACTTTGTCCTTGTACATGCCTCATAACAAAAACATTTACTGTTTGGCACTAATTTTCAAAATGGTCATTCTGGGAGTTTTAAATCTAACAGAAATTCAATGGCCAGTCCTAGTAAACAAAAAATGCGAGTAGTTGATAAATGAAGATCTCCCATTATTCTCACTTTTTATTTTAACTTTATTGCTGTAATCAAGCTCTGAAATTTCTTAACTTTTAAATGGAAATAGACTAGGCAGTTGTAGTCCTGTCAATTAAGATATCTAAGTATCTAAACTATTAAATATTTTATATATGTTTAAACATTTCTTTATAATTCAATATTTACTACAGAGATATGTTTCTATTATTGTCTATTTTCCTTACCTTTGATTTTTATATCAATCTCCTAATAGACCAAAATAAAATATTTGTTTTTCTCTAAATGTTTTTCTTTTATTGTTTCAAAATCCATTAAAAGACCCAGACCAACCAAACAAATGAAACTCCATTTACTCAGTTGGTCATACCATAGTAAAGGGTCATTCTCTTCTTATCCCTTACTCTCACACACCAAAAAAATTAGGCGTATTAATTCTAATTCAAAATACAGCTCTTGATTCTGCTAATCCCTTTCCTTTTTTTTTTTTTAAGTTCCATCTACTTCATCTACAAAACCAACATCCTTCCTGAAGTACTGCAAAATAAATTTACTTGAAGTCCCATTTCCAATTTTTTTTTTTTGCAGTCACTATAATGTACTTTCCACAAGCAGGTGGAGTAACTTTTAAAATGGTAAACTTAAGTATGTAACTTTTCTGCTTAAAAGCCATCCATAGATTTCCATTGAACTTAGAATACTTCCCAGACATCTCGATCTTTCAAGTGAACAACATATGCCTTCTGACTACCGCAATTCCAATGTTCCTCTTGCCTACCTCTCACTTGATAATCCACTTCTAGTATTACTAGCCTTCTTTTATTTAATTCAATAAATCATTTTTCTTTCCTCCTCCTCCTTTTCCTCCTTCTCCCTCTCCTTTCTATTATTTTGGCTCAGTATTTTAATAGTCTATTTTCTCTTTCTGGAATCCAGTGGTCCATCCCAACTTTTCATCGGCTTTATCCCAACGCATTCTTCATCTATCATTACAAGAATTGGGGAGTCCAGCTCCTAATTTAGAAACTGTAATTTTTCAGGTCTGATCAGGGACATTACAATGTTTCACCTGACAGGAAACTGCCCTCCCCACATCAGACTTGGTGCACAGCCAATGCATTGCACTCCCTGAAAAGAGTTGCAATTGAGCCCTCAAGCTTTCCTGGCAAGTCACACTCTTTCACATTTTTGACTTTCGATCCCAGCTGCCTTTATTGCTAGGTCTTCTTGTCTGAATCCTCTGGCAGAGATCTTCTTCAGGCACCTCTATTGACGTCTCTTTAAGAACAGAGGAGGGAGAAACCTTGAAGGCACTTTTCTGGTCTCTGACGCCTTACCCACCACATTTCCACTTCTAACCCTCCCCCCCACACACACACCCTCTTTGCAAATCCTTGGTCCTTAAAACTGCCTGAGCCTTTGGTTCTGGGCTCCCTCAATGGTGAAGACTCCCATGTCTTCATTTACCAAATGACCCTCAACCTCTGCTCAGGTCCATGAAGGAAATGGATCAAAGACAATCAGTACTTTCTCTGGTTCTAGTCTCTTGCTTTTACCATCACAGTAAGTGTGAACGACTTAACGCTTGATTTTATGCTTGTTGCTTCAATTGGCCACTGAGGCACTGGGCAGCTCAGTGCTCTCTCTTTGGTGAAATGTGTGCTTATTACTTTCCCAAAATTTTTATTAAATATTTTGTTTGTTTGTTTAACTAATGAGTATTGAAACATCTTTATGTATTATAGATTTGAATCCTCTTCTCAATATGTGTGTTTTTAAAAAAGTTTTATTCCAGTCAATACCTTTCCTTTTCATAATAGGATCTTTCATAAATTTTTTTAGTGTCCAAATTACCAAAATTTCCTTTTACAAATCTTTTTTAAAATATATTTTTATAGATTTCAGAGAGGAAGGGAGAGGAAAAGAGAGATAGAAACATCAATGATGAGAGAGAATCATTGATTGACTGCCTCCTGCATAGAAGATCAAGCCTGCAACCCAGGCATGTGCCCTTGACTGGAATCGAACCTGGGATCCTCGGGTCCGCCAAACCAGCCAAACCAGTTAGGGCTCTTTTATGACATTTTTTATGTCAAGTCTAAGAACTCTTTGCCTAGCCTGAAAGCTGAAATTTTCCCCTAATTTTTAGAATTACTTTCAATTTTTATGCATGTAATCCATTTTAAACTACTTTGTAAGTTCTGAGATAGATTAAGGTTCATTTCCCCCCTTATTGATGTCCAATTGCTCCAGACCATTCATTAGAAAAGTTATCTTTTCTTTATTGAATTACTATAAAAAAAAGTAGATCTAAAGTTAAGAAGGTAAATCTTTCTCTCCGAAATTAGAAGGAGAGAAGGAGGAAAATTTTCTGTGCAATGTTTGCCTGCTAACTCCCTCACTGTACAAACATGAACATGCACATACACATACACTTATTCACATTGCCACCAAATATATTATAAGAAAAGCAAAAAAAAGTATGTTTCTCAAAAAAATGTATACTCAATTACCGTATAATATGAACTGACAGGGCCAAAATCTGTTTCATAATTGAAGTATTTGTAGCACAGGAGTTTTAATTTTGAGTTTTGCTTGGTCATTAATTCTCTGTGTTAGGCTGAGATCTACTTCCTTTAATGGGTCTGCAAGAATGAGGGTGATGAGGTTGTAAAAAAGGAGTTAAGTAACTCAGATGAAGTAGCTAATGGTTCCCTTAGCAAGATGGAAACAGCATTATAGAGAGATGAGAGCTCATTAGTCCTCAAGTGCATTGGGTTAGTATTAGGGGAGTTCTGCATAATCAAACCACCTGAATTTTAATAAATTTCTCCATTCTAATTTTGGGGGATTCCAAAGTTCATCAACTAATGGTCCAAATTCCATTTACCAATTTGTGAAGCTTTGAATACAGCTAGTGTAATTTAGTAACTCTCAAGACTAGACTCTTAAAACCAGATTCTTAATTATAGAAACTCAATGATTGTAAGTGATAAAAGGTATTTTGGAGCAGTCATTGAAAATAATGACTTTTTGGCCAGGCCTTGAGCAGATATTTTATTTACTTTTTCAAACATGTTTTTATTGGTTACTTACAGAGGGAGAGAGAGACATCAAATATTTTAAAATATATTTCTAAATATTTATAAATATATTTAGACAACAAATATTTATACCATAAACTATGCAGACAGCTGCCCAACATTGCATATTACTCACTGAGAACTGAACCTTTATCTGAACACTTGAATGTCCACAAGTCTACCCTGTACAGGAGGTGAAGGGCACCCCCGCACAGCAATCTGTAGGATAGTTATACTGCTTCTTGTGGATGATTGTGCAACTATAGTGAACACCTGCTTATAACTATGGATACAGCACAATGAGAAGCTCACTCTTGGTGCCAGCTTAGAAAAACAGGAAGCAAGAAATAACAAAGAAATAACTAATTGGAGTAAAATAATGAGTACTCCAAATCCCTCCTTCACCAGAGTAGTTAAGTATCCTACCACATAGAGTACAATTTTAGTGTATATTTTCTAAGCTACGTTATAGCAGGAATGTGTGTGTATGTGTGTGTGTGTGTGTGTGTGTGTGTGTGTGTGTAATTTTAGGCAGAATAGCTAAATCTCTCTCCCTCATAACACTGTATACATTTAGGAAACTAGGAACAGAGACTGCTTGATTGTTATTGGGTTCCTAGTACCTACAACAATAGCATATATTCATTGCTTAATGACTATGTGCTGTTGAAAGAATTAAAATAAATTGTACATTTAGAAAGAAACATACTTTTTTGGCTTTTCTTATAATATGTTTGGTGGCAATGTGAATAAGTATATGTGTATGTGCATGTTCATGTGTGTACAGTGAGGGAGTTAGCAGGCAAACATGGCACAAGAATGAAATACGAAGACTTTGGCCCTGTCAGTTTATATTATATTATACTATATCAAGAAGTGAACCTTCTTGTCTTACATCTTCCATTAAAGGCCTCATTATATTTTAAGATCTCGTGGCAGATTTTAAAAGATTATCTATAGCAATGTTAGATATGATTTAAAAGAGGGTGAACAGAATTTACAAAATGTCATTCCTTCTAAAATTCTCTTTTATAGTTGGCACAAGAATAGGGTTCACTTTATTTTTACTTATATTATGTTTCAAAAAGATAATATCTTAATAGCTATTCAGGACATGCTAAATAAAAGAATTTTCAACTTAGGTAAATGATATGGATTGAAAATAATTAAATATCAAATATACAGGTGGGCTTTAATACAGATAAAACATTGGGTAATTTTGAATGCTTTTACTTAGCAAATGAAGTGGTAAATCAAAGGTAATTATCTGGAAAATATAGGCTTTCAAATGTGTAATAAAAACTTTATTTTATACTATCATAAGCCTGCTCAGTTGTTTAGAGTTTTGTCCAAATATGCCAAGGTTGCAGGTTTGTTCTCCTATCAGGCACATATAAGTATCAACCAATGAATGCATTCATAAGTGGAACAACTAATCAATGTTTCTTTCTCTCTCTCAGCATCAATTATTTTTTAAAATTAAAATATTATAGGGCTACTATACTGGGAGACAGCTGCCCAACATTGCATATATATATTAAGAAGTAATGGATCTGAATTTTTAGTAATGTAAAATACTGTATATATGCAATATTTCCCCTTTAAGAAATACAAACATACAGACAAAGGTTAATGGATAGATATGATGGATAGATAAATGTGGTGGCAAAAAATTAAATCTTGCTAATTCTGATAAAGGCTATTAATATTCCTGGAGTCCTACTGATATAATTGTATCCATGCACTATTATCTTCTGGCTTTCAGTTACAGAGTTTTCTAGCCTTCCTGGCTCCCAGATGTGGACTTCTCCACTATTCCCACCTGAGAGGAATGTGTGGCTGGTGATATGAGGCTAGGATCATTGAAACTGTAGGGAGCACGTGCAGCAATCTGCTCCTGCTCTCCAAACTCCTGCCACACTTTCTACTCAAAACCCAACACCAGCCTACAGAAGCCTAATTTAAAATGCTTGTGACTCTATGAAATATTTTCTGATTACATTCTCTATTGTTTATTATTGGCATTAAAGGAGAATTGTTGCTTCTGTTGTGTTGATCATTTATCTTGCCAATTTCCCAGGCCTTATTACTATTTATATGTAATTATTTATATGATCAATTACTATACTAATTGATCTTCCTAGATATTTTAGGTAGAAAAACTATAAATGTTGTGATATTGTGATTTTTTTATACATTTAAAACGTTTTAGTGATCTTATTGCAATGAAATAGAACTTCCAAATAAATTGAATATTAGCTGTGATTGTAAATATTCTTATCCTTTTTCTGACTTTATTGATACTGTTAGTATTTAATCTTTGATGCAGATTTGCAATAGATATCAAGTGTAGACATTTTAGACAAATGTGGAATTCATTCTTATTTAAAATTTTTTTCTTGGATGGATGAAGATATTTATTTACTGTTTTGAGGTAACTGTTAGGTAACCAAACTTTGCTTGTATTTCTCTTATGTACTTAAATTAAGGAGATACAACATGACAATCCATACCACTAACCTGTCCTTGGATTTTTGGAATACAGACTACTTTCAAATGTATTAGTCAGAAATCTCAATAGTAGGCAACTCTGTCATTTAGTTTGAGTAGTGAGCCTAATGGACTGTATTATACAGCTGTTGAAATTCCTAGGAGGGCAAGGAAACCAAACTGTGTCCTTGTTATCTACTAATGATACAGGGGGTGGGGACACTTAACTAGCGCATCATTTTCTGTAGTAGAAAACCATTTCCACTGTTACCTCTTTCTTTTTAATGTGATACTAGGGACCAGGGGGTGATCCCTTTACCATTGATGGTCCAACGTCACCAAATATCATTGCTGAAAAAAATCCATCTCCCCACATGTGGCCAACCAGTTCACTTTACTTATTCCTATCCTTTTCCTCATTCTCTTGCATTTCTGCTTGGCAAACCTACTTCATATAAATTCAAGGGGCAAGGGATTTATTGAATATAGATAGTTCAAACTAAGTGAGCCAATCTTCACTAATGAATGACTTACAGTTTCCCAGTAGCAACCAACAGCATGCTCCCACATAGAATGAAAATGAGGAATGTGGACCAGCCAGGCTGCGGCTCCTGCCTGCCTGATCGCCCCTAAAGTTGTGTTTTTTCAAGCAAGCATAAACATTTAACTCCTCAAGAGTGAAAGTTCAAGTATTATCAGTCACAATACCCACTTTTAAGCAATCTCTATACCATAGCCTATTAAAAATTACAATCTAGCCCTGGCCAGTGTGGCTAAGTATGTTGGAACATTGTCCCATACATCAAAAGTTGGCAGGTTAGATTCCCAATCAAGGCATATACCCAGGTGTGGTTTCAATCCCTGGTTGGGTCACATGTGGGAGGCAACCAATAGATATTTCTCTCTCACATCGATGTTTCTCCTTCCTCTATCTAAAATCAATTAAAAAATTTCAATCTAACCTTTAATCTATGAACTAAATTGCAACCTTACAAATAAGCACTATATCAAAGAGTAAGTAAAATGGAACAGGGAATCACAAAATTGAATCTAGTTATGTTGCCAAGAAAGCTCAGAGCACATCTAGCACCGTCTTGGGGACAGGAGGCATGTTTAGTTGACTTACTTTTTGAGAAAGCATCCTGATACACCCTAACAACTAAATCCTCCATAGAGATGAGTAATGGAGACGGCAAGACCTTAACTGTAATGGGGTTGTATCCCACCCTCTAGGACAAAGATGTTTTATAGAGCTGCCCCATGTTACTTATACTTTCTCTTTAACTGGTTCTATAAACATTATTTCATCAGGTAGTGGGCCAGCATGATTTCTCAAAGTCTCTGTGACTAAATTATAGTATATATCAGGAGAGCTGTTTTGGCACTGGGACAAAACAATTAAGTTATATTTCCTACACCATTAGGTAAAATTAAACTTATTTTATTGTTAACTGAGAAAGCACTTGGCACTCAATAGCCACAAAGCAGAATCCAGGGAACTGTTTTGATTTTCTCCAGCAAAGAGATCATAACAAGAATGGCAGCTACTACATTGGATACACCATCTGAATAATTCATTGCCAAAATCTACAGACCATCTGCTATCAGGACAGGACAAATGGGGCCAAAGTAATTGGGTAAGGGATAGAAACTGCCACTTCTGAATCCTTCATGTTTTTAATAGTAATGCTTATATTGGCAGCATCTTCAGGGATATGGTATTTCTTTCACAGTAGCAAAGATTTGGATTCAGTCCTGCTTAAACTAACACTTTGAAAACAGACTGTAAGTAAATGTACACATATTTATAAATTGTGAATTATCTACATTTATTTCCGTGGCCTAGGTTTGTTAATGGAAATTATGAAAATGTTGAAGTATTTGGAGCACAGGAGTTTTAATTTTAAGTTTTGCTTGGTCATTAATTTTCTGCGTTAGGCTGAGATCTACTTCCTTTAATGGGTCTGCAGGAATGAGGGTGATGAGGTTGTAAAAAAGGAGTTAAGTATCTCAGATGAAGTAGCTAATGGTTCCCTTAGCAAGATGGAAACAGCATTATAAGAGAGAGATGAGAGCTCATTAGTCCTCAAGTGCATTGGGTTAGTATTAGGGGAGTTCTGCATAATCAAACCACCTGAATTTTAATAAATTTCTCCATTCTAATTTTGGGGGATTCCAAAGTTCATCAACTAATGGTTCAAATTCCATTTACCAATTTGTGAAGCTTTGAATACAGCTAGTGTAATTCAGTAACTCTCAACCCTAGACTCTCAAAACCAGATTCTTAATTATAGAAATTCAATGACTGTAAGTGATAAAAGGTATTTTGGAGCAGTCATTAAAAATAATGACCTTTGGCCAGGCCTTGAGCAGATATTTTATTTACTTTTTCAAACATGTTTTTATTGATTACTTAGAGAGGGAGAGAAAGACATCAATCAGCTGCCTCCTGCACGCCCCCTACTGGGGATCAAGCCTGCAACCTAGGCATGTGCTCTGATGGGGAATTAAATCTGAGACCTCTTGGTGCATGGGAGGATGCTTCAATATGGAATAAGTATTTAATGCTTTTAACATTTCTCTGAGTTTACATATGCTAAATGACAAATGTGCTTGCTAAGCAAACCCCTTTATATTTATGTCAGCCACCGCCAAGTAAATTTATAGAAAGAGCTTAATGTCGAGAAACCAAGATGGCGGCATAGGTTAAACACCTAACCTACAGCCTGGCACAACAATTTCAAAAATACAACTAAAAGTCAAAACGGACATCATCCAGAACCACAGGAAAGCTGGCTGACTGAAATGCCCACAACTAGAAGGAAAGATAAAACCACAGGGAAAATCAGAGGATCCGTAAAAGCCTGAGGTATGGAGACACGGGCGGAGACACCAGCATGCGCGTGTGTGAGGAGGACGGAGCTGGAGAGGAAGGGGCAGCTGACGGCCTGGCCGGCGTTCTCTAGCATGAAGGAGATAAAAGCTCCAGATTGCGCTGAACCCCAGCTCCGACTGCACTGAACCCCAGTTCTGGGCGAAACCCTGGGGAGCCAGGCTCATGCTGGGGGAATCTGGGCTGTGGGGCGGAGGCACAGAGGAGCGGCGAAAGGCAGAGCTCCGGAGGCGCGCACATGAATGCGCGCAGAGGACAAACTGTTGCCTGTGCCACTGAATTGCCCTAGCGGAAAGGAGACAAAAGCTCCAGACCCTGCTGAACCCCAGTTCCGACTGCACTGAACCCCAGTTCCGGGCAAGACCCTGGAAAGTCAGGCTTATACTGGGGGAATCTGGGCTGTAAGGCGGAAATGCACAGAAGCGGCGAAAGGCAGAGCACCGGAGGCGCGCACAGAAATTTGCGCAGAGGAGGGTTTGTTGACTGTGCCGCTGAATTGCCCTGGTGGGAAGGAGACAAAAGCACCAGACTGCGCTGAGCCCCAGTTCCGACTACACTGAAACCCAGTTCTGGGCGAGAATCTGGGAATCCAGATTCATTGGGGGAGAGACTAGACTGTTTGGCAGCGGGCGAAACTCCAGGGCGCTTTTCTCTCAGAGGTGTTAGGAGGGAGTACAGAGGGACACTGAGACCCAGGAACCTCATAGGACGGGGCTGAAGGAAAGCCAAGGCTGTAGGCTCCACCCTGAAACTCCGCCCCATCCAAGCTGAGCACAGAGGCTTTTACAATTTTGCAAGTCTAGTTGAATAAGGCTGTCTCCCGGCATAGACACAGCTGATCCTCACAGCCAATTGGACTGGAGGTCAAATCCTCCCAGTGTACCAACAGCAATCAAGGCTTAACAACACCAAGACTTTGCACTCAGCCCACAAAGCGGGGGTATCAAGAGCGACCACCTAGGGAGATTGGGGAAGCTGAGCTATAGGGAGGCAGCCAAAAGGTGAAGACGCCGAGGCAGGTCACGAATAGAAGGGATGAAGGAAGGTAAACTAATGGACGACGCAGTGTTCAGAACCACATTTATAGGATTACTTGGGAATCTTCTGGAGGAACAAGATGGCAGCATAGGGCAGACGCCTGGATGTTGCCTACCACAACAATTTTGAAACTACAACTGGAAAACAGAGTAGACACCATCCAGAACGATGGCTGAAGGAGATGCTGAGAGGGAGTTGACCGATGGGAGTTGGGATCGGGAAGACAAGGCCCAGCTGGGTCCCGGATTGAGGTGCGCTTGCCCGGCGACTGGTCACTGCTGCAGATCTGAGTGCCTCCACAGCGACCTTGGACCAGCCCGCCGCCGCGCACTGGGCGCACCGGAGCTTCACTGAGCCTGCCGCCCAGCGAGTTCCACGGCAGCTGCCCCGGAGCTTTGAGAAAATGGCCGAAGGAATTGCTGAGAGGGAATTGACCGACAGGAATTGGGATCAAGAAGACGAAGCCCCGCTGGGTCCCGGGTCCGGATGAGGCCGCACCCCTGGGTCTGGGAGAGGCCATGCGCCCCTGGGTCCAGGTGAGGCCATGCACCCCTGGGTCCGGGTGTAGCTGGATCCCGGGTCCGGGTGAGGCCGTGTGCCCCTGGATCCGGGTGAGGCTGGGTCCCAGGTCCGGGTGAGGCCGTGCGCCCCTGAGTCTGGGTGAAGCCGTGCCCCTGGGCCCGGGTGAGACCAAACCAGAGGGAGTCGGACCTGCATTACCACCATTTGTCCACCATCCAGAGCTGAAAAGTCAGTGCCGATATGTACACATAAGGAACTGGTGGACATTGAAATTGGGTCTCAAAAGAACTGTTGGTCCAGAAAGAAACTCACTACAGACTGATTCATTTGCCTGTCAGCATAACTATTATTGCTTGTCTCACATTCGGTTCTTATAACTATACTAGAGGCCCGGTGCACGAAATTCGTGCACGGAGGGGGGTTGTCCCTCAGCCCAGCCTGTACCCTCTCCAATCTGGGACCCCTCGAGGGATGTCCGACTGCCCGTTTAGGCCAGTGGGATCGGGCCTAAACGGGCAGTCAGACATCACTCTCACAATCCAGGACCGCTGGCTCCCAACTGCTTGCCTGCCTGCCTTCCTGATTGCCCCTAACCGCTTCTGCCTGCCAGCCTGATCACCCCCTAACCACTCCGCTGCCAGCCTGTTTGCCCCCGACTTCCCTCCTCTGCCGGCCTGGTCTCTCCTAACTGCCCTCTCCTGCAGGGTTGATCACCTCCAACTGCCCTCTCTTGCAGGCCTGGTCCTTCTCAACTGCCCTCCCTTGCAGGCCGGGTGCCTCCCAACTGCCCTCTCCTGCTGGCCATCTGTGGTGGCCATCTTGTGTCCACATGGGGGCAGGATCTTTGACCACATGGGGGCAGCTATATTGTGTGTTGCAGTGATGATCAATCTGCATATTACTCTTTTATTAGATAGGATAGAAGCCTGATACAGGGATGGGGGCCAGCTGGTTTGCCCTGAAGGGTGTCCCAGATCAGGTGGGGGTTCCCTTGGGGTGTGGGGCAGCCTGAGCGAGGGGACCTGTGGTGATTTGCAGGCCGGCCACGCCCCCTGGCAACCCAAGTAGAGGCCCTGGTATCTGGAATTTATTTTCCTTCTACAATTGAAACTTTGTAGCCTGGAGAGGAGCCAAGCCTGGGGCTCCGTCCGAGGCTGGCAGCCATTTGTGTTGGTTGAAACTTTGTTGCCTTAAGCGGGTGAGCCCAGCCAGGGTGTGCGGAAAGCTTTGCTTCCCCTGTTGCCGGCGGCAACCCTGGCTTGCTCTCTCAAGCTCCATTCTGCCGCCATTTGTTTGAATTTGTTTACCTTCTATAATTGAAACTTTGTAGCTTGAGTGGAGGCTTAGGCCTGCAATGGCTATGGAAAGCTTGGCTTCCTCTGTTACCTAGGAAACCTTGCTCTCTGTGGCTGTAGCCATCTTGGTTTGGGTTAATTTGCATACCTGCTCTGATTGGATGGTGGGCGTGGCCTGTGGGCGTGGCTTGTGGGTGTGTCGGTGGTATGGTCAATTTGCATATTTGTCTATTATTAGATAGGATTTTTAGTAACTCATGATCTTACTCATCTAGGGGAAATGATGAACAACATAGACTGATGAACAAGAACAGACCCAGAAACAAGGAGGCATCGATCGGACTGTCGGGTCTCAGAGGGAGGGTAGGGGAGGGTGGGGGTAGGGGGGAGAGATCAACCAAAGGACTTTTGTGCATGCATACAAGCTTAGCCAATGGTTGGGGACAACAGGGGGGTGGGGGCATCCATGGGGAGGGGTGGGGATGGGAATGGGGGGATTAGGACAAATATGTGACACCTTAATCAATAAAGAAATTAAAAAAAAAAAAAAAAATATATATATATATATATATATATATATATATATGAAAGAGCTTAATGTCAATGGTAACATTTCATTTGTTCAAGATATACTTCCACAGCATGAGATGTTTTCAGGTATGTATCTCTAAGTTTTCTTTCTGGGAATAAAGATAGGCATAAAGATAAAGTAAAGGAGTTAAGATAGGCATGCCTGCCTTAAATCCCAAGTTCATATTAATAGCACCCCGACAGGGCAGGCTAGGATGAAGTAAAAGACTGGGTTGGGTTAGGAAATAAGGGAAATAGTAACATTTCAAGAAATACTTAAGAGATAAATAGAAATATTAAGGTTTGACAAAACTATATAAAATGCAAAAGATGCACAATTTGTATAATAGATTGCTTTTAATCAAGAAAGATGCTTAAGCCCTAAACAGTTTGGTTCAGTGAATAGAGTGTCAGCCTTCAGACTCAAGGGTCCCAGGTTCGATTCCGATTAAGAGCATGTACCTTGGTTGTGGGCACATACCCAGTGGGGAGTGTGCAAGAGCCAGCTGATCGATGTTTTTCTCTCATCGATGTTTCTAACTTTCTATCCCTCTCCATTCCTCTCTGTAAAAAATCAATAAAACATTAAAAAAAAAAAAGAAAGAAGCTAAGAGAGAACTAAAAAGCATTTATTTGAGGTCAGAGGTTATAACCAAGAGACACAGATTCAGGTACCTATCAAAGAGTGCTCCAGGGAGAACAAAGAAAACAGGGGTAATAAAGGCTTGGGCTGCATGTATTGTCCTCAATCTGGTCCTCTGTATGTAAATGAAAGATTGTGGCTAAATTAATAAGGACTAGTTTAGTCCAAAATGCAAACAAAGGATGCTGGTTGGCAAAATGGATAGGTTCCCATTTTGTAAGTAAGGGATGCATATGGTTTAGTTGTTATGGTGAGAAGACAGTTCAGGCACAGCTGAAAAGTTCAAAAGTTAAAAAATAACCTCCTGTTGAAACAAGAATTTTGGGGGTAAAATAGGGCAGGTTTAGGAAATATTAGAAATTTTGGAAATTAGGGGGACCATGGAGGAAGCACAGGGCTGCAGAGCAATGGAAGGTATATTTCCACAGAATAGGGAAGCTGAAAAGCTGCATCAGGTACATTTCCATAGAATGAGGGAGCTGGGAACAGCAAAAGGTCTATATTTACCAAATAAAGAGAAGGAAGCCCTTCATCCAGAAGGAGAAGAAGAAAGCCCAGGGGGAATAGGAAAACAATAGGGTAGGAGGGGGGAGAACCTCACATGTCCCATGTGAGGTTCGACCTTTGAGCCCAGGAGTTACTATAGGAACCAGTCTAAGGGAATAGTGACCAATCAAAGGGGATATCAAGGCACCAGGATCTGCAGCCTTTGTAAGCCAAAGGGAAAAGGAACTCAGTGGGACCCTTTCCCCCTCCCTACTTGGGTGTCCATTCTGTGGGACTCTTTCCCTCTCCCCACGTGGGAGTCTGTGCTTGTTCTTCAATCAATCTCCACCTTTGCTATACCACTTTCTATCCATGGGTTCATTCTTCAATTCCAGCGGACAAAGAATCCGGGTTCCAGTCCAAAAATTCCGTATCACTGGGTGGAACTCGTGTGTAAGACAAACTTCTCCATTTTAGTGCCCTTAACATAAATAACTACATGTTGTCAATTTCTGCCCACAATATATTTATATTATTATATTTTAAATCTCTTTAAATTACAGAGTTGGAGATACCTTAATCCACATGTTATTAAAGGAAATGTTTTTGTCCCAGTACAATTCATGGCCTATTTCTCCTTACATCCGACACTGCAAACTAAATAGCACTTGCAATTCACACTTGTTACCACAGGGAAAGTTTTCTCCATTTTACCAAGTGTAAATAGCAATTACATAAAATCCACAATTATTTCATTAATAATTGCTCAGTGTCCACACTTCAAGAGTCACTGCCTTTTTGTGGATATTATATTTACTTTACAGTTAAATAAAATGTTGGGATCAAAGAAATGTATCTGTTCTTAATTCATACCTGTACCATATCTGAAGTTGCCATTTTTCTTTTCTGGTATTTCCATTGAGTGTTAAGAATTGTACAATACATACTGATATTTCCTGAGAAAATAATAAATGTTAGTTAGATGCAGAGAAAACACTTGTGAATTCTAGTCCCTACATATAAATTATTGATTCAGATAATACATAATTCCTGTCACCCTCTTTTAAACAACTTTCTGGTTGCAGCTACTTAGGATTTATCTTATTGCCATTACATGCACGCACATGTGCATCTGCGTGTGTGTGTGTGTGTGTGTGTGTGTGTGTGTGTGTGTGTATAATCTCACTGGGTAAGGCAGTGGGATAAACAGACTGACATGATAAAATAAGTGCATAAGTAAACAGTATTCAGAGATTAGTAAAAGTACACTATCTAGAGAAATAGTGTATCATAGTTCTCAAGAACCCTGCTTCTGGAATCAAACTGCCTGGTTTTAAATTCTGGTTTTAAACATTTACTAGCTGCTTGAACTTGGGAAAATTACTCAAAGTTTTTATTTTTTAATCCCTGTTCTTTAAAATGAAAGCAATAATAGTAATTCACTTAGTGTGTTATAAGCATTTAATAAGATAATCTGAGTAAAGCACATCTGGAACATGGTAAATGTCAGGGGTGGATACACATGCTTTTTTAATACTATTAGAGATATTAGCTGTTGTTTTATTTAAGTTTATTTTTTCTCTCTTTATTGATTAAGGTATTACATATGTATCCTTATCCCTCCATTGCCCCCCTCCCACTCATGCCCTCATCCCCCTGGTGTCTGTGTCTATTGGTTATTAGGCTTATATGCATGCATACAAGTCCTTTGGTTGATCTCTGCCACTTACCCCCACCCTCCCCTACCTTCCCTCTTTTAAACAGTATTCAACAAAGATCTCACAATATGGAGCTATCTAGTTTATAAGGTACTTGAAGATAACTATGCAACTATGTCTGTGGCTGATGTCTGGCACCCAGTGACTAAAAGAGTTTTCCCCAGGCTACCATCACTCACTGCCTCAGCCCCGAGCTATCGTTCTGAGGCCTGACAGCTGCTCCAGAAAGCCTGGAGTTTCTAGCCGGCATGAGGAACTTGTCTCATATTAGCCCTTAAGTTCTCTTCTTTTCAGCTCAGCCCTTGATGTCTCTTCAGCTTCTCTCAGAACCCTTTCTCTTTAGCATCTGCTTCTATCAGTCCATTCTTTCTTCCACATGTTCTATAATGGGACTTTCCTGACTTTTAACAACAATGCATTTCTGTAACTTCTTTCATATAGAATTTAATAAAGGCACATATTATGTGTAAACACTTACAAGGAATTTTCCATTACATAACTTCAGTATACAATCAATTCATATTCATTCTCTCCCTGGTTCATATTTCCATCTAATAGGAGGTTTCCTAAATTATTGTTAACTAGAGGCCCGGTGCACAAAATCTGTGCACAAGGGAGAGGGGACCCCAGCTTCCCTCCCTCTGGCCAGCCGCAGGCACCCAGGACCTGGGCCGGCTTTGCCCGGGCCGGCTGCAGCCTCAGGAGACCGTGGGTGGGCGGCTTTGCCCAGGCCGCAGCCACAGGCACACAGGACCATGGGGCGGGCAGCTTTTCCCTCTCCTGGGCCACAGCCGCAGGCACTGGTGCCCGGGACCGCGGGGTGGGCGGCTTGTCTCTCTCCCGGGTCACAGGCGCAGGCGCAGGCGCAGCCGTTGGTACCCAGGACCACAGGGTGGGCAGCTTGTCCTTCTCCTGGGCTGCAACCTGGCTGGTCCCCATTCCTCTCTTGTGAGCTCATTTGTGCCTGGCTGGTCCCAATTCCTTTCTCTCCAGTGTTGAGTGTATAAGCCATTACAGGGTGATGGCATGAAGGTGTGATGACAATTTGCATATTAGCTCTTTATTATATAGGATAACTCAACTAATGCCCTAAAAATGTTTATATCACCTTGAAGTGTGTGAAGTACTTGCACACAAAAATACCTGTTTCTTGTGAATCTCTCTGAGTTTGTTAGAATAGGGATTATTTATATCCAGTTTCACAAATTAGACCACATTAAGATTCAGATTTACTGGATTAGCTGAATTCTCAGTACAGATATTAAAAAAAAATTATAATTTTAATTCCTAATTAAATTCCTTAATCATGGGTGCAATTAATAGGCAAACTCATGCTAAGTAGTGGCATGGTTCCTAACACATGTGATTATTATTCTTTAAATGTAATGGGTGACTTAGGTTATATATATATTCACTACCATTACTATTAATATTTTTCTCATTCTTGTAAAATGCTAATACTTTTTTGGATAATGGTAATACATGACAGAACACTATGCCACCATTTCTTACCTCATAATATCACTGATGAATAGGGAATGTATCTTATCCATATGCCTATTCCTAATATATCATATCTTATCACGACTTAATATCTAAATATCATAAGTAATAATAAATAATTATTGATCCAAGTACTAATATATGCCAGGGATTCTAATTGCTATGATTTCCTAGCTAGCTAGACTTGAAAAATCATGTTAAATTTAAAGAAAAAGTATAACAAACAAACAAAAACAGGAAGACTGAGCAATCAGACAAAAAGTAGCAAGTATATTCCCTCTGTGCTTTCTTGGGATACAATTGGAGAAGTGAGAGAAAAGTTAAGTCTCATTCTTTTTCTTGTACCAGTGCATTAACTTTGTATATTGAAAGGATAAAATGGTAATAATAAACATCTTAGAACAAAGGGCAGTAAAAATGACTCCAAGGACATCTGAAAATTGTATGAAAAACATTATCAATAAAAATAATTATGACAAAGAACTATTATAAATTTTAAAAATCTCTAAGAAAAAAATTAAATGATCACAGTCTTTTGTTTAACTGTGCATTTGTTTATTGGAGATTTTAGAAATCACATTATGAAGGTTTTTTTTAATTTAGATATGTTTCTAGGCAGCTGAGACAGTAAAAACTGTTGGATAGTAACTGCTGAGCAAATAAATGCTTTGTGTGTAGCATCACAGATCAGGAATTTTGCCTCACAGTAGTAAAGTTAATGCTATTCATTCAAAAGGGGCAGGTTGTGTCACAGAATTGAGTAGAACTTGGACTCATTGTGAGCCTCTGGCAAATCATGAAAAGATGTGAAATGCTCTTAGATCCTCAGATGAAAGGAAATATGAAATAAAGACAGATGCTTTGAAATGAATCTTAAATTATATTGTTATTTTGTAGTTTAAAAAGTACTTAAAGAAAAAAAGTGAAAGCTGGAACAAATTGATATTGTGCAAATAAATTTTTACTTACCTATTTAATTAAATTGAAATTAATTAAAATGAAATGACATCAGACTATTTTTAGAAAACCTGAAATATTAGTTCTTTCTTTTATGTACATTTTTGTAAGATATTTTGGAAGTGATTTTTTAAATTTCAGGGCATGTTTTTATTTTTATTGATCTAAATGAAACAGCCACTGCTTAAAAGTGTCGCAGAATTTAAAGGACATTATAGGTAGTTAAGCTTATTCCTTGCATTTATAGATTAGAAAATCAATACTTAAAATATTTTGCATATTCACTTATACATTTAATTGCATTACTGATCATCTTTTAGTCTGTCCAGTACTTGTTCCCCTACATCTTGGATTTTTTTCATTAATGAGTATAATGCAATGATGGCTATAGTGATTTGAGGCCATATATATATTTGTCCTCATATGTTCTGGTGTATTTTTTATCCTATAGTATATTTACCTTACTTAAAGACAGAGATTCCTTATATTCATGATTTAAGCAGGATTATACCTCCTTTATAAATTTTACCTGGATCTCCTATTCTTTGCTAACTCCACCTATGATGAATTTAGGTGAAGTTTTTGTTTTCCGTCAAGGCACAGTGGAATACCCCCAAACCACTGAATATGGGTTTATGATTCTTTGTGCACTGAGTGCATGCCACTGACTGATGGAGCGTTTGGCTGTCTCTGTATTGAATCTCCATCAGTTTAAGTGTTCAAGCCAGTTCCACAGGAGCCACCCTTGATACTGCTCTACCCTGCAACACTTTCCTTCAAACACTGTTAGATAACAGGACTTGGGAAGACTATTTACAGTTTACTTAATTATAACAATTCTACAACTAAATATGCGACCACACAACACAATGTACAGATGATATATTGTAGACCTATACACTTGAAACCTATATAATTTTATTAACCAGTGTAACTCCAATAAATTCAATAAAAAATAGAATCCATACTAATAAAAGCCTAGGTGTTCCTCGCGCCCTTGTGCGCGACGTTGTCACAAGATGGCTGCCACAAGATGAGCGCCACAAAGATGGCTGCCACAAAGATGGCCACCACAAGATGGCCACCACAAGATGGCGACATGCACAGTGGAGGTGGGGCCCAGTGGCCGCTCCACAAGGTGAGGCCTGGGGATCCGGTGGCTCCACACGGTGCAGAGGAGGTTAGTCCCAGTGTCTCCGCTGCTTCGCATGGA
Source organism: Eptesicus fuscus (assembly GCF_027574615.1). NCBI lineage: Eukaryota > Metazoa > Chordata > Mammalia > Chiroptera > Vespertilionidae > Eptesicus > Eptesicus fuscus. The sequence goes on from NC_072480.1 coordinate 53,706,505, forward strand.
GGAAGTGGGTCCCAGTGGAGGAGGTGGGTTGCAGTAGGGAAGGGCAGCTGAGGGAGATCAGGCCGGCAGGGGAGGGCAGTTGTAGGTGATCAGGCTGGCAGGGGAGGGCAGTTGGGAGTGATCAGGCCAGCAGGGGAGGGCAGTGGGGTGATCAGGCCAGCAGGGGAGCAGTTAGGTGTCAATCAGGCCAGCAGGGGAGTGGTTAGAGGGTGATCAGGCTGGCAGGCAGAAGTGGTTAGGGGCAAACAGGCAGGCAGGCAGACGAGTGATTAGTAGCCAGCAGTCCTGGATTGTGAGAGGGATGTCCAACTGCCTGGACATCCCCTGAGGGGTCCCAGATTGGAGAGGGTGCAAGTGAGGCTGAGGGAACTCCCCCCTGCCCCATGTACAAATTTTGTGCACCGGGCCTCTAGTAAATAAATAATTAATTAAATAAATATGCAACAATTATGTATACTTCTCTCCATTTCCACAGCAAAAATAATTAACTGCAGTACTGAAATAGCCTCAAAATAAATTACTTTATATATGCAACCCAAATGATCTATACCTGTACATGAATACACACACACACACACAGTAGCTTAATCAAAATGTTTAAATGCAGGTTTCATTTGACTGTAACTTTGTAGCTATTGAGCTGCAAAGATTGGATTTGAAGGTTATTACCTTCATGTAGCAATATACATACATATATACATACACACATACACACACACACACACACACACACACACACACACTAGGGGCCCAATGCACAAATTCGTGAATCTTGAAAGGAACTGTGGGCCTCCAGGCTGTGGGTATTGGGTGGGTATTGGCCCATCCTCTGCACCTCTGCCTGGCCCCTCCCATTGCAGCCCCTGGTACCCTGTCTGCTGACAGCCCCACTCCTGCTGCCGCTGCTCCCATGTGCTGACAGCGATGGCCCCGCTCGCACCCACTGACAGCGTGGAGCAATTGGGGCTTGTGCCAGCAGTGGGTGTGAGCTGCAGCTTCTGCCCTTATCACCCCTCAGGAACAGGAGGAGATGGAGAAGCCCTGAGGGTCAATCAGGGCCAATAACCACTTGCCCCCGCTGATGGTGCTAAGTGATTGGGATCGGTGCCAGGCACCAGCAGTGGGTGTGAGCAGAGCTGGAGCTGGCAGTGGGTGTGAGCGCCAGGCGGGACCACAGTGCCTGGGAGCAAAAATGTTCAGTAACCACCAGAGGCTCACCCTGATGACAGCAACCGGCACCCTGACGTGGTCTGGAGACCCCACTCAACTGCTCCACCATCCCACCACGGCCAACACACACCATGTTCCGCACATGCCCTGTGGTGGTCAGCGCACATCAAAGTGACCAGTTGTTCGGTTGTTCTGCTATTTGGTCTACTTGCATATTAGCCTTTTATTATATAGGATATATATATATACATTTACATATATATATACATTGACATATATATATATATATATATATATATATATATATATACATATGTATATACATATATATGTATACATATACATATATATGTATATATATATAAATATATACATATGTATATATATATCCTATCTAATAAAAGAGAAACATACAAATTGACCATACCTCTGCTACACCCACAAGCCATGCCCACCAGCCAATCAGGAGCGGGCATGCAAATTAATCCAACAAAAATGGCAGCAACCACGGAGCTAGAGAGAGCAGGAGGCTTGGGTTGCCCCCGGCGATGGAGGAAGCCAAGCTTCCTGCCCTGGCCTGCCCTGGCCTGCCCTGGCTTCTGCTCAAGGCTACAAAGTTTCAATTATAGAAGATAAATAAATCCCAGATACCAGGGCCTCCGCTTGGGTTATCAGGGGGTGTGACCGGCCTGCAAACCACCACCGGCCCCTCACCCAGGCCGCCCCATGCCCCAAGAGAACCCCCACCCTGATCCGGGACACCCTTCAGGGCAAAGCAGCCGGCCCCCACCCATGCACCAGGCCTCTATCCTATCTAATAAAAGAGTAATATGCAGATTGACCATCACTCTAACACACAAGATGGCTGCCCCCATGTGGTCAAAGATCTTGCCCCGATGTGGACACAAGATAGCCACCACAAGATGGCCAGCAGGGGAGGTCAGTTGGGTGGGATCAGGTCTGCAAGGGAAGGCAGTTGTGGGCGATCAGGCCAGCAGGGGAAGGCAGTTGGGAGTGACCAGGCCTTTAAGGAAGGGCAGTTGGGGGTGATCAAACCTGCAGGGGAGGGCAGTTAGAGGTGACCAGGCCAGCAGAGGAGGGAAGTTAGGGGCGACCGGGCCTGCAGGGAAGGGCAGTTATGGGTGACCAGGCCTGCAGGAGAGCAGTTAGGCATCAATCAGGCTGGCAGGCAGAAGTGGTTAGGGGCAATCAGGAAGGCAGGCAGGCAAGCCGTTGGGAGCCAGTAGTCCTGGATTGTGAGAGGGATGTCCGACTGCCCGTTTAGGCCCGATCCTAGGATCGGGCCTAAATGGGCAGTCGGACATCCCTGGAGGGGTCCCAGATTGGAGAGTGTGCAGGCTGGGCTGAGGGACACACACCCCCGTGCACTAATTTCGTGCACCAGGCCTCTAATATATATATATCACAGCATATGTAATTAAAACCTCAAAATATGAAATTAATAATCTCAATGTCCCTTCATATATATATATATATATATATATATATATATATATATAAAGTTAGTGTCTTGAAACAACAACATAAGTACATTATTTTACAGTTTAGGAAGTCAGAATTCTGAAATGGGCCTCCCTGGGCAATAATCAAAGCATTGGCGGGATTGCACACCTTTCCAAAGGCTTTAGGGGAGAATTCATTTCTTGCTTTCCTAATTTTTACAGGCAACCCATATCCATGCCCCCTTTAATCTTCCAAGTCAGCAATGGTCAGCCAATGAAATATTTCTCTTGTATTTTTCTGCCACCTTCTTCAACATTAAGAACCCTTTTTATTCCATTTGACCCACTAGGATAATCCAGAATATTCTATTTATTTTAAGGTTAGTTGGCAGCAACCTTAATTCCATCTGCTAGCTTAAATCCCCTTTGCCATTTAATGTAACATATTCACAGATTCCAGGGATAAGCAGGTAGCATATTTGGGAGGCCATGATTCTGCCTATCACAGCATGTATAATTAAAACCTCAAAATATGAAATTAATAATCTCAATGCCCCTTCATATCTGTGTGGCTTTTTTTCATGCCCCTTCAAAGTATTCTTACCTATTAAAATATAGAAAGAAATTAGGTAAATCTTTACATTGTGATAGCAATTTAGATGTTAGCTGATAAAAATAGAGTGGCAATAACATATGAAGTTAATGAAAAATCTTTGATGAACAAGTTAGTCTTCTTTTTAATCTGCCCCCTACCTAGAAAGATGGATAGAAAAACTATCAAGAACAGTGAAGTGTCTGAGACACATTCAGGTTTAGAAACAACAACAAAATTACATTCGATTCACCAAAATGCAAGTGCTGGGATGGAAGTTCATAACTTAACCAAACAAACTTCCAAATGTTTTTGACCTTCTGTGTATTCTTTATCAGGTGGTAAGGTCACAGTAACCTCCCTCTCCGACAATGAACCCTATCAGTTAAATATGAGTATTTTGGACATTAGAGTGTATAGTCACTTATCCTAACTCTTGATCCACCCAGCATACTATAATAGAGATCTTACTAAGCAAATGCAAAGTAATCTTCATCCAATTATGTGATAAAAAAGATGTCGGCAATACCAAAAATAAATTAAACAAACAAACAAAACCAAGCATCTTCAATTTTTTAATGGTTCAGGTATAGTCACACAGATTGAAACAATCAATACTAATAGAATTCAGTAGGATACAATCTATTGTAAACTCCCAGTTCCTATTAGTCTTTCTCACAAGCTATATAAGACTTCCATATTAACATATTACATCTTTTATGAACCTGCATATTTTAAATCTTGAGTTAAGCCTGTGATTTCCATTTCTCCCTATGAAATTATATACTAATTTTATTTGGCCACCTGGGTGGGGACAAGGAGGAATTTGGGGAGTGTGAACCCCAAGAAAGAAGATGCTTACTCAAAAGGGCTCCTGGAGGCTAACTGGGCTCACATTTTAAAAGACACAGTCTAGCAGCCATTTCTACAAAAGGGCCTCTCACACATACCGCACTTCATGGAGAAGCCTGCCTCTGGACTGAACTGCCTGCCTGCACTGTTTCTTCCACCTGAGCCATCCCTTACAAAGGAGTTCCTGGAATCCTATTTCAACCAACAGGATGGAGGCTTTCCCCATCATGTTGGAGCTGTGCAGATATATCCCCATCAGTATCTTCGCAGACCAATCAGAGCCACTCTCTTCTGACGGATCAGAGGAGTGCCTTTTGGACCAATAAAACTGTGAGGATTTGGAGTCTTCATCTGCACGAGCAAAGACCAATCAGGGACTGGGGCAGGTACTTCTGTCTGTATGAACCAGATTTCCTCTGGCTCCGGGAGTGCACTTTCCCTTTCCACTGAAGACTGAAGACTACTGAGCTGGCTGAACTGAAACGTGGAAGATGTCTTGCAGAAGCAGAGTGAAGCAGACCAGTGCAGGCCAGGGTGGACCATGAGGAGCAGAGCAGAGCTGTTTAGCCAGAGGTGCCTGGCTCCTTGGCTGCTTCACCGCATGCTGCCAGCCGTGATGTAACACAATTGAGCTATTTTGCACTGAATATGTTCTTTCTTCACTGTACTCCAAATTGGGGGATCCTGTTGACGTCGAATTGGCGACAATGACATTGTTTGACAAAAGCAATTCATGTGTTTAACCTACATTTGTCTACATAGGACTCTTTCCACTCAGGAGAATTCCCTTTGGCAATTATGAGACTGGGAAGGCCATACTTATAACACATCTATTCCAATAATACATTAAGATGTAGAAAAAAACAAAAAAAAAGTACATGGAATTGGCCCAACGGGACTCACCCTCAAGTTCTCCTAATGTCACCTTCCCACTGTGAAACCTGCTCAAAGCACATAAGCTTAATTTAGTTACCTCTTCCTTCTATAGTCCTGATTTTTGTGCACATATCCAATGGAGCCATATGTTTATTTCGTCTTTACTTGAAATTCATCGACATACTCAGATAAGTCTGTTTGGTCATCAGTCGTCCTTGAGCAGGGAGGGTCCTCAGCCACACTTCTAATTATCTTTGCTCTTAAAGTGGCTGAAATCAGGATAGAAGGGGAAGAATAAATTAGTAGGTACAAAGGAAGAGAGTAGCTCCATGACTGTGAGGCTTTAGATATACTTTTTGTTGCAAGTGCTGGGATGGAAGTTCATAACTTAACCAAACAAACTTCCAAATGTTTTTGACCTTCTGTATATTCTTTATCAGGTGGTAAGGTGTTCATGACTGTCATCATCTAGTTTAGCTTTGGGAGACTTGGGAAACAGCAGCCATGAGCACATTTCTCTTTGGCTGGAGCCAAAAGTTGTACATTGCAACTTACATGAAACTGGTTCACACTGCAGAAATTTTCTTAATGACTGCTAGATCAAGGGCATTTGTAGTCCCATTACTAAAATTATATCTCTTAAGTTCTTGACTGGTGACAAAATAAAGGCTGTGTTTGTGTGTGTGTGTGTGTGTGTGTGTGTGTGTGTGTAGTGGTGGTGTTTCAGGACAGGGGTACTTACTAAGATTTGATCTAGATTTCTTTGTGTCAGTTTCTCATTATTCAGTGGGTCAACTTAATCAGCATAGTAAACCCAATCTGGGGCAATAAGAACACAGTTACCAATCAATGCCTCATCTCCATTTCCTTATAGGTATTGTCTGAGAATTCTCCCAGACAAAAGCTCCTTTGTAGCAACTCAGTCTCACTGGGAAACAAACAAACAAACAAACAAACAAACAAACAAAAACAATAAAAAACACAAAAAGAAACCACCCAAGGAAAAAAAGAAAACAAACCTCTTTGGATATTCATTTTTGTCTCTCAGCTGATGTACTGTAGGTGTGTTGACTGCAGAAGAGATTAAGCAGTAAGACTTCCCAGGTGTTGTTGCATTTTTATTTAATGTACTAGAGGCCTGATGCACAAAATTCATGCAAGGGTGTTGGCCCCTGCTGCCACAGTGGCCACCTCTGCCATGGCCCCCGCCTGCTGCAGCTTTGTCTGGAAGGAAGGACATCTGGAAGGACATTCAGTCTAATTAGCATATTATGCTTTTATTATTATAGATATTATACACTCTGACCTTTCATTTCTCCAAAAACCATTCAAATATCTCATCATTGGCCTGGTTTCTGCCCATAGCAATCATGAAATTTCCTCATTTTGTGTGCATGTAGGTGTGAGTCTGTAATTAAATCTGCAAACAGGTCAAAAAGTTCTTCACACTTAGGATACATTTTTATCCAGTTAAAATGAGATGGTCCTAAGACTGAGGGCCAGATTCTCAAGAAAGATCTCTAACCCCAAGGAGAGTTAACATAGCCAGAGTAACAGTTCTGAAACAGCTGTGTTGAGCCTTCTTTCTAGTAATTTGCCACATGCACACCCACCCCCCGCCCCGTTCCTTCTCATTAGAAGACAATAGATTCAAGGACAGTTTATGGCCTGGTTGAGCATACAATTTCATCAGCAAGATCACTACCTAGTTCCATGGACTTCTATTGAATTCCAGTAATTGGGCAAATTTGTCTTCCTCCAAAGTCATGTTTCAGCATTCAATCATTGTTGCCAAAGCTGTGAAAGGTCTGAAATTTTACCTACTTGAAAGCTAACAATTGAGCCAAGGTCATAGATGAAATTCAGTTTATTATTCACTATGCTCAAATAGTAGTAGGCAGAATATCATCATTTTAGCTTGCGGTTTCCTTAGCTCAAATTCCCACATGGCTATGAGAGGTAGGTTAGATGATACCTGAAAACACTCAGTTATGTTACAGGAGGGGGAGCCTGAGTTAAGGGAACTTGAATCTTTTATAATGTGCAATGCACATGTTGTTCTTTTTTTCCTGGTAGGACACCTAACCTGTATTATATTGGGCAGTAAACATGCCTGTGATTTACTCTGGAGGGAGGCACTCTCTCTTTCATCCAAGGACTTTTGCTCTAAAGACAGCTTTGAAAATTTAATCTGGAGTGAAGTGTAGTCAGTGCCTCACATATGAAGAAATGTAAACATGTCATGGAAATTCTTTTTTATGGACTCACTCATATAAACATCAACAGAGCAGCAATAATGAAAATTTGATACCATGAATGTGGTAGTGGTTACCTGAGTATGTATACTTGTCAAAAATTATGAAATAGTACTCTTAAAATGGCTGCATTTCATTATATGCAAATTATGCATTCACAGTTATATTTAAAAACCACCTAGTAAGTAAGCTTCAGAATTATATTTACTAAAGCTTTTGAAATGGGAGTTCAGAACAACAGAGCCCAGGTATCACCAATGCAAATGTGCATGGTGATATTAGCTAAAATAAATGTTATTAAAAGTGTACATAGAATATGCCTAAGGTTAGAAAGCCCCAATAATTCATTTATTGAATTTAAATCTAGACAATCTGGTATTTTTAATACTTCTGTGATTTTCTTAAGGTTCTGCTTAATGACTTTAATATACAATGGTGTCCATTCCATCCCTCATTTCCACTTACATAATTTATGTTCATTATGTAGTACAGGTTACATGATACTTTACAGTAGGTTTCTTTTATAAAGTTGTTGCATCTCCATTGAGACTACTTTTGGTAATTTCTCAGAGAGTATTCTACTTCGACTTTGTATCACTTATTCTGATGACAATTATTATTATTATTTTATTACTGGCTTTAAAAAATTACCTGCTCCTAAAATCATGCCTGGATCATACTAAGGACTGAACAAACAATTTTATAATAATAAATTGATGTTACAATATATGCACCATCTTAAGCCTTTCCTGATTGACATTTTTTATTTTATGATTGTTTTCTCCTAAGAAAGTATTGGCTTCTTGTGGACATGGTATCCTTAGTCCTTACTTTGCAGAACTTACTTTGAATGACCTACTAAAAGTTCATGTTTTAGTAAGAGATGCCATTTATTTCAGAACATGAAAACTTGAAGAAATTTATGAGGTCATTTTCTAAAAAGGGAAATCAAAATTCTCCCTCAGTGATGACCTTATTCATGTAGAATTCTAAATGACACATTTATGATATGACATTTCCTCATAAAAAGAACATTTTAGTCATTATCATCATCTGTATAATCTTCCAGATTCTTCAGGGAATATTACTGCTACCTAATGCATGAATACCTTACACTTGAAGGTGGAGGTTAATGAAATATAGTACCTATATAAATAAGATATCCTGGACACCTGACACTATTACTGTAAGTAGAAATGTGATGTATTAACTGCTTGAAGACAATTAATTAAACAAACTTTAAAAGCATAATAAAACATATCAAATAAAAATTTAGACTGTTTTATTCCTTTTCTTTATAAAAATTTAGAAAATATTTCTAAAAGTTACATTGTTATGACACTGGCATACAACATTCTGCTTACCCCAGTATTTATTCAAGGCATTGAAATGATAGTCATGGTATTTAAAATAATTAGGTTAATTTGATCACTTTCCAATTCCACCATTCTTTTGGTGATAAATTACTTGAGATTAATAATTAATTTCTACTGTTGTTTCATTGAACAATGAAAAGATTTTATATGAATACTAGTGGCTCAGTGCACGAAATTCATGCACGAGGGGGTTGTCCCTCAGCCCAGCCTGCACCCTCTCCAATCTGGGACATCCTCTCACAATCCAGGACCACTGGCTCCTAACCGTTCACCTGCCTGCCTGCCTCATTGCTGGTAACCACCCTGCCTGCCAACCTGATCACCCTGGCACTGAGTTTGAACCTGTATCAATCTGGTGAACACCATCCACCCTACACAGTGACTCACTGAGAACCTACCTCACACAACTCAAATATTTCCAGAAGTTCTTTCAGTGACTGAACCTACTAGGCAGCCAAAGGTGGAGGCAGGCAGAGTTGGATATTGTGGTGCCCTGGGTTTTTTGCTGATTTGCTCCCAGGCTCAGTGCTGGTGGTAGCCCGACTTGTTAGACAGCTTGGCCATTCCCATGCAAACCTAGACCCAACAAAGGCAGCCACAAACTATCAATTGATTTATAGATTCAAACAGGTTCCCTAGTGCCAATCACAGCATCTGACATTGACGTGTACCAGAGTCCTTTCCAAGAGGCCCCAGAACAGACACACTCAGTAGCAGGCTTCAGACATCATCGGAATAGGATCTACTTGTCCCCATAAGCAGTATGTCCAAAGGAAGATCTTTGCAGGCACCAGACCCTGCTGAGGCTCATTTCATTTCATGTGGTCAGCACCTGCACAGCAGCTCATACACTGTGGTTGGTGTCAATCCTCACAATCAGCCAGAATGAGGGGCAACCTCACTTACCAATGGGCAAACAGCCTGCAAGACTCAACTACAATAGGAGGGATCACATAACTCACACAAGGGATATTCTTGGAGCACCTAAGTCAGGTGATCAGGAAGACTGTGCCATTGGGTCCCACAAGACACCCACTACATAAGGCCAACCTACCAAGAATGGAAGACATAGCAGATCTACCTAATACACAGAAACAAACAGAGAGAGACAGCCAAATGAGGGGGGAAAAAAGAAACAAGCCCCAAATAAAATAATAGGAAAAATCTCTAGGAAAAAACCCCACACAAAAACAAATAAAACAAAATCTAAATGAAATGTAGGCAAGCAATTTTCCCAATATACAGTTCAAAACAATGGTTATAAGGAGCTCAAGAGAGTCTCAATCAAGATGAAACCAAATAGGTCCACACTAAGACACATCATAATTAAAATGGAAAAGTTTAAAGATAAAGAGAGACTCTTAAAAGCAGCAAGAGAAGACAGGTAGTTACCTATAAGGAAGCTCCCATAAGACTGTCAGCTGATTTCTCAACAAAAACATTGGCATATAACTCTGTTATCTTTATATATAAAGGTCTATAAATTAAAATTTTTAAAGTCCCCTTTCCTTATAGCATACATATCCAAAACATCAGGGAAAATATTTTTTTTCCTTGTGTCTTAACTCTCCCTTTTATAGTTTCACTAGAGGCCTGGTGCATGAAATTTGTGCACGGGGGGGGAGGGGATGTCCCTCAGCCCAGCCTGCACCCTCTCCCTCTCCAATCTGGGACTCCTCGAGGATGTCCGACTGCCCGTTTAGGCCCGATCCCGAACTGCCCTTCCCTGCAGGCCCAGTAGGATCGGGCCTAAACGGGCAGTCAGACATCCCTCTCACAATCCAGGACTGCTGGCTCCCAACTGCTCACATGCCTGCCTTCCTGATTGCCCCTAATCGCTTCTGCCTGCCAGCCTGATCGCCCCCTAACCACTCCCCTGCCAGCCTGATTGATGCCTAACTGCTCCCTTGCCAGCCTGTTTGCCCCTAACTGCCCTCCCCTGCAGGCCTGGTCACCCCCAACTCCTCTCTCCTGCTGGCCTGGGTCCCCCCGAACTGCCCTTCCCTGCAGGCCCAGTTGCCCCCTCTGCCGGCCTGGTTTCTCCTAACTGCCCTCCCCTGCAGGCCTGGTCACCCCTAACTGCCCTCCCCTGTAGGCCTGGTCCCTCCCAACTGCCTTCCCCTGCTGGCCTGATTGCCCACAACTGCCCTCCCTTGCAGACCTGGTCCCTCTCAACTGCTCTCCCCTGCTGGCCATCTTGTGGCAGCCATCCTGTTTGTTGGAGTGATGGTCAATTTGCATAGTATTCTTTTATTAGATAGGATTAGATAGAATAGAGGCCTGGTGCATGGGTGGGGGCTGGCTGGTTTGCCCTTAAAGGTGTCTCTGATCAGGGTGGGGGTTCCCTTGGGGCATGGGGTGGCCTGGGTGAGGGGCCTGTGGTGGTTTGTAGGCTGGCCATGCCCCCGGCGACCCAAGTGGAGGCCCTGGTATCTAGGATTTATTTATCTTCTATAATTGAAACTTTTTAGCCTTAAGCAGAGGCCAAGGCAGGCCATGGCAGGTGGAAAGCTTGGCTTCCTCCATCACCAGGGAAACCCAAGCCTCCTGCTATCTCCGTGGCCACAGCCATCTAGGTTGGGTTAATTTGCATACTCACTCCTGATTGGCTGGTGGGCATGGCTTGTGGGTGTAGCGGAGGTATGGTCAATTTGAATATTACTTTTTTATTAGATAGGATAGGTGCTGTTCCAAACCCATAATTTTGCTTACTGAGATAGTCGCCTAACTATTGTTCTCCCTTCTATTCCAAGCCTTCTCATTCTACAAAGTGAATTTTTATTTTTTTATATTTATTTTTTTTATTGTCTAAAGTTTTACATATGTCTCCTTTTCCCCAATTGACCACCCCTCCCCCCCAGCTATTCCCACCCCAGGCAAGCCCCCACCACCCCAGTGTCTGTGTCCATTGGATGCATACAAGTCCTTTGGTTGCTCTCTAAGCCCCTATAGAGTGAACTTTTAGAATGACATATGTTATACTGTGTCATTGCTCTTAAAATAAGTTTCAACTTTTTACACAATAATTCTTTGCTTGAAACTTACTTTGCAGCACACTCATGCCAACAACATATACTTTTTTTCCTCTTTTTCCTCACGGTCATTAGACAAACTTAGTTCCCTGGGACAAAAGAATTTGAATATTTTCTAAAATTACACAAAACAAAATAGCAAACTTTAAGAACCCATTAATATTTACAAAATAAACCATTCTTTCTTAAGGTCAAAATCTGACTTTTCTAAATATTTTTCCAACATTAAAAAAACACACACATAGCTATTACCTGATAACTGTTGTTTTTTAATGAAAATAAAATATTTGTGTCTTTGAGATTAAAGCCTTTACCTATCACAACAAATATTCATGTCTGAGTAGTTACTAGATATGAAATATTTTTTCTGTTAGTGGCTAGATTTACTGACTCAGGATGATGGATGAACAATTTATGTACTTCCTTGATTGACCAGTGATTTTCCCAGATTTAAGTCAAATGACCTTGGCTTCTTCCCCTGATACTGACCATCAACATCATTAGTAATGTGAGTGATTGGGTAGTTTATGATGTCTCCTTTTATGGCTCAACATTCTATAACTGTAATTTATTGTTTGAGTTTAAATTTCACCAAGCTTCTAAATAACTCTTATAAATTCTGAGTGAGTTCATTTCCCAGCAGTATTCCTTGAGGATCTCCTGCTCTTTACTTGATTGCCATATAAGCATGCCACACTGAAAGACCTGTGTTTGCTTTTAAAGCTTAAAATTCTTCTTGCACTGAATTTCTCCTGACAGTTCAGGGTCCCCTCAGATGATAACTAATCTATCACTAAGTACATAAAAAAGATTATTATAGGACTCACTTTTGCTTCAATATAGAATAGAATGATGAGTCACTTCATCTTCTCAGTGTCTTCTGCATTGCAACTCATTCATTCAAAAATCACATTTTACTTCACAATGAAATATTATTCTCTCTATGCTTTTTTTTTGTATTACTGAAATTACTTTTTTATTTTATTTATTTATTTATTTATTTTTTAAATTTCTTTATTGATTAAGGTGTCACATATTTGTCCTCATCCCTTCATTCCCATCCCACACCCCTCCCCACGGATGCCCCCACCCCTCTGTTGTCCTTAACCATTGGTTAGGCTTTTATGCATGCACACAAGTCCTATGGTTGATCTCTCCCCCCTACCCCCACCTTCCCCTACCCTCCCTCTGAGGCCTGACAGTCCGATCGATGCCTCCTTGTTTCTGGGTCTGTTCTTGTTCATCAGTCTATGTTGTTCATCATTTCCCCTAGATGAGTGAGATCATGTGTTACTAGAAATATACTTATAAGAACCGAATGGAGACAAGCAATAATAATTATGCTGACAGGCAAATGAATCAGTCTGTAGTGAGTTTCTTTCTGGACCAACAGTTCTTTTGAGACCCAATTTCAATGTCCACCAGTTCCTTATGTGTACATGTCAGCACTGACTTCTCAGCTCTGGATGGTGGACAAATGGTGGTAATGCAGGTCCGACTCCCTCTGGTTTGGTCTCACCCGGACCCAGGGGCACGGCTTCACCCGGACTCAGGGGCGCGTGGCCTCACCCGGACCCAGGGGCACATGGCCTCACCTGGACCCAGGGGCGCGTGGCCTCACCCGGGCCCGGGACCCAGCCTTATCTGGACCCAGGGGTGTGGTCTCACCCGGACCCGCGACCCAGCCTCGCCCGGATCCAGGGGCGCACGGCCTCACCCAGACCCGGGATCCAGCTTCACCTGGACCCAGGGGCGCGTGGCCTCACCCGGGCCCGGGACCCAGCCTTATCTGGACCCAGGGGTGTGGTCTCACCTGGACCCAGGACCCAGCCTCACCCGGATCCAGGGGCGCACGGCCTCATCTGGACCTGGGATCCAGCTTCACCCGGACCCAGGGGCGCGCGGCCTCGCCCAGACCCGGGGGCGTGCAGCCTCACCCAGACCCAGGACCCAGCCTCACCTGGACCCAGGGGTGCACGGCCTCACCCGGACCCAGGATCCAGTTTCACCCGGACCCAGGGGTGCGTTGCCTCACCCGGACCCAGGGGCATGTGGCCTCTCCTGGACCCAGGGGCGTGCCCTCACCCGGACCTGGGACCCAGCCTCACCCAGATCCAGTGGCGCACGGCCTCACCTGGACCCGGGATTCAGCTTCACCCAGACCCAGGGGCACGTGGCCTCACCCGGACCCGGGACCCAGTCTCACCCGGATCTGTCTATGCTTTAATTCCCTCTTGCTTTTCCCATTAATAAATATACTTTATTGATCATTATTTCCATGTTTCTTATCTAAAAGACATGTTTTTATATCTATTTTTCTCTATCTAATAAAATATATTTTATTGGCCTTGAACATTTCTGAACTTATATATATTTTAAAATATTTTGCATTTTGACTGAACAATACTATTTAAAATCACTTTAACTTGTTTTTTAAAATTATTTAAAATATTAATATGGTATTATCTTCTAATTACAAATTTTACATGAAATGTTATTCTACGTTACTAAATTATACTTTTGAAGGTCCAATACTTCATCATAATTATATTTCATTTTCCCTTTTTAAAATAAAACCATTGAATATTTCAAAAGTAAGTAATTTAAGCAAATTTATAATTCATAGCCATGCATCAGATTTTTTAAATAAACTGTTTTCTTAGACAGAGGAAAACAGAGTAAAGTTAAAGTATGTGGACAAGCAAATTCATTTCCAAAATGAGTTTACAAATTTTGCATGGAGAACTCTTTACTAATAACTAATTTTAGAGATGACATTTAACATTTTTTATTCTTTGTTTATTTCTTTGCTCCAGAGACTCAATATTTGGAGTAGATTTGTGGGTGAAAATATGATAGCAGGAAGGGTGCTGTACCAGGAACAAAAGAGTAATAGAAAATAACTTAAAAAAATTAAAGTAATATAATACTAAAAAGTTCATGACTAATAATAATTCTATATAATAAAAGCCTAATATGCAAATTGTCCCCTCGGGCGGTCGTTCGATTAATATTTTGAACGGGAGACCGGGAGTTCAGCTGCTCACTATGATGTGCGCTGACCAGGGGTGGCGTGGAACATGGCGGGCATTGGCAACACGGCCCTGATGGGCCCCGACGAGAGCAGGATGACAGTGGGATGGTAGAACAGGTGAAAGGTTGGCGCCAGGCCAAGAAGGGTGTGAGTGGGGGTCCAATCACCCTGCCGATCACCCCACAGATGGTGACCGGGGGGCGGAGGTGAGGGGGTGGGGTTGCCACCTGGCTCCCAGGTGCTAGAGGAGCTGGGCTGGGGGCCCAGTCCTAATCAATTGCCCCACAGGTGGGATGGTGGAGCAGGAGAGGGGGCGATGCCAGGCCAAGGCGGGGTGCCAGGCGGGGCTGCAGAGCTGCGAGGCTGGGGGCACAAGCTGAGGCCCAATCTCCGCAGGCCACCCGAGGGACCCCACCTGTGCACAAATTTGTGCACCGGGCCTCTAATATATAGTATAAAATTAGCAATTACATACTCCTATTTGGTGTATATGGCTAATTATCCTTTAGCAGATGTTATTTAGTCCAGGAGAAATCTTTTTGAGATCTTGTCGTTTTTACATGAAAAACAAGTGACCACACATTTAATATTAATAATAGTTATTATGAGAATAGTGATAAATTTTGTTTAGCACTTACTGTGCCAGTCATAATCCTAAGCATTTACTATGCATTAGCATATCTAGTCTTCACAATAGCTCTTTGAGTTTGGATATTATTCCTATTTTGAAAATGAACAACAAACTAAGATATAGAATTTAGTTAACTTGTCAGATCATCAACAAGCATTCTTATGCTACTGGAGGTCTTCCATGTGTCTTGAAGAAAACCTGTCTCTCTTAGCACTCACTTGAAATGTATTGCAAAATATAATCTCATGTGCAGTCATTCACCCCCTGCTCGGCCACAAAAAAACTGACCTTGGACATGAAACACTTTCTTATCAAGAGATAAAGAGCCCACATGGACTATTGTGCATATTGCTTTGTGTGGGAATGTCTTTTCCTGTTTCAAGCTCACCGTATGTTCTTTTGTTCTGCTTAAGGGTATATGTCAATGGTCCTCATTCATGCCCCCAGCATTCAGTATTTCAGACTCCACAGGGGAAAGGTTGACATTTTTCCAGTACAGAACTAGAGGGGTGTGTGTAGGCAGATAGGCAAATTGCCCCGTGTCAGCTGCCAGAAGAGATCTGCAAGTGATGGGAGACCAACCCCCATAATGGAAGCTCATCTTGCTGGGTCTCTTCTTTAGTTTTAGGTGATTTAAGTGTTGCTCCATTCAGGGCTTAACTGTGTGTGTTTTCCTTGGCAACAGTAAGATACAATTAGCAGAAATTTTTGGAGCCTTACCTGGGGTTGGTAATTGCCACCGAGTGTTCTGTTCCCCTTTGGCCTTAGTAACTGGTACATAGCATTCTGCTAAAAAAAAAAAAAATGCACAGATGGCATTTGGTATACAAAGAAATTTGGTATAGCAGTCTAGAAGAGTCATGGGTCTAAAATTTGAATGCTTCCATTTGAATGTTCAACATTAATAATAGCACTTCCATACTGAATTTGTGTCAAGTCAAGTACACTACAATAGAACATTCCAAAGAAAAATTTACCTTGATTGATAAGAAAGTCTATATAAATTCTAGGGCTTAAATGCATTGGCCTAACTCTAATTCTCAAAAAAAAAAAAAATTGTTGAGGTGAGCCCTGGATGCTCATAGTAATTAAATAAAAATTCAAGGATTTTACTGTTAGACAATGGCTGTTGTGATTGCAAATTATAGATTTTCACTGTTAGACTTTTACATATGAAGTATATTTGACCGAGCTTGACATTAATTGAGCAGAGTTTCCTTCTCTTAAGATATGTTGTGATTTTACAGGAATATATAATGACAATAAGACTAGAATCGAAGTTTATAAGAATAGAATAGGTGATCCCAGGCCAGATTTCTTCTGAAACACAATGTGCCAACACAGTAATCTTGGTGCTCCTAAAAGCATGCCTCTTACAGGATGAATTAGAACTTCTGGTTCTCTTTCCATGAAATATTTTAATTCAGAATGGATCCCCCTGGAATAAGTAAGCATCTGGAATTCAGAGAACAGCACTTATCCCATAATGAGATTTAACACACATGAGAAATAAATCGTTGTCTTTTTAATCCACTGAGATTTTAGTCATACTTATAGCACTGATCCTCTGGGTCAATTCATTTTGCATGAACCACAAGCATAACAAACTCAACATGTCCCAAACTAAACCTGCTTCTCTCCTGTTTGCCCTATCTCAGTGAATTGTACCACCATTCAGTTGCCCAGTTTAGAACCAAAATAGAATTTAACTTCTCTTTACTCATATCACTCGCCAAATTCTATGATTCTAATCTTTTCATTCCCTCTGTCTTCACTGACATTATACAACTTTTATCATTTTGTTGTTGTTGTTATGGTTGTGTTTGTTTTTGACACAATATTTTCTCCAAACTATCAGAATAGTCTTCTGTAGCAAAACTTTATTCAGGTCAATTTTCTGGTTTGAAACTTCAGTGACTCTACATTATTCTCTTACTTTATTTTACACAGCATACAAGTCCTTTCAAGGTATGTCTCTCTTTTTTTCAACATCACTTCCCCCCTTTTCTCACTCCTTATACTCTGTGCTTTACCCATACAGAGCAGCTTTTGTCTCCCAGCATTCATCATTTCCTCTTCCTCAACCCTAAATCATTCAGTCAAACATAGACTAGACTTCCATCCAGGGCCTTTGAAGCCTACAGTAGTGTCTCCTGCACTTGTTTTTTTTTTTTTTTTTTTCTTTGTTGTAACTCTGTTTAATATGATCTAAGTCTTCGTGCAGATTTATCTGGTTGTCTACTTCATCACTGTGACCTTAACACCAAACACAGATGCAGGTATGGATAACAATATTTTTTATGGTAAAAGAAAAAGCTAACTCTAATTACTGAGTCCAATCTATTTTTTCTACGAAAACTTTAATTTTCTACCTTGCATTGTGCGAAATGGTGGGTTTTGTTTGTTTGCTTGTTTTGTTTTTGTTTTTTTAATTTTTATTTTGTTCTACCTCTAAAAGCCAGCACTGTATCATTCTGGTTCTACAGTGCAATAATTCTTGCTTATATATTTTCTTTCATGCTTGGTTTGCTAAATAGCATCAACACACTTTCTGTTGTTATAAGAATGAGAGGAGACCTTTAAGCTCCCTTCGAAAGAAGTTGCTAGTTTCTGATCAGAGTATAAGTTGGATTATGTTCCTGGTTTTGTATTGTCATGGCATCTCCAATGTACCTTTCCTAGGCACGACAGCTAATGGCCATCACTGCTTAAAAATTCAATTCTTTGTATTGCATGAGCTTTATTTGAATTTAACCAAGATACATGCAGTCTTTTATTATTACTAAAAAACTTAGCATAACCTGATTTCCCAGATATGGAGCATTTTCTTACAAAGTTTAGAAGATTTAGGTAGACTAATTCCAAAAACTTATTATTTCATGTTGATTGTTATTATTTCTTATACTAAATTCTTGATTGAACACATTCTTGCAGGAAAAATCTGCTTCTTTTTGCAAAATATATTGTATATGAGATAAAAATAAACATTGATTTAGGTTTGAAAGACACATGGCTTTAATATTCAAATATAGGACAGGCATTTGGCCATTTTTCTAGCATTTCAACCAAGGCTACAAAAATTATGAGAAATGTAAACACAAAATAAATATGTTACCTTACTGAAATTAAATCAATTTTCAAGGGGCTATAGAATTTCAAATTTGACTGTTTCCAGAATGTTAAAAGCATAATCTTCCTAGAGCCAAAACACCCAGAAGGATTTGTTCCCTCTGACTTGCTGAGCTCATCTCTTTCTCATTTTAAGTCCTCAGTTGGCACTCTTTGAATACCATGGTTTCTACTAAGCCGGTGCTCACTTTCAGTTAGCCCTGCTTCCACAGTGGGCAGAGAGCACTTGATCCATGCTGCCCTCCTATTACTAGAATCACCTTGCAGGAAAAATTCGCTAAGCCACACTTCAAATCATGTTTTAAGATGCTTGTCATGCAACCCCAGGCCTCCATCTAATAAACATCTCAGTGCTTTGAGCTTAGCACAGCCATTTCTTCTAAACATTGTTTTGTTCTATCTTAAAGAGATTACAAAACACACTACAATTATTTTTTTTATTCAGCTGAAAAACTAAACTATTAGTCAGGGCGTTTTTATGAAATTAAAAGAAGCAAAAGATAAAAACTTTAATCTCCTATCTATCCTGTCTCGACACCTTCTCTTTGAGTCATCTCATAGCATTGTGTTATAAACACCAAAAGGCAACAGACATAAGAAACACAGGTGTTGTGGCTAGGGGAAATCATGAAGAAATAAAATCAAAGTTGAAAAATATATATATATATATAATCATTCATTTAGTGTTGCATTGATAATAAAACATAGGATATGAAGCATAGGAGTACAAGAAGGTAAATAAGAATAGTGATTTCTAAAAAAGAAGAAATCAAAAGGAGAGAAGTGACTTTTACACAGAATTTGTTATCATTTCCACATAAACACAAAAATCTTGAAACTATTCTGTATAGCTGCATTTGTACTTCTAAAAGACAAAAAATGGCCGTTATATGCAAGTGAAGTAATTGTCATTTTAAATGACTGAAAGAATGACTGACAACAAGCCATTTTCTGACTTAAAAAATAATTTTGTAATTTTTATAATGTTTTGATAATTTTAGTGCCTGCTATAGTGTTTGGATAGTGTTTTGATAAGTTTTTTGGTGTTTTATAAGTGATTCAATTAATATGATATATATGGGTTGCCAGATAAAATACAGGATATGCTATCAAATTGAATTTTAAATAAACAACTCATAATATTTTCTATTTTTGAAATTTATGGAACAGAAATTTAACCATTCTTATTTATCTATTTATTTATTTATTTTTAAATTACTTTTAAGTTCAGAGTGAGGAAGGGAGAGGGAGAGAGAAATAGAAACATCAATGATGAGAGAGAATCATAGATCGTCTGCCTCCTGCATGCTCCCCACAGGGAACTGAGCCTGCAACCCAGGCATGTGCCCTGACTGGAATCGAACTGTGACTTCCTGATTCATAGGTCGACACAACCACTGAGCCATTCTGGCCAGGCAAAATTTAACCATTTAAAGTGTACACTTCAGTGACACCTACTGCATCAACAATGTTCAGTAACGACCACCTAAATCAAGTTCTAAAATATTTTTATCACCTTATAAAAAAATCTCTGGCCTATAAGCAATCACTCTCCACTCTTTCCATCCCCCACCCTCTGGTTATTACTAATTTGCTTTCTGTCTCTATCTCTTAATAGGTATATCACAGAAAACGAATTATATAACCAGAAACCTTTTGTGTTTGTGTCATTTCACTTAACATAAAGTTCCAAAATTCATCCACAATACATCATGTGTCAGTTCTTCATTTCTTTTTGTGACTGAAAAATATTCCATTGAATACATACATCATGATTTTTTACTTAGTTATTCGTTGATGGACATTTGGACTGTTTCAACCTTTCGGCTACTGTGAATAATGTTGGTATGAACATGTGTGAACATGTTTTTGATGAACATGTTTTTAATTCTTTTGGGTAAATTATAAGAGTGAAATTGTGAGGTCATATGATCATTCTATGTTTAAATTTTGAGTAAGTGCAAAATGGCTTCTCACAAAAGTTGTGCTGTTTTACATTTTCACCAACAATATATAAGCATTCCAATTTCTCCATATCTTTTCCAAGGCTTATTATTGTCCACTTGTTATTGCTGTGTTATAATAATGATCCTAATAAATAGGACACTGTATTTCATTGTGGTTGTGATTTGCATTCCCCGTATGATTAATGATGTTGAGAATCTTTTCAGGCTCTATTCTTTATTTGTATTTGTGTATCTTCTTTGGAGAAATGTTTAGTAAAACTTTTGATTATTATTTTAATGGGAGGGTTTTTTTTTGTCTTTTTGTTGTTGAATTATAAATGTTCTTTATAGATTTCTTATCAGACATATTACCTGCAATTATTTTCTCCTATTTTGTAGGTTGTTTTGCACTTTCTGATACCCTTTTATGCTCTCTGCTTTTAATTTTGATGAGTTCTAACTCATTTACTTCTTTTCTTGCTCATGATTTTAGTGTCATATGTAAGAATTTATTGCAAAATTCAAGGTCATGAAAATGTATTCCTATGTTTCCTTCTAAGTTTATATTTAGTGTAGGTATTAATAAGCTGATACATTTTTAGTTAATTTCTGTATATCATGTGAACTAAGAGAGATCCAACTTTAGTGTTTTTCATGTTGATATCCAGTTATCCCAGCATCAATTGCTGAAAGAATTATTTTTTTGCCAGGATAAAGTATCTTGACACTCTTGACAAAAACTAGTTGACCATAAATATGTTGGTATATTTCTGGACTCTCAGTTTTATTCCATTAGTCTATATGTATATCATATGTCGTTACCACCATGCTGGTGTGCCTCTCATCCCCACCTTGGCCTGCAAGAGCCACAGCCAACTTTTGGAACCAAATAGGTGACCCCGACCTCTGGAGCTAAGGAGTTATTAACATCACTTACTGAATCCACATCTTTGAATTCAACTGTGCTACTATCCTCTTAGACATCTTTAAGGTCATCTTTTTTCCTGAAGGATAACACGTTTGCAGTCAAGTATCTCTACTGTACCAGGCAAACACTGAGATCTTTTCTTACAGGTGAGTATTAAGTTATATTGGAGCAGTAATTTGAAGGAAGGGATATAGGCACTAACTAAAAAATCTAAGCCAGAGTTGGCAAGGTCTGGTCTAAGGGATAGTAATAGGAATTTTAGAAATAAAATGTCTGAAAATCATAAAACTCCAAGAAATGAGTAGAAATTTCAGAATTATTAAAGAAAAATTCTTCCTCTATTAAACATACATCAAATAATTGGTTCTCAAATACTTTCTACTGTTATGTCTAACATATTAAACTACTCAATAGATGTGACTTTTATAGTTGTCCAACATCTTGCTGGATTAAAAACAAATCTACAAATTCACATAGAACTCAAAGTAAGAAAATGTACATAATTATCTTTTGACCTCAGTATTTTTATTGTTATCAATTTATTTTGGTAAATTAGATTTTAAATATACATACATAGTTACCTTTATTAGCATTACTATATTTTGCATTAACTTCTTTTTTTACATATGACTTAAAAGACAAATGAATAAAATACTATTATAAATTGATGTTAATGACACATAAGATATGAAACTATGATTTGTGATAACATAAAGAGAGAGGGATCATGATGTATAGGAGCAGAGTTTATTAAATATTTTTGAAGCTAAAGCGGTATAAGTTAAAATTGATTGTTAGAAGTTTAAAAGGTTAATTATAACCCCCAGGTAAATTACATGACTTCATTTTTCTAACAAAAACTCATGTGAGACAGTTAAAATGTTTTACCAGGGAAATATAAAAGAAATGTCCACAGAGAATTCAGGATGTGCAAAACATTTTTCATAGGCATGTTAAGAAGTGAACTAGCCCTGAATACAGTGATAGCTTTTAAGAATAATTTGTTTTTATTTATATGATAAGTCTTCTCTTTGAAAGGTGTGTACCTGGGAAGGGATTAGCATCATAATATACAAATTTAAAATATTAAATCATTTCATAGTTTAAGGAAGATTTTTTTCTTCAAAACATAAAAATGATAGAAACTCTTTGCTGAAAGCAAAAGGCTAAATTATGCAATAATTTCATCAAATTGTCATGTTTGAAGTAATCTATTATTATTATGAAATTAGATTTTCATTAAAGGTTAAGAAATGGAGTGTTTCAAAAGTGGTTTGTGTTAAGTAAATTATGTAAATTAATAGCTAAATTAGCCTGCTTTAAAGAAATATGCTAATTTTAACCTGCCAACTTAGAATATTGCTAAATGCTGAAAATGTCTAAACATTTCATTTTGAGTACATTATTAAAAATGAAATGATAGATTTCCTTACTCAGTTTATTACTTAACAACTGAAAGGGTTATTTTATGTGACTGCAATTAAACTCCCTAAAGCTTTCTTTGATAAGATATCCCTCTGTAGTAACTACTTTATTAAAGCTAAATAAAAAAATTATATTGATACTAGAAACCCTTTCATATGTGAATGTTCCTATATAATATACAATGCAGTTGGAGCTCTCCCTTCACTGTTCTATTTTTTTTCTTGTTTTGATTGCTTATTATATCTAGGAATCATATTTCTTCACAAAATGAGTTGTATTTTAACTTATTAGATGGTTTATTATCTCCACTAAATGGTTGCACTTTCCTTCACCAAAGGCTAGAAACTCGCAGGAATGGAATCACCAGGGGTATCAATCCAATCCCAGAAGCATATTGTCAGGAGTTTTAATATGGGGCTTCTTTCTAAACTGTTATTATACCAAGTTGATTTAACCCTTTCAAGCAAGTAATATATTATTTCAATTATTGACGATGACTTTTATTTATAAATAAACTCAATTCTTTAAAAATATTCTTTCAAAATAACTAAACCATAATAAACTCAACTTTACATTTTACATAACATAATTTGTCAAAATATTTACATTCTTGACATTTCTTTTATAATTTTGAAAAGAATATATCAAAGTGCATATTTACTTAAATATCACCAAAGCAGAATTTTTATGTATTTCTCAGATAGAAAAAAAAAATTGATCATATGTAACTAACTAAAGAAAAGCACATGAAGTATTCAAACTTCTATGCACTAAAATATTTTCATCCTGTAATTTGTCTGTACTAATGTATTTGTAGAAATGTTTGATAATCATGGAGTCATTACTAACTACAGTGGGTAAGTTTTTCATGATGTTCTTTATATTTTTGCAATTTATATTGTTAGTGATATTGATGCTAATTTTTAAAGCAGAATGTAATTCCCTAAGCTAATGATTCATTCACATAATTCAGAACTTCATACCTTTGATTTTAAAACAGAAGATTCTCTTTTCAACCTGTAAATGTATTAAAATAAAAATATGAGAGTAAAATATTATAAATTAATAATAATAAAAGGGTAAGGTAGAGATAAAAGTGTTCAATAATCATTTTAAAGTAGAAAATAGATACTAGTTTGATACTAGTTGCCCAGAAGTTATTACTAATCGCTAACAGAAATCCAGTTTCATTAAGAAACTTATACTTAGGAAATGAATTAGAATTGGAAAGCTATTATGGTAATCTCCTTCTACTTTGTCCATGATCAACTTATGGGTATATATAACATGAATCTTGTCTCTGTTAGCAGCACTGGTATTATTAAACATGAGAGAAAAAGAGAGAGAAAAAGAATATCATGTCGGGAGGCAACACCTATACATGGAGGGTTGCTGTGTAGAAGGTGCAAATATCATATCTTTGTACAAAGAGATGTCACATTTAAAACATTTTGTTAATTAAATAATAGCCATAATTATTTTAGGTCAGAGTTAGTTAGGATTTTTCTTAGCAGTAGCCAAATCATTCTATTAGCATGCTAGAAGAAGCTGCAGTCCAAGATAATCAAATATGGATTCTTTCATCAAGAAAATTGTAAAGAAATCCTCAATGTAAAAATTAATATATAAGGCCTCTGAAGTAAGATAAATTAGTAATTTATTTGGATGTCAGTCAACAGTAGAGCAATCCATTCAATTGTTATAATTTCTCCATTTCAGCTTGAAAAGATGCTAGCAGAGATCATTGAATTCTTCATTACAATGAAAATAAACCATGGCAAGTAAGGTGACAAAAATCAACATTTGTTTCCCAAAGTACAGCACCTGCTTATTTTGCTATCCAGATAAGATTGAATATGCATTCCTAAAATTAACTCTAAAAAGGATATCTCAAGTCACAGTTTTTACTCAGGAAGAAGAGCTCAGACTTCCCATTCATGGTAGAGGCCTATCCAGGATGTCATCCTCTTTATGCAGCAACTGAGGAAAACCGTATCAGCCACTAAAATAGCAAAGGTAGTATTTTTTTTTTTCTTCTTAAACAGATAAAAAACGAGTGAGCAAAAACTCAATAGAATAAAATAGGTACATTAATTTAAACATTGAACACAAATAAAAACATAGATATTTCAAGAATAAAAATAGTTTCTAGTCAAAATGGTGGCAGAGGTAAATGCAGTACTCAAATCCTCCCACAACCACATCAAAATTTACAACTAAACTACAGAACAACCATCGTTCATAACTGTCTGAAATCTAGTGGAACACAAATCCTATAACTAAGGATATAAAGAAGAAGCCACATCAAGACTGGTAGGAGGAGTAGAGATGTGGAATGGGCTGGTCCACACCCAGGTGTGGCAGATAAAAATCCAAAGGGATATCTAAATATAGAAGTTTCCCTTGAGGAGCAAGCATTCCCAGCCCCACACCGGCTTCCCAGTCCAGTGTTAAAGCACCAGGAAGAGAAGACTCCATGACTTCTGTCTGTGAAGCAACAGAGATTATGACTGAGTGGAACAGAGGGCAGATGGAGTCCCAGGAAGTCCTCTTAAAGAGCCCATAAGTGGACTTAGACTCACTCACTCTGAGTTTCGGCACTGGGCAGCAGCTTGAAAGACACCAGAGACATACGAGGAGAAACTGAGTTCTTTGACATGGGGCTGAGACCTGCAGGGGCAGTTTTTTCCAGATGAAAGTGCTGGCAGAGGTCATTGTGCCTTTATGGAGGCCTCCCCACACAGCAGGTGCCATATTTTAGTCTCCATCAACATTGCTGTCTTTGTTTGCCCACCCTGGTGTTTCCTTGAAACCCCCACTGCACCAAACTTGAAGGCCTCCCCAAGTCATTTGCAGTAGCTTTTTCATACAAATGGCTTGTCTTGGCTCATGGTTTATACTTTCATAAAATTTCCCATATGATCAGCATTTGGTCCCTGCCATGCTCTGTACCTCTCAGTAAGTGGCCCCAGGCTTGGTACAAGCAGCAGCTGGCTTTGGTTCACAGCTTGGCACTTCCAAGCCAGCTCAAGTAGAAGTCATCTGAAGATCACTTTGTAGCTCATGCCAGGAGGCCCCAGGCAGGGGAGAGGTGGTAGCTGAACTTTGCCTGCACCTTCTGGGAGACTGCAGAGCCAGCACCCCTGGTGGACAGTTTCAGACCATGTTGAAGCACCACCCTACCACCTCCAAGAAACAGACTCAGCAGGCACCAGAGCCCAGCTGAAGTAAGTTATACTCAATGGAGTCGGCCCTAGCACAGCTGTTCCCTGACAGCAATTGCAGCCAGACCTTGCAGCTAATTGGCCTGGAGGTAAGTCCCTCCCATTGAGGTCCCAACAACAATCAAGGTTCATTTACACCAGGAGTGCCCAACACCTAGAGTGCCCAGCTTGGGTGAACAAGAAAGTTGTGCCACTAGATTCTACAGAATACATCCTATCTAATAAAAAAGTAATATGCAAATTGACCATCACTCCAATACACAAGATGGCTGCCTTCATATGGTCAAAGATGGCCGCCCCCATGTGGACACAAGATGGTTGCCACAAGATGGCTGTCAGGGGAGGGCAGTTGGGGGTGACCAGGCCTGCAGGGGAGGGTAGTTGGGGGTGACCAGGCCTGCAAGGGAGGGCAGTTGGGGGTGATCAGGCCTGCAGGAGAGGGTAGTTGGGAGTGACCAGGCCTGCAGGGGAGAACAGTTGGGGGGAGACCAGGCCTTCAGGGGAGGGCAGTTGGAAGGGACCAGGCCGGCAGGGGAGGGCAGTTGGGAGGGACTAGGCCTGCAGGGGACAGCAGTTGGGGGGACCAGGACTTCAGGGGAGGGCAGTTAGGGGGGACCAGGCCTGCAGGGGAAGGCAGTTGGGGGGGACCAGGCCTGCAGGGAAAGGCAGTTGGGAAGGACCAGGCAGGCAGGGGAGGGCAGTTGGGAGCGACCTGGCTGGCAGGGGAGGGCAGCTGGGGGGGACCAGGCCTATACATGAGGGTAATTGGGGGTGACCTGGCCTGCAAGGGAGGGTAGTTAGGGTTGACCGGGCCTGCAGGGGGCAACTAGGCCGGCAGGGGAGAGCAGTTGGGGGGACCATTCCTCAGGGGAGGGCATTGTGGGTGATCAGGCCTGCAGAGGAGGACAATTAGGGGCTACCAGGCCAGCAGGGGAGCAGTTAGGTGTCGATCAGGCTGGCATGAGAGTGGTTAGGTGGTGATCAGGCTGGCAGGCAGAAGCGGTTAGGGGCAATCAACCAGGCAGGCAGGTGAGTGGTTGGGACCCAGCAGTCCTGAATTGTGAGAGGGATGTCCGACTGCCCTAAATAGGCAGTCGAACATCCCTCGAGGGGTCCCAGATTGGAGAGTGTGCAGGCTGGACTGAGGGACACACATCCCTGTGCACAAATTTCGTGCACTGGGCCTCTAGTAGTACATAAAGCCACTATACTAAGTCCAGGAGATGTAACAGTTCTACCTAACTTATAGAAATAAACATAGGAAGGCTGTCAAAATGAGGAGACAAAGAAAGATGTCTCAAATGAAAGAACAGAACAAAACTCCAGAGTGAGAACTAAACAAAATGGAGATAAGCAGAGTTCAAAACACTGGTTATAAGGATGCTCAAGGAACTTAGGGGAATTAGATAAATAGATAAATTTAATGAGAAATTCAACAAAGAAATAGGAAATGTAAAAATGAATATAGACAACATCAAAAAGAACCAGCCAGAAATGAAGAATACATTAACTGAAATAAATAATATATTACTATGCAGCAGTAAAAAAGAAGGATATTTTACCCTTTGAGACAGCATGGAGGGACCTGGAGAGTATTATGCGAAGCAAAATAAGCCAGTTAGAGAAATACAAGTATGACATAATCTCACTAATATGTGGAATCTAATGAACAAAATAAACTGATGAATAACATAGATCTAGAGACATAGAAGCATGGAACAGATGAGGGAAGGTGGGGAAGAGTGGAGGGTAGGAAGAAGTCAACCAAAGAACTTGTATGCATATATGCATAACCCATGGACACAGAAAATAGAGTGGTGGTGAAGGCCTGGCATGGGAGTGATGGGCTAGAGAAGGTCAATGGGGGGAAATAAGGGTGTATATGTAATACTTTCTACAATAAGTTTTTTTTTTTTTTTTAAACAAAGAATACATTACAAGGAATTGACAGTGAAGTAGATGAAGCAGAAGATCAAATGAGAGATTTGGAAGATAAGGAAGCAAAAAAAAAAAAAAAAAAAACCCACAGAAAAACACAACAAAAAACACACCTAATCAGAACAGTCAAAAGAAATCCAAAACATGAGGAAAGTATAAAGAGCTTCTGAGACAACTTCAAGCATACCAACAGCATTCACACAATGGAGTTGCTGGAAAGAAAAGAGAGAAAGCAAGAAATTGAAAACCTAGATGAAAAAAAGACAAAAGACTTTCCTTACCTTTTGAGAAAATAGACATACAAGTCCAGGAATTACAGAATTCCAAACAAGATGAACCAGCTGATTTCTCAACAGAAATTTGCAGGCTGGGCTGAAAGACCCCCTCCCCCCTGAGTGTACGAATTTTTGTGCACTGGGCCTCTAGTAGTTATCATAAGTTTAATTAACCACATAGCACACACTGTTAAGAATTAATAAAATAATATTATTTTTTTTAAAATATATTTTTATTGATTTCAGAGAGAAAGGGAGGGGAGAGAGAGATAGAAACATCAGTGATGAGAGAGAATCATTGATCGGCTGCCTTCTGCATGCCCCACACTATGGATCAAGCCCACAACCCAGGCATATTCTCTTACCAAGAATTGAACTGTAACCTCCTGGTAAGTCGACACTCAACCACTGAGTCATGCAAGCTGGGCCATAAAATAATATTTTTTAAAATATTTTAATTTACTTTGGAGGTGAACATAGTCATTTACAAATATGTAAAGGAAACTTAAAATTCACAATGTATTATTATTTTTTATGAAAGAATACATATCTCAATTTCTATGAAATTTGCTTCTCTATTCTGCATTCCTACTTATTTTTATAAGAATGAGTTTTATTTATTTTATTATTTTATTTTTCCATCACCATTTATTCCCTCTATGCCCTCTTTCACTTCCCCTTCTACCCAAACCCTCCCACAATCACCACACTATAATCCATGTCCACCATTTCTCTCTTTTTTATTCTTTTTTTTTTTTCTCAATCCCTCCACACACCCTCCAATATTAACTCTTCACCCAATCAGAGCTGTCTGCCTGCTCTCTATGAGTCTGTCTCTATTTTGCTTGGTAGTTCAATTTGGATGGACTTGGAGAGCATTACGCTAAGTGAAATAAGCCAGTAAGAGAAAGACAAATACCATATGATTTCACTCATATGTGGAATTTAACAAATAAACCAGTTAATTTTTTTAAGTAGGCTAAACATACCTATATATAAAGATAAGTGGTTCCTATTATGATTTTCTTTTATAACCCAGCTTTTAAAATGATACAATCAATGCATAGGGAATAAAACACAGAAGAAATATTGCTATGTATCAGCTATCTTTTCTAGATATCTCAAAATAGCATAGTTTGTTGTGATAGACTTAAATGTTTTTCAGATTCTAGCTTGGGTCACTGACAATTGAGATGGAAATATGATTTAAATTGAACTCATTCATGTTCTGTGCCAGGTGTCTCCAAATGCCTGGGTCCTTAGGTCCTTATGGTTATCTCTGACTCCTGCTCTCCCCTGAATGATTGCATATCTTCTAAACCACAACTTTGTGTTTTATTTCTGATCTGGGAAATAGTAAAAGTAGCTCAAAACACACCAACAAAGACAAAATCAACTACCAGCCCCTGCATATACCACACATTCTCAAATATATTTTTGGGGTGAGGCACAGGGGAGTTAGACAGCCACAAAACAAATAATTTAATTTGAGTTTTAGACATCACATTTCTCAAAAGTGCTGCAGCCAGCTTGCCACGATGCTCGGCCAATCCATTACTCTGCTTTTTTTTTTTTTTTTTTTTTTTTTCTCAAGGCCCCTTCTAAACCCCTTTTCCCTTTTACTGCAAAGGAGATTTTTACCTATCTCTTTTATTGACTATTTCTTCGGAGCATCCTATATAATAAAGATTAAATATGCTAATTAGATCGGATGGCGGAATGACCTTCAGGAATGACCAGTGGGCGGGGGCCGCGGGGCCGCAAAACAGCTGGGCCTGCAAAGGCCTAGACCCTTGCACGAATTTTGCTCATAGGGCCTCTGGTGACTTTGTACTCATAAACCTTTTTATTTCAATTGCTTTACAGAAGTATTTTTAAAATAATAAATGCTCCCTTTTTATAAGAATTTCTCTTAAAAGCACTATGGCAACATTTTCATACAGCTGTAAATTAATATAAATAGATACCTGAATATAAACATTGCCATGAAATAATAATAGCATATATTGCACTATGGGGGGAAGTAAGGGGGTATATGTAATACTTTCTACAATAAGGTTTGCTTGTATAATTGCCTAAAATAAGGAATATATGAGACTATTATAACAGTTTAAGTTACAGGCAATTATACAAGCATATCACATAAATTACATGCCCTATGATATAGATATTGTTATGAGATTTGCAGTTCATACATGATTTTTTTTTAAAAAAATGTATTTTTAGTGATTTCAGAGAGGTAGGGCGAGGGAGAGAGAGAGAGAAACATCAATGATGAGAGAGAATCATTGACTGGCTGCCTCCTGCATGCCCGACACTGGGGATCAAGCCCACAACCCAGGATTGTGCCCTTGACTAGAATCAAACTCGGGACCCTTCAGTCCACAGGCCTGACACTCTATCCACTAAGCCAAACAGGCAGGGCACATGATTTTTTAATCAAAATTAGAGAATCTTGCAAAGGCTACTCCAGCTCAGCAAAACTGTATGGAATTTGAAGATTTGATGTCCTTCTAAAAGTGGCAATCAAACTTTAATTCTGAAATATATCAGGAGTGATCCAAGAGTTGTGGGAATTTGTGGTGAAGGATAAAGGAATTTTAAGTAAAAGACATGGAAACATGAAATAGCATAGTTAGTGTGGAGAGGCATAGGATGTCAACATCGTATAGTATTACTAGCTGTGGTAAATGAGTATCAGGCAGTGAGAAGTATAGATGGGAGAAGCAATCAGAGAGGCCAGAGCATAACAGACTTAGAAAGCAACATTAAGAATATTGAAATCTGTCTGTAAACTCTTCAGAGACTGAGCAAGGGATTTGTGCCATGTACAAAGACATAGTATAAAAATTTCCTTTGAAGTAAATTTATTATTGAAGTATGGAAAAAACAACAACAGAAAAACAGTAGAAAAGCAAGATGGCATGCAAATAATACCATAAAGAAAATTATATCAAACAGGAATATATGAGACTATTATAACAGTTTAAGTGAGTGATGGCCAAGTCCAGCACAGACATAATCATGATGTGGGAGACTGATGGATTTAAGAGATTTAATTTGTCCTTTCCTGATAAAGAGTCATTCATCCTGTGCTAAAAGCAATACCCTCTCTGTTACAGGGAAAACAAATCAAACAAATCAAAGCAAAACAAAACCCAAAAACTATTGCTCACTGGCTGCTGGTAGGAAATGATGGGGAACTCATTAGTACAAAGTGGTAACCAACTTTGGAGCTGTAATTTTAGTCCATGTAATACACACAGCAGCTGGGAGTGCATTGGTAGCTGAGGAAGACAGGAAATATGACAGGACCTAAATATATTTGAAAGGTAGAGCCAAAAGGAAGATACTTTGCATGTGGATTATGGAAAACAAGACATAAAGTTGGCAAGCTTTTGTGACAAAACAACTCAGTTATATAGTAAAGTGATAGAAAAAAAGTCTTGAGGAGAAAAAGTCTGTGAATTTTGATTAGAAGGAAGATCAGTTTGGGACAAGGTAAATTTGAGAAATATTTGATAATTAAGAGATGTCTAGAATACACTCCTAGGTAGTTAGCTGGAGTTTAACGGATTTTCTAGATGTATAAAAACTTTGTTATATAATTAAAGGCATCCTATATAATAAAAGGGTAATATGCAAATTGACCCTCATACCTCACAAGATGGCTGCCTACAACCAGGCCGGCAGCGGGGAAGTGAGGGATGACCAAAAAACTGAACAGAAGGCTGTGTGGGGTTACCAGGCCGGCAGGGGGGACAGTTGGGGGTGACTAGGCCAGCAGGGGGGGCAGTTGAGGGTGACCTGGCCGGCAGGGGGGGGCAGTTAGGGGCGATCAGGCCGGCATGCAGAGGCAGTGAGGGGTGATCAGGCTGGCAGGGAGGGTAGTTAGGGGCAACCAGGCAGGCAGGCAGGTGAGCGATTAGGAGCCAGCAGTCCAGAATTGTGAGAGGGATGTATGACTGCCAGTTTAGGCCCAATCCCAGAGATTGGGCCTAAACTGGCAGTTGGACATCCTCCAAGGGGTTCTGGATTGGAGAGGGTGTAGGGTGGGCTGAGGGGACCCCACCCCATGCATGAATTTCATGCACCGGGCCTCTAGTCTATAATAATAATCTATAATAATAAAAGTGTAATATGCTAGTTAGACCACACAACCTTCTGGGATGAAGCCGCGGCAGCATGAGCCAAGCCCCTTGCACAAATTTCATGCATCGGGCCTCTAGTATTACTATAATATAAGCTAAAATTACAGTTTACAGCTATATGGCTATATATTTATGTAAGGGGTAAAAATAGAGAGAGGAGAAGAGATTAGGGTACTGAGTTATAGACTTGAGGTTGAAAAATTGAATATAGGCAGCAAAGGTGATCAAGAATAAGTGGCTAGTAGGATGTCTCAGAGCCAAGTAAAGAAAATTTTTCAATATGAATGGACAGGTCACCATGGCAAATGCTGATGACAGGTGGCAAATAATGTTGACGGAATCAACACAGCTTCTGAAATGTAAGTATCTATGATGATGGCTTAGAAAAATTTTCTATTATTTTATTATACTGGTTTGATGAATATGCCCAAATGGAATGGGCTCAAAAGCTAGAGGAGATAAAGAAATGTAGACTTTAAGTGTAGAAAACCCTTTCCAAGAGTTTAGTTGTAAAGGTGAGCAAAGAAATATTATGGTAGCTAGAGATAGATATGGAGTCAGGGGAGAGTTTCTGTCTGAATGTGTTTGTATACATAACACAGTGGTGGAAATTATTCAAAAGAGAAGGAAAAGTTGATAATGTAAAAGATACCCAAGTATGTATTTTCCACAGAAATAATGTCCTAAAATGTGATCGTTCACTATCAAATGAAGGAAGGACAATATATACCTTTGTATTTAATATCATTATATTATCAGTGATATTGCATTACATAAATATTTATATTATTTTCCAAGTAAAATAAATTTCACATTCCAAACCAGAATAAATAAAGACATTTGTAGCATTTTAAATTTTATTTTTGGATATTGTTGACAGTAATTTGGATTTTGAAATATTGTATGTACATTGAGGGTATGTTTCATGTTTCACTTCTATAGAATTCATTAAGAAATAGAGCTCCTACCTTGCTGGTGATGCAGCAAAATGTTAATATTTTATTTGAACCATGAAGTTATTAGAATAGTTATTAGTAGTTTTAGAAAATGTTAAGCTATTGACAAAATAAGAATGTGAAATTTATGTCTACAACATTTTGTGCAAAGTTCTAAGTTCTTTACCCTTAATTCTTCTCATCTAGGGATTTTGCTTCTCAGATAAGAATTTTAATCAGAGTTATATGTAATCAGCAGCATATCATTTTATTTTACTAAATTTTTCAATAAAATATGAGTCCATAGTCTTTATAGTTTCTTGGATAATTTTAAACTATTTAAATAGTAATATTTTATAGGCTTCTTATACATTATATGTAATACACAAAATTTTAAATTTAAAGTAAGAACTTTAATTATATTGAAATACTACTAATGGGATCATATATCCATGTTCATAAAGAAATTATTTTAGAATTAGTGTGGTTGACACTTGGAATAATAATATTGCATTGCAATGTAATCTTTATTTTTCTAGAGCAGTGATTCATATCTAGTGTATCATGGCTCCCACAGACATACAGCTGCTACTTGACTTGTGTAGGCTCAAAATAAAATTTAAAACCATGTAAATAATGATTATGAACTAGGCACATTCATAGAGGAGGCTTTAACATTTAATTTTGGCATAAAACAACATACACACATTATCCACTATATTAACTCTAGTAGCAAACGCCTGCACTATTAGTGATGCTATGCATATCTGAAAAGATTAGCGTGTCTATATTGTTTTAAGAGAAAGTGAATTTGGAAGGCTGCAAAAATTATTGAAAAGTGTACAGACTGTTTTTTTTGTATAAGTATTTCCTCAATCCAGTAACCTCTTTTAGCTACAATAGGCCTTTTTTCTTAATAGTTTGAGCTAGTTTAAAGACACAGTGAATACTGATAAAAGGTGAGAATACAGAAGGACAGAGATTTAGGAGCAGTGTTTTAGACATTGATGTGATGTGAACAGATTGTCCAGCCTGGACTCAGAGAGCACATCTGAATGAATATCTACATTTCTCATGGGAATTTTTGATGAATGAATCTTAATTTAGGGCCCACAGGTCCTTGAATACTTAATGCTGGACCTGATTCAGGAGTGTTGAAACCTAGTAAACTATTATCCAGCAGGATGTGATGTGGTAGGTATTTTGTGGACTGTCATTCATTTTCAATTTGTACTCACCTATATTCAACAGACATATGTCAAGTGCTAACGTTTACTCCAAAATATAAGAATGAGAAAAAATGCATTAAAATTCAGGGCAATGTTAGTATGTGGTTAATGAAATAGTTAATGAAAAACAATTTTGACTAGTACAAATTAAACACACTATTGAATTGTTTATTTTATTTTAATTAATTCTTGTTTTTTGATCCAACCTTATTTATAAAATTAAATTCTTAAGTAATACCAAGTGTCATGCATTATTCACAGAGTGTTATAATGTATTTTCTCTTTTAAGCAATATAATAGTTACTATTATTTCTTCCAGTTTACAGATGAAAAAAGTGGAAAAGTTATGTTATGTAAATCACCATAAGCCACACAGATAGACAATGGTGAGGCTGAAGTTCAAATCTAAGTAGGCTGTTTCTAGAACATGTTATGGATATGGATGTTCACACACATGCACACACACACACATCCCTACCAAAATACACACATCATACACACACACACACACACACACACACACACACACACACACACACACACAGATAGCTTTCAGTACTTGCCACTGTTTAAAGTACTCTGCAGCAATGAGTATATGCATGCTATCTTGTATCTTTATGATTTATTTGGATACATAAATGTATATAAGTATACAATGTAGGTTTTAATCAATGTTTTATATATATAGAAAAATGGAACTATATAATTTTTCATTCTAGAGCATTTAAAATAAACTCTGTAAACCAATTCTTGTATTGCATTTTATTTTCATTAGAAGAATTTTAATATTTTATTTAGAGTTATACAAATATATTTTAGAGTTTTAGCAATTTTACTCAGTGAATGATTGTATTTTTACATGTCATCAAAATCAAAATTATTTTTCTTTATTGATTAAGGTATTATATGTGTCCTTATCCCCCCATTGCCTCCCCACACTCCCTCCCTCATGCCCTCAACCCCCTGGTGTCTGTGTCCATTGGTTAGGCTTATATGCATGCACACAAGTCCTTTGGTTGATCTTTCCCCAAAATTATTTTTAAGACAGAGTTCCTAGATTTACTATAGTTATCTTTAAAAAACCACAATACTTTTCTAAAAGAATAGTTTATTAATTTTTAGAGAGAGAGGAAGAGAGAGGGAGGGAAAAGAACATTGATGTGAGAGTGCAACATCGATCAGCTGCCTCTTGTATACCCCCTATGGGGATTGATCCCACAATCCTGGAATGTGTCCTAGATCAGGAAAACAGGCAACCTTCTGATGCACGGGATGACACCCAACCAACTGATATGAATTGATGCTGTAAATTAAACATCCATTTGGATTAAAATATATCACAAATAAATTCAATTATTATACAATTTGCTAAGCACATTTAAACAGGTATGTTTTAAAATTATATTTTTATTATAAAATGACATATACAGACCAATATTTTTCACAAACATGTTTTTGTTCTTTTTCACTGATCTACTAAATATTATGAAAGATGAGAAGGTTCAATATGATCATACCTGTTGTAGCATCAATTATTTTCCAAAGTTGAATTTTCATCCCAGCATAAAATGAAAAGCCAATATTGAAGCCATTTCCTATTTTGCATAAATTGTGTATATTTAATTTTTATGTTCTAAGACATAAAAATAAGCATAAGCAGTTATCTCCAACAATGTTATAAAAATTAAAGATAGTATTTTTTCCTTTTCTTTTTCTTTTCTTAAAATTTTAATTTTCAATTGCAGTTTACATTAAGCAACATAGGAAATATAGTCAATAATATAATAACTATGTATGGCACCAGGTGGATACTTGAAATATCAGGGCTATCACTTTTTAAAGTATATGATTGTCTAACCACTATGCTGCACACCTGAAACAAATACAAAATCATACTGAATGTAAAAAAATGTGCATTTTTAATGTACAAGTAAACATTTTTATATATGAACTAGAGACCCAATGCACAAAACTTGTGCTTGGATAGGGTCCCTAGGCCTGGCCAGTGATCAGGGCTGATCAGGTTCCCCACCTCCCTGCCTCCCAGCCTCCCTGCCTCTCCGCCTTTCCACCTCCCCACCTTCTCCATCCCTCGCTGCTGGTGCGCCACCACCATGTGGTTCCCCCCCCCACCCCCCCCACCACCACTGGTCACCTGCCATGTTCTGCGCCATCCTCTGGTGTTCAGCGTACATCATAGCAAGCGATCGAACTCCCATTCTCCTGGTCGAATTCCAAAGGGGATATTTTGCATATTAGTCTTTTATATATATAGAAAAGGAACTTATATTTTCTTGAATTCAGATATATTTCATCCATTGATTCATAGAGGACAACTATGAAATAAATGTTTTGATATGAGGTGTTATTTAGAGAGAGGTTTTTATTGGAATGTAAAAGAAAAAAGTATACCACTGATTTAAACATAGGGATGGAATAATAAAATCCCAATTTGGGGGAATTTTATAGGTCACCAGAAAATTATTTAAAACAGAGGTAGAGAGGTAGAACTATGGAATAGTTTAGATTCATTTGAGTATTACATTAAGGTAATCCAAAGCAAATTCCTAATTAGTAAATACTAAGTCACATCACAGCATTCCTGGTTGCCATGGCAATGGTGATCTATCATACATTAATGGTATTATAATGAACATAAAAGTGACGTAAAACAAAATTAAAATGAAGATTAATTAGTTATCTTGATCTTGGGAGACATGCTGAGGATACACTTGAAAAGGTTTATGATGAGCAAGAATGAAGTCATGCAGGAAAAAATGCAGGTAATATTTACAGGTTTAATCTGTGATTGCATACTCTAGAGAGATTGAGGTTCTATTGTATCACATGAATTTGTTTATACTTCTAACTTTGTCTGAAGACACCAATGATAATAAAATATGTTATTTCTTAACCCATCTCTTAGCACTCATTTTTCTCTGGAAGGACCACTGGTCTGGAAAACAGTTGATTTGTGAACCTATAAATGTTGTCCTGGGATTGGACTGGTTATAACAGCCAGCTTCATGAATTGCACATTTTGCACCAAGTGTAGTTTGCGTCTGCACACATGACATATTTATCATTTACTAACTTGATTCATGCTTAATAATGATCAAAATTAAAATTTATGCCACACATATGGTTTATGAAGCCCTGTACAGCTTATATATACACTGTATTTATGCTTTTAGAATTAAAAAAATTAAATTCAGTTTTCATATTTACCTTAGTATAATCAGTACAAAGCAAGAATTAAAAAACAATTATAAAGGGTACAGGAGGTCAAATATCTAGTGACAAAAAAATTGGTTATGGGTGGTAAACACACAATTCAAAAAAAGATGATATATTTTAGAATTCACACTTGAAACCTACATCATTTTATCAACCAATGTCACCCCATAAATTTAATAAAATACAATTATAAAAATGAATGACTCAAATAATCACCTAATGTAGCAACCAATGAATTTCTGTAATATAAATTTTAAGTGAAAGGACAACACATAAATAATAGTAGCATTGGAATTATAAAAATTCCTTAATTATTTTAATGCCAAGTGTGTTCTAGTGAGATATTATTGCATAACTAGAGGCCTGGTGCACAGATTTGTGCACTGGTGGGGGGTGTGGCCTGTGGGGATAGGCCTGCTGTGGGAGCAGCCACTCATCCAGGTCAGCCAAGTGGTGCTCCCACAGTGGGAGTGCATTGACCACCAGGGAACAGCTCCTCCATTGACTGTCTGCCCCCTGGTGGTCAGTGTGCATCATAGTGACTGGTCGAGCGGTCGTTCTGGTCCTTCCACTGTTTGGTCACTGGGCTTTTATATATATAGATAGATTACTCTAAACTTAATAGCCTGTAGGAGATCAGTGTATTTTGCTTTTCATTTTGTGGATCAATATTTCAAAAAAGGCTCATCTGGGCCATTCATCTACACATATGATTCATTTATTGATATTCAGCTTGTTGCTGGTCTTGAATGGGGGATTCAAGATGGGTTGGATCTGTCCTATAATGGCCAAAAAAATACTGGTGATTGGACAGAATCACTCTCTCTTTATATATGGCATCTCTGTGTGTCTCCATGGGCTTTCTCACAGATTATGTTTCCTCAGATATTTTCATGCCTTACATAGCAATTCAAAAGGTTCCAATAGGACATATAGATGGCCAAGAGACATAAGAAAAAATGCTTAAACTCACAAATCTTCAGAGAGATGCAAATTAAAATGGCAATAAGATATCACCTCATACCTATCAGAATGACTATCATCAACAAATCAACAAATAACAAGTGATGGTGAGGATGTGGAGAAAAGGGAACCCTGAAGGGAATGCAGACTGGTTCAGTCACTATGGAAAAGAGTATGGAGTTTCCTCAAATAATTAAAAATGGAACTGCAATTTGACACAGTAATCCTACTTCTAGGAATCTATCCTAAGAATCCTGAAACACCAATCAGAAAGAATACATGCACCTCTATGTTAATAGCAGCACAATATACAATAGCTAAGATCTTGAAATAGCCCAAGTGCCCATTAGTAGATGGATGAATAAAAAGCTGTGGTACATGTACACGTTGGGATACTATGCAGCTATAAAAAAGAAGGATCTCTTACCCTTTCAGACAGCATGTAAGGACCTGGAGAGTATTATGCTAAGTGAAATAAACCAGTCAGAGAAAGACAAGTATCACATGATCTCACTCATATGTGGAATCTAACAAACAAAATAAACCAATGAACAAAATAAATTCAGAGACATAGAAACTTGAACAGACTAACAAATCTCAGAGGAAAGGTGCAGGGTGGGAAAAGATAATCCAAAGAACTAAAGAACTTATATGCATACTAGAGGCCCAGTGCATGAAATTCGTGCACGGGGAGGGGGGTGTCCCTCAGCCCAGCCTGCACCTTCTCCAATCTAGGATCCCTCTCATAATCCAGGACTGCTGGCTCCCAACCACTCACCCGCCTGCCTGGCTGATTGCCCCTAACCGCTTCTGCCTGCCAGCCTGATTAACCCCTAACCACTCCCCTGCCAGCCTGATTACCCCCTAACCACTCCCCTGCCAGCCCGATTGTCCCTTACTGCCCTCCCCTGCAGGCCTGGTCACCCCTAACTGTCCTCCCCTGTCGGCCATCTTGTGGCGGCCATCTTTGGCAGCCATCTTGTGTCCACATGGGGTGGCCATCTTTGACCACATGGGGTTGGCCATCTTGTGTGTTGGAGTGATGGTCAATTTGCATATTACCTCTTTATTATATAGGATATTCATAACCCATGGACACAGACAATAGTATAGTGAAGACGGGGGGGGGGGTGTGGTGGTGGCAAAGGGAATGGAGGGGTAAATGGGGTGGGGGAGAAGGGGGACATCTGTAATACTTTCAACAATAAAGATAAATTTAAAAAAATTCCAAGAGACAACATGGAAACAGCAAGGCTTTCTTCAGATGCATTTCTGCCCTTCTACTAGGTATCCTTTGTTTACACAGGGCTAGTCCAATTGAATATGAGGAGGTGTGTGCAGTTGGGGACCATGGGAGATTAGCTATCTCAGTCTGCCTTCTGTCCCCTAATGACTCACATCCCTTCCAGATGTAAAATACACACATTCCCTACACAAGTCCCCTGAAGCCTCACTTCATTACAATGTCAGCTCGAGAGTTGTTGAACTTAGGATCTTGTTAATATAAAAATGAGTTTCCTTGGATGCATTTTATAAACCATAGTTTCTTTTTTTCTAAAGTCCTGTGAACCAAAAAATACAGGTTATTCTCAATCCAAAGACCCAATATACAATCATGAGATAGAGGTGAGATCACATAATAGACAGCCTTAATAAAAAAGTGGAGATGGAGTAGTGAAGGGAGGTACATATAATTTATTGGATCCTTCAGAGAAAATTGCTAGTTCAGTGATTAGAGCCCATTCATGCTTCCTAGGAGTGATCTTTTTGTCTATTAGACCTGTTCTCAGCTTTCTTATACTTTCTTACTCTAGCATCTTTTTATTTTATTTTTTATTGACATTGGTTATTAAAATTATATAGGTTTCAGGTATACAATTCTATAATACATCATCTGTATATTGTATTATGTGTTCATCACCCAAGTCAAGTTTCCTTCCATCACCATTTATCCTCCCTATACCTTCTTCTACCTCTCCCCACTCCCCTTTACCTCTGCTAATCACCACATTGTTGTCTGTGTCTAGGAGTTTTCTTTTTTTTTTTTTTGCTTAACCTCTTCACCTTTCTCAACCAGCCCCATCACTGCTCTCCCCTCTGACAGCTGTCAGTCTGTTCTCTGTATCTACGGGTATGTTTTTTGTTTGTTTGTTTGTTTGTTAGTTTATTTTGTTCATTAATTTCACATATATGTGAAATCATATGGTACTGGTCTTTCTCCTAACTGGCTTATTTCACTTGGTGTAATGCTTCCCAGGTTAATTTAAAAAAATGGCCATATTTTTAAATGAGTAGCTTTTCAGTTTGATTCTTGCTTAAAGAGGTTTGGGTGACTGAATGCCTCTTTTCATTTTGTATTTTCAGTTGAACAAGTATAATTACTTTAAAAACAGTGTGGGTTTGCTTTACCTAATTATATTCCACTAGAGTCCTGGTGCACAAAATTCGTGCCCTGGTGGGGGGTGTCCCTCAGCTCAACCTGCACCCTCTCCAATCTGGGACCCCTCAGGGGATGTCCGACTGCCTTTTTAAAAACAGGCAGTCGGACATCCCTTTCACAGTCCGGGACTGCTGGCTCCCAACTGCTCGCCTGCCTGCCTTCCTGATTACCCCTAACCGATTCTGCCTGCCAGCCTGATCACCCCTAACCACTCCCCTGCCAGCCTAATCGATGCCTAACTGTTCCCCGGCCAGCCTGATCATCCCCAACTGCCCTCCCCTGAAAGCCCAGTCACCCCCAAATGCCCTCCCCTGCATAATCCCTCTTTATTAGATAGGGTTTTTTCTTTAACATATTGGACAGTGTACCTGCCATGTCTTGACAAACCAGTAAAAATGTAAACCCAAACTAAAAGTGTCATAAAATAAACTCCTTAAACAGGAATTTCATGAGACCTTGGAAAGGTGATATCATGTGGTTGTTTCTTCCTTTTTTCTTCTTTTTCTTTTTCTTGATGTTGCACCTTTTGTCCTTTCTTTTCTCCTTTTATTCCTTTTCTGTCCTATCTTTCTCTTAACTTTTCCATTGGTAGAATTGTCAGTACCTGAATCTGTCTTGCTTCCAGAAGACGAAGAAGAGGGAAACACACAGTCATCTGAAGAAAAAGATGATCTATGTTGGGATCGGTGGTGTTTCTGGTTTTGCTCTTTTCCCGGTTTGTCTGTCATTTCTGCCGGCCCCGGCATCTTCAGGACTTGTGTGCGGGGCACTTTTTATTCATGTCTACAAAACCTCCTGCCTTGGTGAAAACTGTAGGGGAAAAGGCCTTCCTGGGTGGGCTCAAGCCCTGCCCAAGGTGCTGAGGAACCAGGGTGGGGAGCACCCGCCACCGCCCTTGCTGAGCCAACCTCCGGACCTCGGGGTACTCTCCAGTAATGTAACTGCAATGGCCCCGTTTGCCTTCAGAAATTAGTTGTAAGTTACTTCCGATGTGAAACCCCACCTCAGACATTTCCTTTGCAGTTTCTAAAGATTTTAA
The DNA here is from genome assembly GCF_027574615.1 of Eptesicus fuscus. Lineage (NCBI taxonomy): Eukaryota > Metazoa > Chordata > Mammalia > Chiroptera > Vespertilionidae > Eptesicus > Eptesicus fuscus. The sequence continues at coordinate 53,748,645 of NC_072480.1, forward strand.
ACAAAAACCATTTACCTCCCTAACCTGGTCAGAAGTTTCTACCCAATGGGAGAGGTTTGCTGGGCAGCATCGCCCAGATACCCCCCGCCACACAATCTCCAATCACTTGGCTAGGGGTAAGGGAATTTCCAAGGTTATAGGTGTGTGTGGGGGGGATCACTCCATGTGGGCACAGGCCCTTTGGAGGCTGACACCCCAGGCTGCCTCCCAGGCCTACACCCCCCCCACTCCCCCCATCCACGGATGGGAGCTGATCACTGGGTGAGAGGGGGATAGGCAGTGCTGGCACCTCCCAGGCCCACAGCCCAGGCCCAGGTCCTGGCTGGGAGCAGATCGGGTGGGGGGGGGGAGAGGAGGTGCTCGAGGCCTCCCAGGCCACTGCCGGGGTCGATGCTGTGAGCAAATCAGGGGTGTGGGTGTGTGTGTGTGTGTGCACGAGCATGCGTGCGTGCGGGTGCCTTCTCCCAGGCCACTGCCCTGGTCGCGGCTGGGAGCAGATCATGTGGGGGTGGGGGTAGGGGGAGGTGTGCGTGGCCTCCCAGGCCACTGCCCTGGTCGCGGCTGGGAGCAGATCACGCGGGGGGGTGTGCCTTCTCCCAGGCCACTGCCCGGGTCGCGCTGGGAGCAAATCACGCCAGGGGTCGGGGGTTGGGGGGGTGCATGTGGCTGGGAGCAGATCTTGCCTGGTGTGCACGCGGCTGCCCAGGCCACTGCCAAGGTCGCGGCTGGAAGCAGATCTTGCCTGGGGTGCACACGGCCTTCCAGGCCACTGCCCAGGTGGCAGCTGGGAGCAGATCGTGCTGGGGGTGTGCGCCTTCTCCCAGGCCACTGCCCGGGTCGTGGCTGGGAGCAGATCATGCGAGGGGGGGGAGGGAGGTGTCACGGCTGGAGCAGCCCTCCCTGGGACTGGGGGACTTCGCGGGGCCTGAGAGGACTGGGCGCCGCCATCTTGTGTCTATGGGTGCCGCCATTTTGTCACAGAGTGATGGTTAATTTGCATATTACTCTTTTATTAGATAGGATTTTATAATTTTTTTTTACCTTTCTTTTAAAGAGCAACTCATCTCTACCTTAGGTTGAGAGTCAGGATACTGTCCTATAACACCATTAAGGGTCCTAAGAGCCTTATTAGATGTGCCCATGCATTTTTCTGGTGTTTGCACAAAGGGTGTTACAGCCACTCACCTGACATCTTAGCTCCAAGGCCATGTTTACTAGCAGCACTGTGCACTTGATCTTTACCTTGATGCAATTTCTTAGTTTGAAAATTATTTTCTACAAGGAAATGGAGATTAGAATTAGTTATATTTTCAAAACCAGCAGGTCCTGCTTTCATATCCCCTCTAATATTTTTCTCAGAAACTGAAGCAACACCCGTTTCATTCATTCTTTTTCATATTTTACCATTGGCAGCTAGAAATCCATGGGCACTTTCTTTAACCTGTTTGAAATCTTCCCAGTTTAGAGTTCATGAGATCTGAGTTCTAGTATCCACATTACTTCAGCAAACAGTGTTGCCAGATTTCCACTACTACATAAAAATATTCCTATTTTCTCCAGACTGAAAAGTCCCATACCTCACTCTTCTTTAAGCTCTCCACAGCTTTACAGAGGCCCCCCCAGTTTTTACAAACACTCTCTTCCAGTTCCCACTAGTTCTGTCGACCCCTACAGCAAAACAATGGTATATGTGTTTCAGGTGCTTTTACACCACCGCTAATCTGCTGTACAATTCTCCTCTAGTTATATATGGCAGTATAACAAATTAACCCAAAATTTAATGGTTTAAAATTATTTTGGGCACATGGTTTTACATGCCAGGAATTTGGGAAAAGCTTATTTGGACTTTGATCTGTATGATATCACCTGGAGCAACCTGGTGATATTCAGGCAATGACTGTGCTGATACTGAGAGTCTGAGGTAACTTACTGTCTATGTCTGGTACCTGGGTGGGAATGATTGGTAAAAATAGAAGTTGGCTGGCATTTGGGTATCTCAATGCAACCCTTTTCTATTATAATCTTGGACTTCCATGGAGAAGGGACCATTATGTTTGGAGACAGTCTGAAGGGTCACCACTACTGCCTGAGGTACAGCGAAAAATCATAGAGGGAGAAGAATGGCAATATCTGGCTTCTTCCCTTTCCCCATTTTTATTTTTCCTTGTATTTGTTTTTGTTCCAACCCAGGCAGAAATCACACAGCAAGCACGCTTAGTGGGCACATTCTACATGGTTCTAACAAGTAAAGATTTGATCTAAAAGGTTGAACATAGAAAAACCAGAATATTCCACCAATTTTGCTGTTCAAAGCTATTTATTCCCTTTCTTCAGCTGAAAAAAGGCCTCATTTCCATTACCATGGAAAGAAATTATCATTAGGCACCATGTTATTGGGTTATGCCGATTCATTTGGCACCTGTAGTTCTACAATTTGTGCTTCTGGCAACAATGTTTTGAGCAGGCATATGTTTATCCAAATTATGTAAGTGCCCCTTGGAGAACATATTGCAGCCTCTCCCATGAAAAAGGAATACAATATAATTTAACCCCAGGTGCAGGGGCTCCACACTGCCTTCTTCTGTGGGAAAGCTGGACTCAATAGTGGAGGTGGGAAACATTTCCTTGTTTAGTACAAACCTGTGTTTGTTTGTTTTTTCAGAATGTTTGCTTTCTATTACCACTATTTTTGAGATAATATGCATAGACAGTCTTGTTCCCAAAAAGCAACACTCACCCAGTGAACATTGATATATTTCCCTTAAATTGACCCATCTCCAGAAAATATCGGTTCCTCGGGTTGTTTAACTGAAAGCTTCAAAACAAGGTTATTCCTAGCTGGGTGACTGATTCTTATACACAAGGTAAGTTTTAGTTTGCTGCTTTGCTGCTGTAGCAGATTAGACTATGGTTACTGCATTTTGTTGAATTTAATCATGCTTTCCAGTTGTACCACTATGGCCTCGCTATACTTGTGCCTATTGAACAATTTGGATAACTAAGTAAAGATGACATCCACAGGAAGGTATGTCATATTCACTTGATTATAGAGAGATATTTGTATGGGATTGGGCCTAAACCAGCAGTCAGACATCCCCCAAAGGGTCTGAGATTGGAGAAGGTGCAGGCTGGGCTGAGGAACACCCCCCACCCATGCACAAATTTCATGCACTGGGCCACTAGTTTTACCATAAAATGCTCTCATTTTAAATGACATTTTATCCCTTCACATATATTATAAAAATTATTCAATAGTATTCTTTCATTTCTTCCTGAATTTGTGTTACTGTTGACATACCTTTTACTTTTACATGTTATATAACCTTTCATTTTTAAAATATTTTCCTTTAAGCATTCAGTTATCTTTTTTAAAATCTATCTTTATTGTTGAAAGTATTACAGATCTCTCAATTATATTTCAAAAAGATGGAAATAATAGAAAAAAAGATGTAATATTTATCCTTATAGTTACCATAAGCTTTAATCATTTCTTTAGATTCATATTTCCATCTGCTCTTATTTTTTTCTACCTAAATTACTTTCTTTAACATTTGTTGTGTTGCGATTCAACTTACAATAAATTCTTTTAGCTTTGGTATGTCTAAGCATCTTTATTTTGCCTTTGTTTTGATAAAATAAGTATAGAATTAAAGGTAGACTTTTCCCCCCTGTAGTATTTTAAAATTGTTACAATTCTGTCCTTTCACCTGCATTATCCCAACAAACAATCTTATATCAATCTTATATTTGTTCTTCTATATAAAATGTATCTTTGTTTCTCTGGTTGCTTTTAACAATTTTTTTCTTTATTATTGGTTTGAAGCAAATTAATTAGGATATGCCTTGATATAGTTTTCATTTCTTTTGTATTAAAGTTTTATTAAACATATTAAATATGAAGTTATACAGCTATTAACAAATGTAGAAAAAATCCAGCCCATGAGTTCTTCATATAACTTTCATTCATCATCTCTTTTCTCCCTCAAGAATTTAAACTGAAATTACATTAGATTTTTAAAAATTGTCTTGTAGCTCAGTAGTGATACTTCCTTTTTCCCCACTCTTTGCTTTTTTATTTCAGTTTTAATAGTTTCTATTTCTTTTTACTTCAAATTCCTTAATCTCTCTTCTCCCTGACATGTAATGTGCTATTAATTTCACCTAGCCTTTTTTTTCATTTTACACATTGTAGTTTTCATATCTAGATGTATGATTAGCTTTTTAAAATATATATCTCTTGTGTCTGTACTTATGTTTGAACATATGAAATAGTTAAAATTATTGTCTAATGTCCTTTTCTTCTCATTTAAAAATCTGTGTTACTTTTTTGTCAGTTTCCACTAGTCAAATTTTCTTGTCATTATGGTATTTTTCTTCTTACTTTGTCCGATAATTTTTGTGTTCCTACAAATATTCTTGAGCTTTGTTCTGTGACAGTTTGGCTACTTCAAAAATTGTATTTTTTGGCATCTTATTTTTATGATTGATTAGGCAGAAAGAGAGTCATGTTCAGGCTCCAGCTAATTATTTCTCCATCTTCTATTTACTCTTTTTAATATACCATTAATCTTTATATTTTCTAATTACTAGTGGAAAAATGTGCAATTCCTTTCTGTGGGTGAGCATGGGGCATTCTTCCCTCTAATTATTTTGAGATGGTTATTTTGGTGGTCTTAGATAAGTGTCGGATATAAGCTTTTCAGTACACAGCTGAATACTCAAGGAGAGCCCGCTGAGCAACTCTAGATTTCTCCATGTGCAGTTCTTTCATTTGAAGTTGTTTTGTGAACCAAAGTGACTTTAATCTTTCTGGATTCTCAGATTTTTCTACTAACCTCTTAATAAAGGTGTCTAATTCCTTCAAGTTTCTTCCTTTGCTCACCATGAGCTGCAAACCACATTAGAACACTATTCTGGGACAATTACAGTCTTATTTCCCCCCCCCCCTTTATCTGCAATATCACTTTCATTTTGGCATTTATATGGGGGAATAAATCTTGCCTCTGATATTTTATTTTGACCCAAACCTAAGTATTATATTTCTAGTCATTTACCTATTGCAGATCTCTATAGAGGAAAAGCAAACTATGATTCTTTATGTCAACACACTCACAAGATTTCTCCTTTATTTTGTTTTAGAATTATTAATTACTTTTTATCACATATTATTTTGTGCTCTATAGATTTAAAAATAGCATGGCATCGTTTTTATCCTTTATTTTTTAGAAGATGGCATAGCAATTTCAATACTACTTTATGAGAATTCTCATAGAGCTATGTGCATAATGATATAAGAGTCTAATTGTCATTCAATGCTGGTTTAATTGGGAACTTGGCAGATATTCAGCAAATGCTACCGAGAAGAGTTGATTAGAGAATTACATTTGAATTAATGACTTAGAGTTCTCAATGGAAGAAAACACAGCATGAAGACATCTCAGACATAGGTAATATAAAAAAAAGGTGCAAATGTTTGAATAGAATGTAATGTATTTTCAAAATCTTAAAGAGACTGCTATTTCTGGCTTGTGAAGTAGAGTTCTGGAATGTTAATTCAGCATAGAAAGATGAGGCTGAGGTAGCAGACTGTTGTCAGATCAAAAAAGTGCTTGTACAATAGCTAACATACCCAACCACAATCCAATAATGGGGTGGGATAAAAACCTAAATAAGAAAAACAAAATCTTTGAGATGCTATATTTTTTTACAAAGTATGTTTTTATTGATTTTAGAGAGAGAGAAGAAGGGAGAGGGAGAGAAACATCAATTGGCTGCCTCCTGCATGCCCCTTATTGGGGATCAAACCTACAACTTGGGCATGTGAGCTGACCAAATAATCGAACGGGATGATGCTCAAACAACTGAGCCACACTGGCTAGGGCTTTCTTTTTTGAGATGCCATATTGAGCCTTCAACAAACGTTAGAAAACATAATTTATAGGATCAATTATTCATATGATTATGAGATTTTTGACTAATATCGTTAAGTAATCATGAAAACAGTATAGCAAAAGTCAGACCATAGGTTGATTATAGGATGTGGGCTTTTAAGGGGTTCAAATGATGATGCAAGGTCAAGGATTTTGTGGATGATGGTGTGAAACTATGAATTGATCAGTCATAAATTTCAGGATTGGCAAGGAATTAAAATGTTGCTGGGTTGTAGTAAAACTAGAGTATGACTGGAAAACGTAAGACATTGTTTTCTGAAACTGAGATAAAAGAATTTAAGATTTTGGAGGTTCAGCAATATAATACAATTAGAATGACATTAAACAAGATAAATTATATATTAACCAGTTTCCCTGTTTATAACGTTTTGTCCTGGAAAATAGGTTAGTCCATTGACAATGCTGTAACTATTTGTGGGAGGTAGCAATGGAATAAAGCATGACTTTTATAAGACTTCAATGTCTAAAATAAACCTTTATGTTCTGGCCTCCTTTTACCCTCTAGTCCAAAATATGACCACCCTACAGTCCAAAGGGCATAGAAACGTTTCGTTCCTCCTTTGTGTCATGCTCTCTAATCTCTGAGTCTCACAGCGCATTAAAATGGAAAATGGGACTCTTCTCACAAACCACATCCTCTGTTTTTTACAAATCCCTGCTCGTCCTTCAGGTTTCAGCTTTTGTTACTTTTGTAAAGAAGCCCTCTTTGTATGTACTCTCCTTCTCCACTCTCTCAGTGAGATTAGTGTGCCTTTTATAAAGCTAGAAAATGCCTATACTTACACATTTGATTTTATATTGCCAAATTTCCCATCTATGTATTCAAAATCAATATTTAGAGCAACCTTTAGCTCTCTTTCTGAGAATCCTCACTATAAGTATTAATAAGCTATGCACAGATATAGGTGAAGAGTAATTGTTCATGACCTCACTGAAGGTGTCTTTTTTCAAGGTATACCTCTTTCGTTGAATATCTTTATTTTGTTTTCAACTATTCCTTGAAATACACAATCACCAAGGATTCCATATTATATACCAGGGAATCCTTGAACATAAAGTTCTTCTAACATATCTGTGACCTGGGTTTGCTCTTCTATCAGTAGCCTAAGGAAAAAATATACACACCCACTGGTACAGTGGCAAATATTATTTCTTCACTTTTGCCTTTGCCTGGGATGGAAGGCTTGTAGGGATCCTTAAACATTTCTATCCAACACTGCTGCCTCAGGGTGTCTCTTGTATGCTCACAGCCACCATTGCTAGTACCAACAGTCTGGATCCACTATTTTCTTATTTGTATTTCTCTTTTGGTTCTGACTCCTATTCCCTGTGGTTATATTTACTGCAGAGCATCCATCGTTACTGCTGGCAGCTGCTGGAGCACGTTGCTACATTAATGCCTACAGAATTGCCGACAGAGCCGACGCAGAAATGTGCAGAAGCTGCTCCCCTGTGCCTTCGTGTCTTTGTGGCGCTGCCATCCACAATGGTTTAATTCACCTCCCAGCAGTGACCCTAGGATTCTAATGACTCACAGAAACTCTTTAGTGAAACATATCTTTCAGGTTTGCACTTGCTGTTCTCTCTCCCAGGAATTCTCATCCAAATCCATAGGAGCTAGAAGGGGAAATTAAATTTATCCATGTGTGCTGTCATTTGCTCATCCACTCAACCTACTTTTATGGAGTTTCTATTAAGTACCAGGGACATGGTTAAGCAGTGAGAACACAACAAAGGTATTGTTCCCTCCATCCCTCCAGTCAAGTGGACAGTTTGGTGGGAGAGACACATATTCAAGGGTTGTTTTCTTTTAAATCCCAAATATTTAAAGAACGCATCATATGCCAGACATCCAAAATAAAGTAACAAGTAAAATTAAGCAAATTTTTGCCCTCTTGGTAGTGAGGTTCCTACCTAAAGAATTAATAAACAAATAAAAACATAAACTCAAGCCAGTGATAGCTGTTATAAAGAAAGAACAAGTAGAAAAATAAAACACTATATTCTAGGAGAGTTTGTTTTAGATAAAACCTCCTCTCTAACAATATATACTTTAAGCAGAGATATAAATGAAGATAAGAAAAATAGATTTGTCAGAAGGACAATATGCCATAATAATAAAACATGCAAAGACAGATTTATTATTAAATTTTAAATATTTTTTCTATAACTAAATTTTATTTTGATTGTCACAATTTACAAACGAATTGCATTCCTGTTTTGATGTTTGAAATGCATTCTCCTACATCTTTTGCCATTTTTTTCTCCCTCTGCAGTTAAAACTACATCACAAGTTAATGTGGGCAGGAAGAAACAAGTAAATGTAAGTAGTTTTTCAGTTAAAAATAGCCAGTTAGTTACTGGTTACTAAATATGAATTTAAATGCAATTGATTTAAAGGTCAATGGGGAAGAAAGAAGACATATGTAATACTTTCAACAATAAAGATTTTTTAAAAAATTTAATTGATTTATTCTTTTAAAAAATCTTTAATTCTTTGATTGAAGTCAATAGGCATAGGCAAGATAAACATGCACATTGATTAATCATCAACTAACTTGAGTGATTCAATCAATGAAGTTAGGGAAAATCATTCTGACCTTTTTTTTGAATATATTTTATTGATTTTTTTACAGAGAGGGAGGGAGAGGGATAGAGAGTTAGAAACATCGATGAGAGAGAAACATTGATCAGCTGCCTCCTGCACAACTCCTTCTGGGGATGTGCCCGCAACCAAGGTACATGCCCTTGACTGGAATGGAACCTGGGACCTTACAGTCCTCAGGCTGATGCCCTATCCACTAAGCCAAACCGGTTAGGGCCTTCTGACCATTTTTAATAGGTAATTGGTCAGATGACCAAAAAAAGTTAAGATCTTTAAAAAAAAAAAGTTTTTATTCCTTTTGGAGAGAGGAAGGGAGAGGGAGAGAAAGGTAGAAACATCAATGATGAGAAAGAATCATCAATTGGCTTCCTCCTGCATGCCCTCTACTGGGGATTGAGCCTGAAACCCGGGCACCACGTGACCTGATGAGGAATCAAACTGTGACCTCCTGGCTCATAGGTCGATGCTCAACCACTGAGGCACACCAGCCAGACAGATCTAGCTCTTTATGAATAGTTTTACACTGAGAAACTCATTCTGTTTGCCTCTTTGTTAACGACATACGGCAAAAAGAAAAATTGACATAGATTTGAGATTTATTATGGCTCTTAACTTCTGTATATAATATATATGCATATACATATATACAGATATTTGTTATACATAACGGTAACATGAACTTTTCTAGTTTATATAGAGTCAAGGAGACCCTTACTGTTGTGTCATCAATGCTATATGTAGGATTTCTGAGTATACAAAATTAACAGTAGGTTTTTTCTTTAATACATTAAAATGTTGAATACATTTTCTAACCTCAGGAACCTTACCACACTATGTGATTTTTGTACCAGTAGTAAGCTATTTTCCCTGAATGTTAAATAATTGAATCATTAGTTAAAAATTAAGAAACATATTTATAAATGTGAAGCTGCATTTAATTTTAATGAGTAAAATTAACACTATATTTAGCTATGGTGTGTGGTGCCCTCTTCATGTTTAACAATAACTCACCCAAACATGGTGTTATGTATCTAAAAGTTTGAAGTGCCATTCCTTATGTACTGAGTTTTAGACATATTTATGATCTTTTAGAAGATATAAAATGCATGCAAATAGCTGTAATCTACCTCGGAGGTTTTAGTGAACAAAAATGTAGTGTATAATTCCTCAGAAAGATTCAAATAATATAACTCTATAGTTAATTTCCAATGCCTGTTTTATTTCAAAAACATTGTATTATGTTTTTATAGTACAAACTAGAGGCCCGGTGCATGAATTCCCTTGGTATAGCCTGTGGGGATTGGGCCAAAACCGGCAGTCCAACACTGCCTGCTGCTCCTGCCTGCCGCTCCTGCTCATCCCAGCCCCACTGCACCTGCCGCCGCCACCACTCAGTAGGCTCACTACCGCTCCGCTGTGGTCTCCGGGCTGTGATGGACAGCCATGAGCCCTGAATCTGGCAGCTGTGGTCAGCTGAGTGGTGCTCCCACTGTGGGAGCACACTGACCACCAGGGGGCAGCTCCTGCATTGAGCATCTGCCCCCTGGTGGTCAGTGCACATCATAACAACTGGTCAACTGGTCATTCAGTTGTTCAGGTGGCTGGTCACTTAGGCTTTTATATATATAGATTATCCCAAAACGTAACATCTTAAAAGAAAAACATTTCTTATATCACAGTTTCTGTTGTTAGGAATCTGGATATTGCTTATCTAAGTCCTCTGTCTCAGGGCCTCTCACAATGTTGCAACATCAAGTTGTTGGCTAGTGCTGCCATCATCTGTGCATCTGCTGTTCTGTGAGGAAAGGCTGATCCCCATCGTTGTTGTTGTGTTGCTGTTGTTTTTTTCTCTCTTCATATGGCTCCTGATCCAAGCATAAGTGAAGAGATTATAGCCTAAGGACTAAATAGGGAAAAATTCAGGGAACTAGAAAATGTCTATGAGATTAGAGAGAAATGAAAACTGAAAGACAACCCCCGTAACAGTTTACAAACTCCTGTGCACAACTCAGACCTGTGTATACATGGATCTAATTCTATTAACATCCTTAAGGCTTTGCAAAATGAGCAAATAGAGATAGCAACATTGAGGTCTCGCTTAGATTGATCAGAGTGATGCACACACACGGAAGCATGGTGTGTCTTTGTATGACTGAGTAATAGGAGTTCTCTTCATATTCTGGATGCAATTCCTTATCAGAAATATGATTTGCAAATATTTTCTTGTATTCTTTGAGTTGTCTTTCTTGATGGTGTATTTTGGCACACAAAAGTTTTAAATTTTGAAGAAGTCTAATTTATCTGTTTGGTGTTTTTTTTTTTTCCATTTGAAACTTGTACTTTTGTTTTTATATCCAAGAAGACTTGACCTAACACAAGGTCATAAGATTGACACCTATGTTTTCTTTCAGGTGTTTTATAGTTTTAAATATTACATTAAGATCTATGGTTCATCTTTTTCACCCAAAAGCCTCAACTCCTTCCCCTCTGACACCTGTCAGTCTATTCTCTGTAGCTATGAGCCTATTTTAATTTTGTTAGTTTATTTTGTTCATTAGATTCCACATATAAGTGAAATCAAAGGTGAAGGGATTAAGCAAAAACAAACAAACAAACAAAATCATCATAGACAGACAAAGGTATGATCATTATCAGATGGAAAGGGGGTGGAGGAAAGTAGGAGAGGATAAAGAGGAAATAATGGTGATGAAAGGAAACTTGACTTGGGTTGGTAAACACACATACAATATACAGATGATGTATTACAGAATTGTACCCCTGAAACCTATATAATTTTATTAACTAATGTCACCCTTATAATTCAATAAGAGAGATCTATGATTTATTTTGAGTTAATTATTGATGTGGGTTGAAGAAAGGGTCCATCTTTATTCATACTTTGGTATGTGGAAAGGCAATTATCCCAGAATCATTTGCTAAAATGCTACAGTTTTTTTCATTCAATTGTCTTAGCCCTTTTGTAAAAATCAGTTAACCATAAGTGCAAATTTTATTTATGAAATCTCAATTCTATTCTATTGATCTATGTGTCTATATCCATACCATTACTGCATTGCCTTATATATTTTGAGTAAGTTTTATAATTGGGTCTATACATTCTTACTTGTTTTTCAAAGATTGTGTTGGCTGTGCATATTGTGTTGACTTATGAACCATACAAATTATTTAAATATTCTGAAAAATAAGTTTAAAAGAACAAAAAATAAGCAACATTGAAAATAAAGTGAAAAAAATTTTTTCTAAATATAAAATCAGGTTGGCCACATAGAGAACTAATGAACATATATTCATTTTTATTTATTTATTTATTTATTCATTATTTATTTATTTATTTAATTTAAGAATAGTTGCTATAAAATGCTATATTAGTTATATTAGTTTCAGGTGTACAATATAGTAATTTGACATTTTTATACTTTCGAGCATGATCACCCCACTAATTAAAATTTTAAGGAAAATAGTTTGTAAAGAGATAATAAACTTCCCTCAGAAATTTTATTTTTGGTAATTAGTATTATTTTATAAATTTTACATTAGGCTATATTGAATATGTAAATGAAATTAGAAACAAAATATTTAAGGCAGAACAATAAATAGATAAAATTTTAAAGAATGTTTTAAAAGTTAAACTTGATTTGGAAAATCAAATTTTAATAATTAGACTTAAAAAATATATATCCTAAGTTTCATCTATGATAGAACCTAGAAAAAATGACATTCAGAAGCAATGAATCACATTCTACCAAGATATTCATCTGAATAAAAAGATAGAGATTTTGGAGATTGAGATAAAAAATATGTGATTATAGGACATCTTATACCAGAAATCAGGAAAGTACATCCATATATATAAAAGCATAAGTGACCAAACCACCAGTCGACTGGTTGCTATGATGTGCACTGACCACCAGGGAACAGACGCTCAACACACAGGATCTTGCTCCCTCCTGTCTGGATTGGGCCTGCAGGGATCAGGCAAACCCGGGTATCCAACATCCCCTGAGGGGTCCTGGATTGCAAGAAAGCACAGGCCAGGCCGAGGGACCCCACCAGTGCATGAATCTGTGCACCAGGCCTCTAGTAATAAATACTAGTGTTGTAGTGTTGCTGTTTTTTATCTGACACCAAAACCAGCATTAAGGGTGCCTCACTACCTGCATTTTGGAGAATAGATTTATGAAATGAAATATTGATTGTCCGCTGGAATACTCAAGACAGAAAAATTATTTCTCCCATTGTAGGAACCATGACACCAAGTGCTTTGAGAAATGGGCCATTGGTGAAAATAAAGCTTTAACTCAACCTTTTAAAGAAAAACTATTGCTCATATACATTTAATGACACTTTTAATACAAAGCTGTTGAGTAATAAATAAAGAAAAATATAGTACCATAAAAATCCCCATATTTTACCTTTAATTTAATAATGAATTCAGGCAAAATCATTGATAAATGTTAGTATTGGTTGATCAGTGTTTTATTATTACATATATTACTTCCTGATTGAAAGGGGGTGTTGTTTTTACAAGAGAGAAAGCTGGTAGTCAGCACTTTAACTAAATGATAAAAATCAGTGCTACTAAAAGTTAGACTACCTGTAAAATATGTGCTGCTTAAAGAGGTATGATATTAAGTATCCCAAATCACTATGGAAAATCTTGTCAAGAATATTTAACCTGAGTCTAATTAAAGTTTAGAGTTATCCTCCTCTTTGGAAACAAAATTAAATGATACCACAAAGACATAGATAAATGAACAATATTTAACTTCTACAAGGAAACTTTCCTGATTGCTTTAAACTGTCTAAGTCATTGAAACAAAAAAGTGACAGTTGCTGTTTTACTTTGAAACAAAATGAAAAGAAACAATTACTACATACAAAGCAGAAATCTGGATATTGAATTCTGTGTGTGTGTGTGTGTGTGTGTGTGTGTGTGTGTGTGTATATGTGTTTTAAGAGCCATTCTAAAAGCCAAATGCAGAAATTTAATGTTATCCAGTAGTGTTAGGAAACTGTTCATTTTCTATTGGTATTAAAATTAAAGAGTGGTGTTGATGTAGAACAGGATTCAACAACTGTGGCCTTGAGCAAAGGGAAGGCATGCTTACACCCATTATAAAAGTCCAGGTTTAAAAAAATAATCCAATTTTAATAAGTTCAGAGATCCCTGTAATGTAACCACTGCATGTACAGATATCATCTGGACACATCTGCTACCTTCCCCAGGATCTGGGGGCAAGGGACAAGAAATGACAAATACACATACATGCTGATGCTCATGCTGTTTGCTGTGTCATGAGCAATAAAGTTCTGTGACCCAGAAGTGTCCTGTCTTCTATCAGGTTCCATGAAACTGCAGCAAACTAATTTATTAACTAGCAATCAGGTAAAACCCCAGACCCTTCACAGATATGACAGTCTACTAATCACATAATAAAAAAAAAAATTCTGTGTTTGAAAATTTGGGATGAAAAATTTTTTAAAAGTTATAAATTTTTTCTTCTGATGTTTCTACAAATATAATACAGTTGAGGAAGGCTGGAGTAATTTAGCACAGTTTCCAGACATATTTGATTACATTGATTTCTTAGTAAACAACAAGGACCCTCACATTTATTTATATAAAAGCCTAAAGCACCTGAACAACCGAATGATTGAATGACCAATCAGCCAATTGATGGGTCGATATGACACACACTGACCACAAGGGGCAGATGCTCAATGCAGGATCTGCCCCCTAGTGGTCAGTGCGCTCCCACAGTGGGAGTGCTGCTCAGTGGGCGCAGACGCCAGGGTCACGGCTGGCAAGCGCAGCTGCTGTGGCAGGAGCCTTTCCCGCCTCCGTGGCAGCACTACCAAGGCCAGCGGTGGCGGCAGGCACAGTGGGGCCGGGATATGTGGGAGTGGCATGGCACCGGCTCAGGCTCCTCCCTGGCCTCCTACCGCTTTGCACACTATTACATCCCTCAGGGGATGTGGGACTGCTGGTTTCAGCCTGATCCCCGCAGGCAATCGGGCTGAAACCAGCAGTCCCCCTGAGGGGTCCCAGATTGCGAGAGGGTGCAGGCCAGGCTGAGGGACCCCGCACGGGCCTCTAGTATATCAATAAGAATGCAAAAATATTTACCAAAATATCATAATAACTTTGTATAGTGACAGATGCTTAATTAGACTTATTGTGATGATCACTTAGTATATAAATACCAAATCACTATGTTGTACACCTGAAACATATAATATTCTATGTAAATTACGCTTTAAAAATAAAAAATTCAATTGGGGAAGAATGATGAAGGGCAGTGGTAGTAGGCCTAAAGATATGTAAAAAAAAAAAAAAAAGGCATAATAAATGACCTGCAAACATTTTTTAGGTTGAAAGTTCAAAACATTTTTACTTTTGTTGCCTTTTTTCCCTTTTAAAATTAAGAAGGTGTTTTCATCTGTATTTTGAAGAGATAAGGAAAAGGAGCAGAAAAATTATATTTATTGTTCTGACTATTCACTTGGTTAGAACATTAAGGAATTGAATTTAAATGATAGTGATCATTCTTTCCTTGTGTCTGACTTTAATGTAATATTAAGGTGGATGTTAGCTATAAGACTGAGATATAAATTTTACTTGTGATAAATATGCTTCTATTTATTCCTGGTTTATAAATATTTAATTAATGAATCAGAAATTTTATTAAAGTTAATTCCTTCATTTATCAAAATGCAATGTAATTGTATCTCTTTTGATCCATTGATATATGATGCTTCTTAAAAATAATTTAATAATGAACTCTTCTAGCCTTAATTTAAACAATAATTTTCTTATTACAGTAATCTTTAAAACTATTGTTAAGTTTTATTATTAATGTTTAATTTGGAATTTTGAAACACAACGCATTTTCACATATTTATTCTGGTGTTTTATTTTTGAATTGTTACATCATTTGTTCATTCTCTACAATTTAAATGACATAATATTACACATTTTTTAGTGCTTGAGCATGAGAGTTGTATTATCTTTTGGTGAATGCTTTGGATAATCTATGTTGTTGTCCTCCTCATGCACTAAGTTAGAATTTGTCAGAAAAGTCCTCTGACTCATAGAGGTTTTACACATTTTTCATAGAATCATACATGGTAAACCATAATTAACTTATAATGTTAATAAAATTAAAACAGATTAAATAATTCATCTGTAAAGTAGATAAAAATGAAGTAAATTATTTCATTGTATTTCATATTAGTACTTTTTTAAAATAAAGTTTATTCAGCACGGTTTTTGAGATTATGACAACTTTGTATACATATATGTGAACAAAAACAAGTTTTCTTGAATACTAAAAAAAGTATATTTAATATTCAAATTTTTATCATCAAGGCATCTAAATATGCATGTAAGTATAAGTATGTATGTAATATATAAATATCTTAGTTTTAGAAATGTTAATATACTTTATCTAGGTTGTTTATTCATCAATAATTTAGAACATGTGTCCTAATTTAATCTTTCTAAAAGCATATCAGATTTTGGATATATTTATTCAAATCAATAAAGAAAAATTACATGTATATTTATTTAAAAATTTCAGCCAAAAAAATTACACTTCATATTTATTTAAATCTTTCCTTTATGCATATGGCATAGGCCTATAGAAAAAAAATTAATATATTGACATTTATGAGACAGGCCACTTAATAATGGATCTTATTAGTTCTAATAGGTCAGTAGCATATATTTCTTTATTTTTTCAGTATGTATTTATATTTTCAGCAAAATATATTTTCCCAACATTTTTATTATTAATATCTACTATACTACTTTTCTAGTTCCACTTGTCAGACCTACCAGAAAAAAATTACTGACGAGAGGTGAGAAATAGTCTTTCTTTGTTTCTGTTTTCACTAAGTTCATTGAAGCACAGATTATTAAGACATTGATGAATTACATGCATACATTGCTGAAATGTGAACAAATTTAAATGTAAATATCAGCTAATATTCACATAATACTGTTCTAAATGTTTCATATACATATTCCATTGCATAATTCTTGCATAATATAATTGTGCCCATTTTACATGTGGTAAAATCATAGCGAAGTTATCTAATATGGCTTTGGAACACAGATTTTGTAAATGTATTAGGTAACTTATATGTATATAAGTACTTGCATGTGTGTTTAATCACATATATAATAATATATATATACACATATGATTACATGGCCTCTAGTCTTTGTTGATGCTAATAAACAATTTTCAGTCTAGCATGGAAAGAAGAACCTAATTGGAATAGTTTCATAATTTATGGCAGATGAAAAGTGGAGAAAAACTGTATTGAATTATTTGAGGAGTATAAGACAAGGAAAGCAGAAAACAAAATATGATGTGATTTCTTCAATATATGTCAATAAAACACTTTAGCTAATTATGTTTTATTTCAGAAATCCACAATGTTCTTTTTACAGTCTTTATTATGAATATTTTATTTATAAATAAAGGATTAAAAAAGTCAATAATCTTGAAGAATCAATCTTATTAGAAACAACAAAAAAAATAAAACTTTTTCATTTGGTCATATAAACAAAACCTTAAATCTGTCTCAATCTCTCATCAAAGGAATTCAAGAGATACCCCTATGTTCAAGAACAAGAAAAATATACTAGCTTTTACATCATTACTTCATATTCTTCAGCAAATTTACTTAATGTAATAAAATATACAAATGAATAGTAAAAGTGATACTCTTTCACCATTATTTCTTTTTGTTGCTATTACTAGCTGATAAACAATACAGAAAAAATAATAATGTAAAATATTGGAACTAATACTGGGATTATTAATTGGTACAAAACTTATGTAAAGCCATATAGCAATAGTTATCAAAAATTTAAATGTGTACTACTTTTACCATAACAGTTCCAATTTTAGGGTATATACAGCTATCTTAGAGTCTATAATATTTAGGTAGAAAATTATTTTAAAAATCCAAGTATGAATTAATGAAAACCTTAACCAAAACAATATGCAACCTATATAAAGGACTCAATATATTTATAAAATATTTAGAAAACAAAATAAAAAAGACTTCTTGTCTGTATTAATATTGAGTAAAAAATATAACCTTGCATTTTTTTTTAGATTTCTTTCTAAAGTGATCAATAATGGGGAAGGCTAATGATAGAGTACAGATTATATACAGCAGAAACTATTTGTCAAGGAATGTGCAGTTTAAATTTGCACTAGTTGAGTATGTAATGCTCAGGGCACATCTGGTGTCAAATATCAATGACACAATTAAAATTTATAAATATAGTTTATTATATACCTACCAAAGGCCCAGTGCACGAATTTGTGCATGAGTGGGATCTGGCCAGCGCAGCCCCAATCAGGGAAGATTGGGGCTGGGCCTGTAGGGAGGAGAAGATGGCGGGAGGTTGGCAGGCCAGCCCACCTGGATTGGGGCCAATCAGGGCCCCCAGTCAGGGCCAGGCCAGCTGGGGGAAGAGGCCGTGGGTAATTGGCCAGCGGGCCCTGCCCCAGATTGGGGTTGGGGGGCCGATTGGGGGTGGGGCTGGCCATGGGGAGGGGCTGTGGGCTGTGGGCTGGCTGGCCTCACCCCCTAATGGGGTAGGTGGGGGGTGCTGGTCAGGGGCCAGTGGCCTGGGGGAGGGGCCATAGGTGGTTGGGGTCCCGATCTGGGGTGGGGCCAGGTGGCGGGAGGGGCTGTGGGCTGATCAGGATGGCAGGGGCCACTGGGGGTGTGGTTAGCCAGGGGCAGGGGCTGCAGGAGGTGGGCCAGCCAGCCCTGCCCCCTATTGAGGTGGGGTGGTGATCAGGGGCAGTGCAGCCCAGCGGGAGGATCTGTAGGCCGATCAGTGTGGTGGGGGCCCATTGGGAGCGTGGCCGGCCTGGGAGAGGGGCTGCAGGATTTTGGTTGGCCAGCCCTGTCCCCTATTGTGGTGGGGGGGTGCTATCAGGGGTGGGCCCGCTGGGGATAGGGTCTGCGAGGTTGGCCACTGGCCCCACTCCCTGATTGGGCCGGTTCTCTGGCCGCAGTGGGCATCATAGCAACTGGTTGTTATGGCCATCATGGTAGCTGCCTTTTAATATATATAGATAGTAAAACAAATACATACATTTTTAAACAATATTCCAAATTAGAGGTAAGGATAAAGATTTATTCTAAGGCAGAGATTTTCAATCAGTGTGCTGCCACGCACTGATGTGCTGCAAGAATTTTTAAAACATTACCTGACTATTTAGTCAGGGGAACCATTCTCCTTTCCTTTAGATTGGCAAATAAAAAAATGACAACAGCAATCACAATAGCCATCTGGTGTGAATGAATCAAAATTATAACTATTTTTTGTCACATTGGCATAAGTATAATTTATTTTTTGGTGTGCCACATAATTTCAGTAATTAGTTTATGTGTGCCATGCAATGAAAAAGGTTGAAATTGCTGTTCTAAGGTTACAGATTCAGGCAGGAGCATCAAATATGGTAGTTGGAGCCATGGCTGTGAATGAGGGCAGCAAACTGCATAACTTTGCCTTTTTCTTTCTTTTTGTTTTTCCAGTTCTGTTGAGCAGCAAGGTGTAGATGTAGAGAAATTGAATAATTATATGTGTGATTTATGGCTCCAACTTGACTTAATATAGCACAATCCTAATCCAAAGAGCACAGTCTTTTTTTATACATCGAACACGTATTTCACAAACGAGGTTGCTCACATTTCAGTGCCTGAGTAGATATCTTGCTTAAATTAAAACACACACAAACACACACACAATACAGAATGCACTAATCTCATTTCCTCTATAGGATATGATGACCCTGGAAATGACCTGGGCGAGCATTTTATTATTTCTAGAGCAATGTTATTTTAAACAGTATAAATCTCCCTTTTATTTAAGTATAAAACATTTGTGGTTAAAACTTATGTTTACATTGACAAAGCAGAATAGTAGGCCCACCAAATGCTTACTGAGTCTGACAGTAGTAGACAGGTGATAAAATTTTCTATTCAGACTATTTGGCTCATTCTACACTTGGATATTGAAAATAATATTCCACTTTCTAAAACTCATATTAACATTTAGAAGTATGCAGTGAGTTTGGATATTATTCAATAGATAATATTTTATTGCCCTCAGTGGTTTCCAATTTTACCGAATATATCAATAGCAAGAAAAAAACTATGTAAAGAATTACAAAGAATCCTTCCTGTATGCCGGGGATAATTCAAACATTTGTGACCAGATTGGTAGTTTAAATATATGAAGTTGCAGGTATAATACTATTGTGAGCTTTGGACACTTTTCTACCAGAAAAATAGAAACCCACCCGAAGGTATCAGAATCTATTTTGTTTTCATTGGAAAAAGATTGAAAGGTAGATAGATAGATGAAGAGACAATTCTGTCCAAAAGAACGTGATTATAATAAAAATTTGCCCTGAAGTTGTGTTAACTCTTTTCTAACAAAAGTAAACAAATAAAAGCATATGAAGAAATGCCACCGTATAATAATTGCTCATTGAGAAATCTACTTTTGGCTAAAATCTTTGGGAGTTCCAGTTTCTGTTTCTGCATGTACGTAGCTTGGAAGTTGGCACTTCATCCTTAAAAGTGAAAAGTTAAACATACTGAAAAATTAACAACTTTTCTAGTATCTAATAAGAGACATGAGAACATCGGCCAATGCAATGGTTGGAGAGACAGACAAGCAAACCAGGAGAGCTATGGCTTACCAAAGAAGACATTCGTTGGTTTGTCTTCCTTTTGTTGAGTTGTATGAGTACTTTATATTTTTGGAGATTAACCCCTTATCAGATGTCTCATTGGAATATGTTCTCCCCTACTGTGGATTCCCTTTTCATGTTGATGCTGGTTTCCTTTGCTGTGCAGAACAGGACAAAGGTTTCTTTTCCAGAACCCTTAGCATGGGCCTGCTTCATGAGCTTGAAACCACATTTCAGGAAAGGGTGTGCTGATAGCTCTTCTGCCTTAGCCTGGAAGCCCACACTGTGTTCTAGCTGATGATAACACTTTTGCCACCTCTGATAGAGGTATTGAAAATGTCCTGACTCAGCTTGCAAAACTGAAGCATTGCCAACCTACTGTTGGTTGAGGCTGGCATGACCTATATACAGGCAGTCCTCGGGTTATGTAGGACTCAATGTACGTAGTTTCGTGGTTATGTTGCCATTTCCCACTTACTGTTTCACTTCATTACTGCTGTGTATGTGCTCCATGTGAGTGATGTGGGTGCTTATGTGGGTGGGTTCCAACTTGCGGCGAAAATCGTGTTAAGTCGCATGGTAGGAACGGATCTCTGACGTAACCCGAGGACCTACTGTATATAAAAGCTTAAATGACTGGCCAGTAGCTATGATGTGCAATGACCACCAGGGGGCACATGCTCAGCGCAGGAGCAGAAACCACAGGCATGGAATCATGGAATAGACTGATGAATCCCAGAGGGGAGAAGGGAGTGGGGAGGGCAGGAACAGATTAACCAAAGATCTTATATGCATACTGGAGGCACTGGTGGGGTCCCTCGGCCTGGCTTGAGCCCTCTCACAATTGGGAACCCCTTGAGGGATGTCAGAGAGCCAGTTTTGGTCCGATCCCCGCAGGCCAGGCTGAGGGACCTGCGCTTAGGCTTTTATACACAGAGTGGCCAGACTATTATGATCTCTGAACGTATAATAATCTGGCCACTCAGTATCTCTATATATAAAAGCCTAAGCAACTGGAATAACTGAAATGACCAGAATGACCAGTTGAATGGTTGCTATGACACACAATGACCACCAGGGGGCAGACTCTCAATGCAGGAGCTGCTTCCTGGTGGTCATTGCGCTACCACAGCGGGAGTGCCGCTCAGCTGACAGACCCGTCCCAGCAGCCCACCAGCCTGGCGGCAGCCACTCACTCCCTCAGTAGTCTTCCAAATGGGCCAGGCACCGATGGACCAGCACTGCCAGCATGATCCCAACAATGCCACGGGCCTCCTGGAAGTCAGCCTCAAGCACCGTGGCCGCTCCCCCTCCTTAGAGTCCCCGCAAGGAAGAAAGGATACAAAAGTGGCTGCCAGGTGGCTCCCAATAACCTGCACGAATGTCAGCAGGATGGATCCGGATCCCAGGCAGGCAAGGGCATCCCACCACCCACCTGGTGGGCCAATCACAACCTGGCCCTTCCCCACCCCCCTCAGGACTCCATTCATGCATGAATTCGTGCATGGGTGGGATCCGACCAGCCTGGCCAGGGGGAGGGGACATGGGCAGTTGGCCGGCCTGCCTGCTGGTCAAACTCCTGGTTGAAGGGACAATTTGCATATTAGCCTTTTATTATATAGCATATACACTGAGTGGCCAGATTATTATGCATTCAGAGATCATAATAATCTGGCCACTCAGTGTATAGATAGGCTAGAGGCCCGGTGCACAGATTCATGCCCAGTGGGGTTCCTCAGCCTGGTCTGTGGGGATCAGGCCAAAACGCTACCGGCTAGGCTGAGGGACCCACTGGTGCATAAATCTGTGCACCGGGCCTCTAGTTCTAAATAAAATAAGTCAGACAGAATAAGTCAAACACCATACAATATCACTCATATGCAGAATCTAAAATAAATAACAGAACTAATATATATTGAGAACAGATTGGCAGTTACCAGAGGTGGGGAGGAAGGGGTGGGCAACATGGGTCAAGAGAGTCAAAGGTACAAACCTCCAGTTATAAAATAAATAAGTCTTGGGGATGTACATACAGCATAGTGACTGTAGTAACTAATACATTCTATATTGGGTAGTTTCTTAGACAGTGGATCTTAAAAGTCCTCACCACAAGAAAAAAATTGTAGTTAGGTATGATGATGGATCACCACTAGACTTATTGTAGTGGTCATTTCTCAATATATACAAATATTGAACCTTATGTTGTATACCTGAAAATTATATAATGTTACATGTTGATTATATCTCAGTATAATAATAAAACAAAGGGAGGTATTTTTGCATGTGTCTTTATATTTAAACTTAACTACAATGTTATAAAATGATTATATAATGTACATTTCTGAGTGTTTTTTATAAGAAATAAGATAAATCCATTATTTCACATTCAATAAAAGTAACCAAAAAAATTAAATAAATAAGAAGTTATCTCAAACAATTAGACTTAAAAAAATGAAGAACTTTGTATGGGTGTTAATTTAAGAACTCACACACAAAGAAACACAAACAATAACTTAAACCTCGTGAACTATAATAATGCTATAAAACTTTTATTAATGCAAGAGAGTGTGAAAGAAGCATTTTTGAGTGCTTATTTATAAAATCATAAGATGATTACTAATTATTCTTCACTACACTGGGACATGTTATGTAGCCTGCTTTTATATTCAGGCGATAAATTAGCTTCACACCACCTCGTCATGATTCAAACTTTATAAAAAGAAAGGGTACCTTGGACTCTCTTGCCTACAAAGTGTAAAAGCACCAAAAGTGTATCAGTCATATTTCTTACACAATAAAAGTAGCATAAACTTAGCATCTTAAAGAATATAATTATATTTAGTCCATAATTCTGTAACTCAAGTGTATGATTCTTTTAGCCAGCCCAGCTGGGTCCTTTCACAGTTCTACTGCCAGCTGGTGACTCACCTGGCTGTTGAATGTTCTAGGATGGCCTCCCTCACATGTGGAGCGATTGGCAGCCTGATAGAATCGGGGGATTGCTGGGACAACTAATTTGTGCTCTTCATGGGTTCTTGTCACCCATTAGGCCAGCCTGGGCTTCTTCCTGTGATATCCCATGGTAGTCTGAGGATTGTGAAAGGCAGCAAGAAAGTGCTTGTTAATGTGTAAACACTTTATGAGCCAATGTTTGTAATGCATTTATAAGGTTCCATGGCCAAAACAAGCCTCTTCAAGCCAGAATCAAAGAGCAGAGTAATAGATTTTACCTCTAATTGGGGAGGATCTTCAATATGATGTTTGAAAGGAGAAAAATTTGTGGCTATTTTGCAAATTTAAAAAAAAAAAAGGCAAATTTCATAAAACTAAATGTCAGAGTTGAAACATACCTTGGGTAAACAGATGATATATAGACAGATAGTTATAGGTATAAATATATAGAGAGTAGATATAGAAATAGATATAGATCTAGATATAGTAGATGTGGATATAGATAGAGATGAATAATATATACATGCACTATTATATATACACAAAACATATGTGCATATACATATAGTACAGGCTTTCATTTTTTTAGCATAAATTACTAATACTATGGGATTTTCTCTTTTCATGGACTTTAAACCAGTGCCCAGAAATTGTACCATTCAGAGAATCACTGGGTCAGGGCTTGGAGAAATCTTATTAAATTCTCTTTTCTAGGGAGAGCACTTATTCCATAAATATATATTGAGTACCTATAATGTGTAAGCAATAGTATATATGTTAGATACCTACCAATGATAAAAATAGGTAGGCCTGTAGAGTTAATTTTTTAGCATGACAAAAAGAAATTAAAGTTAAAAACAAATGCATTGCAAAGGTATTTTTCATATTTTGCTGTGCAGACTGGCTTAGTGGGACCACAAAAGACCTAGAATGTAAATTTTTTCTAGGGTAATCGTATATAATAAAAGCCCAGTGACCAAAATGGCAGAACGACCAGAGACCAGAATGACCACGGCCCCTCAGCCAGGCCAGCGAGCATTTAGGGGTGATCAGGCAGGCAGGCAAGCAGCTAGGGGTAATCAGAAAGGCAGGCAGAAGTGGTTAGGGGCGATCAGGCAGGCAGAGTGCTTAGGGGCAATAAGGCAGACAGAGGTGATTAGGGGTGATCAGATAGGCAGAGGCAGTTAGGAAGGATCAGGCAGACAGAATTCTTAGGGGCGATCAGACAGGCAGAGGTTGTTAGGGGTGATTGGACAGGCAGAGGCATTTAGGGCGATCAGGCAGGCAGAGTGCTTAGGGGCAATCAGGCAGGCAGAAGTGGTTAGGGGTGATCAGACAGGCAGAGGCATTTAGGGGTGATCAGACAGGCAGAGGCGGTTAGGGCAATCAGGCAGGCAGAGTGCTTAGAGGTGATCAGGCAGACAGGCAGAATTGTTAGGGATGATCAGGCAGGTAGGCAGAGTTGTTAGAGGCAATCAGGCAGACAGGCAGAGGCAGTAAGGGGCTATCAAGCAGGCAGGCAAGTGGTTAGGGGCCATCAGTCAGGCAAGCAAGTGGTTAGGGGCCATCAGGCAGGCAGGCGAGCCATTAAGGGCCTGCGGTCCCAGATTGAGAGAGGGATGTCCGACTGCCAGTTTAGGCCCAATCTGCTGTGGGTTCAGGACTAAACCGGCAGTTGGACATCCCCCGAGGGGTCCTGGATTTCGAGAGGGTGTAGGCTGGGCTGAGGGACCCACCCCCGCCGCCCCGTGCTTGAATTTCGTGCACCAGGCCTCTAGTATATATCTAACCTAATAATACCCAAACATGCAAATTGACCGCACCTTCGCTACGCCCACAGCCAATCAGAGTGAACAAGATGGTGGTTAATTTGCATATGCGGGTGCTGAGCAGCCTGAGTCCTGTAAAAGTCCTCTAGACCCAGGCTGCTCAGAGCCTGTAGGCCTGCGCTTAGGTCCTGAGCGGCCTGGGTCCCATAAACATCCTCCGGACCCAGGCGGGATCGCTTAGGTCCTGAGCCGGGGGGGACCCCAGAACGCCCCCTGGCCACTGGGAGCCTTGGTGGGCGGGAACATTCCCGCGTCGCCATAGCGGGAATGTTCCCGCCCCCAAACACTTGCAGCAGTCTGGGGTCTGGGACCTAAGTCACTCAGAGCCTGTAGGCCCGCGCTTAGGTCCTGAGTGGCAGGGGCCCCAGAAGCCCCCTGGCCACTGGGAGCCTTGGCTGGGCGGGAACATTCCCGCCCCCAAACACGTGCAGCAGTCTGGGGTCTGGGAAACATCCTCCAGACCCAAGCCTCTCAGATCCTGTAGGCCTGCGCTTAGGTCCTGAGCAGCCTGGGTCCCATAAACATCCTCCGGACCCAGGCGGGATCGCTTAGGTCCTGAGCGGCGGGGGCCCCAGAACGCCTCCTGGCCACTGGGAGCCTTGGTGGGCGGGAACATTCCCGCCCCCAAACACTTGCAGCAGTCTGGGGTCTGGGACCTAAAGCTGCTCAGAGCCTGTAGGCTGGCGCTTAGGTCCTGAGTGGCAGGGGCCCCAGAACGGCCCCCTGGCCACTGGGAGCCTTGGCGGGGCGGGAACATTCCCGTGTCGCTATGTTCCCGCCCCCAAACACTTGCAGCAGTCTGGGGTCTGGGAAACATCCTTCATACCCAAGCCTCTCAGATCCTGTAGGCCTGCGCTTAGGTCCTGAGCAGCCTGGGTCCCATAAACATCCTCGGGACCCAGGCCGATCAGAGCCTGTAGGCCTGCACTTAGGTCCTGAGGGGCAGGGTCCCAGAATGCCCCCTGGCCACTTGGAGCCTAAGGGTGCAGGCGCCAAGGGGCTGGGTCCCGCAAACATCCTCAGGACCCAGGCCAGTCCGAGCCTGTAGGCCCCTTGCTTAGGTCCTGAGTGGCAGGGTTCTCAGAACGCCCCCTGGCCACTTTGAGCCTATAGGTGCAGGAGCCAAGGGGCTGGGGGCGGGGCGGGGTGGAAACATCCCCTGTCACCATAGTGCCCCCAGCCGCTTGAGAATGCTCCAGCACCAAGAGGCAGTTTGGGTCCACGCCCCCAGCCTGGCGCACATGATGGGGGGCTGGCTGCTGGCCTCTGGGGTGTGTGGAGACCCTTGGGGGCCACCACTGCGTGCGGCCCAGGGGTCCCTGCATGCCCCCCAGCCTGGCGCCCATGGTCAGGGCTCATACAGGAGACAACCAATCAAAGTGTCCCTCTCACATTGATGTTTCTCTCTGTCTCTCCCTCCCTAAAGAAAGTTGTCATTTTTTCTTGGTGAAGGGACTGGAGTCCGTGTTGATGAAAACACCTTCGTGGCTGTGGTGACTGGTAGTGGCTGCAGCAGTGGGGTGATGGGGCTGGTGCCTTCCCCTGATCAGCCCGGTTGCCTCCCACAAAGGAGAGTGGGGAGCGGGCCTAAGCCATCAGTAGGATATCCCCTGAGGGCACCCAGTATGTGAGAGGGGGCAGGTTGGGCTGAGGGACCCCCCAATCCCAGTGCACGAATATCGTGCACCGGGCCCCTAATATATATATATATATATATATATATATATATATATATATATATATATATCACCACTCTTTTGCTTGTATTTGATTACAGTTACTTTTCTGTGGCACCATATTTTCTTTTTTTACCACTTACTTCTTTCATAAAGAGGAATTCAATTTTCTAAACTACAAGGCTTCAGTTGTTTTATGCTACTAAGAAGTTATGAAAGTGAAATGTATTAAGTAGTGTGGCATTCTGCAGTAGTCTCTAAGACTCTTTCTCCATTTATAATATTACTAGAGGCCTGGTGCACAAAATTTGTGCACTGGGGGGGGTGTCCCTCAGCCTAGCCTGCACCCTCTCCAATCTGAGACCCCTTGAGGGATGTCCAACTGCCCATTTAGGCCCAAAACCAGGCCTAAGTGGGCAGTCAGACATCTTTCTCACAATCTAGGACTACTGGCTCCCAACGGCTTGCCTGCCTGCCTGCCTGATTTCCCCAAACTGCTTCTGCCTGTCAGCCTGATCACCCCCTAACCACTCCCCTGTCAGCCTTTTCAACACCTAACTGCTCCCCTGCCGGCCTGATTGCCCCCAACTGCCCTCCCCTACCAGCCCAGTCGCCCCTAACTGCCCTCCCCTGCTGGCCATCTTGTGAACACATGTGGGCAGCCATCTTGGGTGAGGGCATGATGGTTAATTTGCATATTACCTCTTTATTATATAGGATGACACCCATGTCTTGTAATAGTGATGTGACCATGCGTAGTAAAAAATATTCATGTTCTCCTAATATATTACCATGACTATATTTAAATGTCTAAAGTGTTCTGTGTAAATCAGATAGTTCAAATACACAGTTATTTGGAAAAAGGTCTGTAAGGTAGTGGACATAGAACAACAAATATTGATTTGCATTATTGTACTTTTACTGGCACATTCTTGAAGAAATAAATTTGTTTGATTTAAGAGCAAGGGGGACTTGGCTTAAAATATTTGTGAAAGGCAAAACCAATCATTAAATAAATATACCTCATTTTTTGGTAAATATGAAACATA
Organism: Eptesicus fuscus; assembly: GCF_027574615.1. NCBI lineage: Eukaryota > Metazoa > Chordata > Mammalia > Chiroptera > Vespertilionidae > Eptesicus > Eptesicus fuscus. Next base: position 53,776,463 of record NC_072480.1, read on the forward strand.
GTAAATTTATTCAAAATTTCTTAAAGAATCAAGATGCCCTTCAGTAGGTAAATGGATAAACAAACTGCAGAAAATCTAGATAATTGAATATTATCCTATCTAATAAAGAGGGAATATGCTAATTGACCATCATGCCCTCACAAAGAGGTTGGCGCCCACAGCCAATAAGGAGGGAATATACTAATTGACTGCCACGTCCTCAAAGATAGCTGCACCCATAGCCATATGATGGTGGTGCCCAGTCCCCTCAGCCCTGCTGGGGAAGCAGGTGTATAGCATGGCCGGGCCTGCCCCCAGGTGGGTCCGGCCACTCTGCATGCCTGCCTCCAGAGTCCCCCAGACCCCACAACCCCCAGCCGCCCAGGGCCGGTCCAAGGTGCAAGCAAGCCTCGGATGGCAGCTGCCCAGTTGCCTAGGGCTGGCCCGAGGTGCAGGCAAGCCTCAGATGGTGGCTGCACAGTCACCCAGGGCTGCCCAAGGCTCAGGTTACCAGGGCCGACAGAGGCTTGTGCTGCCGGCAGTGGTAGCAGCAGAGGTGTGATGGGGTGTCGCCTTTCCCTGATCTCCAGGTCACCTCCTACCCCTGAGGGCTCCCAGACTGTTAGAGGGGGCAGGCCAGGCTGAGGGACCACCCCCTCCAGTGCATGAATTTTCATGCACCAGGCCTCTAGTTCAGTGATAAAAGGAAATGAGCTATCAAGCTATGAAAAGATATGGAGGAAATCCTACCTAATAAAATGGTAATATGCAAATAACCATCACTCTGCTATGCCCACGATTGGGCTGACGGGAGGCTGGGGGGCAGGACTTGGAGTGGCCTCTCAACAGCCAGATTGGCTGCTGCTGAGGGGGGACCGATGGGGCTGAGGGGGGACTGATGGGGCCAGCAGGAGGCACGGTGGGAGCGGCAGCGGCGCCTGGTCCCACCACTCAGCGTTTGCGGGTCGGAGTGCTGGTGGCGCCCGGGTCCCTCCTATCACTGAGGGACCTGGGCGGTAGTGGTGCCCCAATCGTGGATGGAGGCGTGGGGCCTGGCAGCTCCCACCCCACACTGCCGCCGCCGCCGCTGGGGTCCAAGCCCCCACCCTGAAAGAAGGCGGAAGGAAAACTGGTGCCAGTAGCCAGGTGAAGGAAGGTGTATTGCACGATTCTTCATGCAAAGGGCCTCTAGTACATATATATTGCTAAGTGAAAGTAGCTAATAAAAAATCTGAATACTATATAAAACTATAAAACATTGTAGAATAGGCAAAAGACATTAAAAACCAGTGTTTTCTATGGGGTTGGGATAAAGAAGGGGGGAAGGGCACGTTTTTAGAGCCTTGATCCTATTCTGTATGATACAGTAATGATGGATACACATTACTATGCATTTGTCTTAACTCATAAATTGTACAACACAGTGACCCTAATATAACTGTGAAATTCAGATAGTAATATTGTATCATAGTGTTAAAAAAAAACCTGACACTGATAGAAGTGGTTAATAATAAGTGAGAATGCATGTATTTGTGTAGATGTGTGTTTGTGTTGGGAGAAAGGGATATATGAAAAATCTCCATACTAGTTGCTTAATTTTTTTGTAAACATAACTATTATTAAAATAGAGTCTAATATATTTTCAATCACCAAAATTTTTATAGCATAAGCTACTCATTAAGTCAAATAACACAAAGAAATTCACACAAAAGGAAATTGTAATTATGAGGGAGAAACTCTTGTGGTATGCAGGATATACCATAAGACTGCTACTTGTCTTCAGAATGTGCAGTTTCATATGTACTATAGACCTCAATTAGAAAAGTATTATTTCTGTGATAGGATTAGGATATAATACTTCCTTCACCTTGTTACACAAAATGTGGAATTGCAGAAATGAAATTGGAGTTTCTGATCAAAACTCTCAATAACATAGCTAACAGTTGTACTAACACTACTAATGATGATGGAGATGATCATGATGACAATGATGATGATATCAACTTTAATTTAGCTCTTATCTTTGTCATCAGTCCATTTTCATGTCTAATCTCATTTTACACTAACATTTCTGTGGTGCAAATCCCTAGATCAAAGAGGAAAAAAGAAAAAACAGAAAGTGAAAAAAAATACTTCAAGATTAGAGTGGGAAACTGTGTGAATAATAGTGATGTGATGTCTTCTTTGAATATAAAGAAAACTATCAGCAGAACTTGACAAAAAAAAAATGACAAGTGTGTTTAGAAGTTGAATGTTTCTTAACCATATTGCAGTAATAATCGTATATAATAAAACCCTAATATGCAAACCGACCGAACAACGAAACGACCAGTCGCTATGATGTGCACCAACCACCAGGGGGCAGACGCTTAATGCAGGAGCTGCCCCCTGGTGATCAGTGCACTCCCACAGGTGGAGCACTGCTCAGCCAAAAGCCAGGCTCATGGCTGGTGAGTGCAGTGGTGGTGGCGGGAACCTCTCCTGCCTCTGCAGCAGCACTAAAGACTCCTTGGGGGATGTCTGACTGCCAGCTTAGGCCCGATAACCATAGGGAGCAGGCCTAAGCTGCCAGGCAGACATCCCCCAAGGCCTCCCGGATTGTAAGAGGTCACAGGCCTGGCTGAGGGAACCCCCCTTCCATTGTGTGAATGTCATGCACCAGGCCTCTAGTTTTAGTATATTCATTGAAAGAAAAGTTTTTATTGATATTATATTGCTATAAACCAGAATACATTAATTATAACATTGACTTATATTTCCTTTGCTTCAAAAGTAATATTTAGTATGACTCTATATTTTACTATATCTTTTTACTACCCTTTTCTTATTTTACTGTAGTATACATTACATATATACATATACATTAATGCATATATAAAGTTAACACACATATACACATGATATGTATATACTACACACTTACATGCATATTGATAAATGCATAATATTCTGAAACACTCTTAGTCCTCATTGTGTAGTATGTGTTAAAGTGTTCTCAACAAATAACTGCATAGTTTAAATAATTACCACAATAGTTAAGTTTTAGGACCCAGATTAGAAATATTAAATAACTAATGACCCAGTGCATGGATTTGTGCACATTGAAAGGAAATCAATTAGAAGGTGGCTGGCAGGGTGGGACTGGGTGAGATGGGCCAGACACGCCCTGGAGCCAACCTCCCAAGGTGACCTCCCTGGCATCTGTGGAGTGAGCAGAGTCCCTCCAGCAGGTGGGGTCCGTTGGCCTGGCCTGTGGGGATCAAGCTGAAACCAGCTCTCTGACATCCCCTGAGGGGTCCTGGAGTTCAAGAGGGCACTCTACAAGTTGCTGTCATACAGGGTGTGGAAGGCAAATGCAAATGTTCAGTAAACCAGATTCGGAGCTGACAGTGCCCCCGCAACAACATAACCCATGGCCTAAGGTGGAATCGCGTGGGCCTGCGAGGAATCAGGCTCCCTACTCTCTGGTTTTGGGGTGCATCACCTGAGAACCACTGCTGCCAAGTCACTGCAGCTCGGCAGCTCCTGTATTGAGCATCTTCCCCCTGGTGGTCAGTGCGCATCATAGCGACCAGTTGGATGGGTGGAGGGACACTTAGCATACTGGTGTATCGGTTAACAATGTGGATTTTGTAATCAAAGAAAACACAATAATATCAAGAGAAACATCAAAAGTGCTTTATTCAAAGTAATATCCACTGCTAGCTACACATTTCCCCCATCTTTCAGGCAATTTGTGGATACCGTCCCAAGAGAACTTTTCTTGTTTTGAAGCAAACCATTCAGAGACCCAATTTTCCACTTCTTCGTACATTTTGAAGTGCTGCTCAGAAAGTGTGTGTGCCATCGATCTGAACAAGTGGTAATCTGAAGGAGCAAGGTCTGGTGAATACAGCAGGTTGGTTAATACTTCCCAGGCAAGATCTTTTAATGTGTCTTTAACTGGTTTTGAAGTGTGTGATGGTGCATCATCATGAAGCAAAATTACTTTGCCATGTCTCTGGAACATTCTGGTCCTTTCACGATCAAAGCGTGGTTCAAATTGTTTATTTGTTGTCAGTAGTGATCAGTATTAATGGTTTCACCTGGTTTTAGAAGCTCATAATACACCACACCTTCCTGATCCCACCAAACACAGAGCATTGTCTTCTTTCTGAAGCGATTTGGCCTTGCAGTGGATGTTGATGGTTGACCTGGATCAACCCATGATTTTGTGCATTTGGAATTCTCAAAATAAATCCACTTTTCATTGCCAGTTACAATTCGATGCAAAAAAGACTTTCTTTCATGCCATTGAAGCAACATTTTACTGATGACTTTTCGGTTTTCCATTTGTCTTTCATTCAGTTGATGTGGCACCCTTTTTCCTTCCTTTAAAATCTTTCCCATTGCTTGTAAATGATTGGAAATTGTTTGCTGAGCAACATTTAATCTTTCTGCAAGTTGTTTTTGAGTTTGACATGCATCTTCATCCAATAATGCTTGTAATTGTTGGCCTTCAAACTTTTTCAAGTGACCTGGACGTTCTTTGTTTTTCACATTGAAATCATCACTTTTAAAGCATTTAAACCAGCGTTCAAAAGTATCTTGAGATAGAGCATGTTCACTATAATCTTCCCAAAGTATACGATAACTTTCAGCAGCACTTTTCTTCAAAATAAAGTAATGAATTAAAACCTCCTGCAAATGTTCTTTTTTTGGTACAGAATTCGACATTTTAAGTGCAAAAATATGATATTAACACCTTCAGCAAATTTGACATATGAAGTTTTGAAGCTTGTTGTCATACAACAAAATAGTACACATATCAAATCGCATGTATATCAACATATGTGTAACTCCATCTATTGAAAAAAATCCACATTTTTCACTGGTACACATAGTATTAGCCTTTTATATTTGTAGATTATCATTATAATATATTTCTTTAGCTCTGTTCCTAATTTTCTTTGTAATGCTCAGCAGCATAAAGCAAACATACAATTCTAAGAACCCCCAAAATATGGTATATATTAAAAATTCATGAGCTAACCTTCAGCTGATGTTTTTTTCCGAAAGATAAAATCTCAGACACTCTATTGAAAACATTTAATTCTTACTTTGTAGTAATTATTTAATATATTATATTATGTATTTTCAAGGTGTGATTAGTGAGAGCAAGGATGAATGTGTCTGAGTGTTTTTATGGTCTCTACACCCAACACTTAAAAAGGTTCAATATGTACTTAGTACTTATTAAATAATTGGAAATAAACACATTAAGTGCTGTTTACTGATCTATTACATTTACCTAAAATAAATTTATGTTGTATATTTTTGTGTATCTGTGTGTAGTTACAGTTATTTGGCAAACTGTACATGCTTAAAAAATCATCATAATAAAAAGCTTACCTATGCAGCAGTCTCCAACATGCTATCACTTACTACCAGACCACAATTTTCATAGTATTTTTTTTAATATTTTATTGATTTTTTACAGAGAGGAAGGGAGAGGGATAGAAAGCTAGAAACATCGATGAGAGAGAAACATCGACCAGCTGCCTCCTGCACACCCCCTACTGGGGATGTGCCCGCAACCAAGGTACATGCCCTTGACCGGAATCGAACCTGGGACCTTTCAGTCCGCAGGCCGATGCTTTATCCACTGAGCCAAATCGGTTTTGGCCATAGTATTTTTATATAAATATTTAAAATTTCTTTTTCCAAAATATATAAAATGGTTGCCCAATATTTCAGCTAATAGGCAAAATAATATTGTAATTATCTTTAAAAAGTAGGTTTTTTATGCTATGACATTTTGAGCCAACTCCTATTATATTTTTAATCTGTGGAAAATGCTAAAAGAGATATTGTCAGCTCATTGGGGAACTCAATATACAAATAAGCTAGCATCTTTAAATATTTTAAATTTAAATTTAAATACTTGTACATTCTTTAACTATGTCTGCTTCAAAATTATAGCTGCATATAGTAAATGTAAAGAAAACAAAAAAAAAACACAGTATTAGAGCATTTCCCCGTTCTCTATAAGGTATTTCATTTAAATAGGATTTCTGTTCTGTAAATTGAATCAAACCATTTACAAAGTAGTGCTTTCATACTTTTATTGATGAATGTGAATGAATTTTTTATCATTGTTTCTATCATACCATAGTAGAGAAATCTAAACAGATAGATGCAATTTTCACTAACAACAAGATCAATTTCACTTTTTGGCAGTTTCTAAATTGTGTTTGTCAATTGGTAGTGAAATTATGGAGATAGATGATTGCTGATCTTGACCTTTCATTACTCCAAGGCCATGGTATAAAGGAGCAGGTTGCTGCTGTAAAGTTTTCTTGCTTTGTTTCAATTTATAGGATCACAGTGTTATCTGTCAAAGTACAAAATGAGATAGATGTCTAGAAAGGTTTATGGAACTTCAACTCTTATATTTTAGATATTATATGTAACTGCTATATTTTTACTAAGCTGTTTATCCTACTGTACCTACTCATAGTTCAATTTTTAAATTATGCAACCTGGACTTTTCACTTACTACACTTATTTACTAAATTTACTTTATTATAAATAAGATTTTCTTTGTATGGGATGTCTAGGAGTGCCCTTCTTTTCTTGAAAAGTTTTTCAAGCTTAATTTTTTAGCAGGAAAAGTGCTTGCATATGATTGAGATCCCAAAATTTTTAACTTTGTTTTATGCAGATTTATTTATAAATAAAAAAATAATGCAAAAATGAGCAAATGGTGACCTGGAAAGAACTTTATACACTTCCATACACACATTCAATTTTCATTGACAGTACAGCTGTGAAATATAATATTTGTATTCTGGTCTCTATTGCTGAAATAAATCGAATATGCATGTATTGGTATGGAAAAATAAATAAACCACTACTAATTTAAAGTTTTTATACATGCAGGCTTGCCTTTTAATTTTATTAGGAACACGTATCACCATTCCCTTTGTCCCTCTACAAAGTTCATACTGAAGCATAGTAACCTCCATCTTGTGTAAAAACTGCTGTTTGAAATTTTAACTCTGCTATTTTGGCATCTTTTAATGCTTGCTTGCTTGCTTAAAAAATAGGGAAAATAAGACTACTCCCATTCCAGAGACACCACAAACTATGCCCCAGATAGAGTTGTCAGTGCTGGCACCAGGCCAGGCCTTGAGATATAGTCTCATGGCCCCTTCCCAGCACACAGGCCTTCTTTCTCAGAAGGCCCGGAAGTCTCATTCCAAATTTGGAAGACAAAGGACTGAAAAAAGTATAAATAGGGAGAGCTTCCTCCATGTTTTTGCTTAGACTTTGGAAGCATTATTCCTCTAAGCCTGCCAGTGTAATAAAGGACTCCAAAATTTGGCTTATTAAGGCGTCCCATGTCGGCTTGCTGATTTACAATATAACAATACTTACTAGTAAAAGATTACTAGGTTTACCATTAAAGGAGTGGATTTTCACTGTTGCTATTTTCTATTGTACTGGAGTTCTTGCATCTCAATAAATATGTAATTAACTCTAAAGATAAGTTACCTGTTAATTGAAGAGGCACTTTATAAAATAGGAATAAAAGAAACTTCCTTTTCAAAGCAAGGTATTAAACTCAGGAAACCCAGAATTCTTAAGAAAACACATTACTAAAATGATTTCATAAAAATAAGAAAAAACATAGCAGCATACCTTAAACTAAAGAAAAATAAATTACAACAGGAAAAATATTAGTAATTTCTATGCTTAACAACTATACAATTCCTAAATATGTTCAATGACTCTTATGCATTAATGACCTTGTTTTTCAAATCAATAACTTTACATAAAAATAAATTTAAATTATTTTCATATACATGATATTGAAAGGACTTTCTAGGGGTGAAGTAGGCAGGTTGAGGAAATTTTAGAAAATTAAGGGGTCCATGGAAAAAGCACAGGGCTACAGAGCTGCAAAAGGGTACATTTTCTTAAGATAAGGGAGTTGGAGAGGCAGAAGTTACATTTCCATCAGATAAGGGAGCTGAGAGTAACAAAAGGTACACATTTACAGAATAAAGGGAAGGAGGAAGAAAGCCAAGAGGGAATAGGAGAACAATGAGGGAGGAGAAACTCCTGTGTCCCAAGTGAGGTTAGACCTTTGAGCTCAGGAGTTGCTATAGTGACCAAATTGGAGGGGGATAGTGACCAATCAGAGGGGATATCAAGGCACAAAGATCTGCAGCCTTTATAAACCATAGGGAAAAGGGACTCAGTGGGACTCTTTCCCCCTCCCCACATGGGAGTCTGTGCTGTGAGATCCTTTCCCCTCCCCACGAGGGAGTCTGTACTTATTCTTCAATAAATTTCCATCTTTACTATACCATCTTCCATCCATGGTTTCATTCTTCGACTCCGACAGACAAAGAGCCCAGGAAAAGCCATCCTGCACAGGAGAACACCGTGTGTTCCAGTCCAAAAATGCCCGTAACTATATGATATTGAATTTGGTCACCACCAAGTAAATGTAAATTAAAATAACAATGAGATGCAGTTTTTTAAATGTCAATATAGCAAAGCCAAATAATTTACAATACACTTTGCCCAAAAGAGCCTAAAATATTATATGCTCCTATTGATACTCTGAATACCTACTAGAGTTTTTTGGGGGGAAAAGGGTGGGGAAATGGCCAATCTTCGGCAATTTCAATAATACATATATGCTGTGACTCACCAATTATATTTTAGGAATTTGTCTTCTACATGCAAGGACAAATAATGAATGGTAATGTGCTCTTTTTAGCCTTATCTGATATTAAAAATATATTTATGCTATCAAATGATGGTAAATAATAATTTGTTAACGTTAAAGATACTTACTTGCATCATGACCCAATTCATTATAAACATAGTAAAACCAGTGAGAAAATAAAAATAATGTGTAGATTACTTTGTTTTTCAGCAATTTCAAATGTATTATCAATATTGAATTATCCCCTCTGCCAATCCATTAGTTCACCTGTATTCATCTAGTAGTGGATTATTATATGTGAACTAGTGGTCTGGTGCATGAAATCATGCACATTAAAAGGGGACTAATTAGAGGAAATATTTTAATATTGCTATTTGCCCTTTCCCTGTAATAGAAGTGTCAGAGATGAAAGAAAATTAGTAAAATGTATATGAAAATCTTCCTCCTGTCAGAGTCTGGGGCCCACCACGGGACCCAGAGTCAAGTCCTTGCCCACCCACAGCACCTCAAAATTGTGCGAGACCCAGACCTGGCCGGCCCCACCCCGTCAAGCCCTGCTGGGTGGGGGTCAAAGTCTCAGGTCCCCTGGCCCGGTGCAGGGCAGGAGGCACAGCCTCAGGTCCCCCATCAAGTCTCGCCAGGTGGAGGGCACAGCCTCAGGGATCCCATCAAGCCCAGCAGGGTGGGGGGACACAGCCTCAGGTCCCCCGTCAAGCCCCGCCGGGTGGGAGGGGTGCATGCAGCCTCAGGTACCCTGGTGTACCCTCAGGTCCCTTGGTCCAGTGTGAGGGTGGACGGCATGGTCTGAGGTCCCCTGGCCCAGCACTGGGGCAGGGGGTATGCCTTGAGGTCCCCTGTGAAGCCCCGAGGGGCTGGGGGCATGGCCTGAGGTCCCCCGTCAAGCCCCACTGGGAGGGAGGAGTGGTCTGAGATCCCTCGTCAAGCCCCGCCCGATGGGGGGTGCAGCCTGAGGTCCCCTGGCCCGGTGCTGGGGCAGAGGGCACACCTTGAAGTCCCCTGTCTGAGATCCCCCATCAAGCCCCGCTGGGCAGGGGACACAACCTCAGGTCCCTTGGCCTGGCAATGGGAGGGGGGCACAGACACAGGTCCCCCATTAAGCCCCGCCAGGTGGGGAATGCAGCCTCAGGTCCCCTAGCCTGGTGCCGGGACGGGGGCACAGCCTCAGGTCCCCTGGCACCAGAGTGAGGGTATGGCCTGAGGTCCCCCAGCCCAGGGTGGGGGACGCTGCCTGAGGTCCCCCAGCCCAGCACCAGGGCCAGGGGTGCACCTTGAGGTTCCCCCGTCAAGCCCCGCCAGGTGGGGGATGCGGCATGTCAAGCCCCACCGGGTGGGGGGTGCAGGCTCAGGTCTCCTGTCCCGGCCCAGCGCCACACAGCCTCAGGTCCCTGCTGATTGCTCTTTAAGGCTCATTATGGGAACTCGGCCTCTGCTGTGGGCGCCGCCATCTTTATGACAGTGTGACAGTCAATTTGCATATTGCCTCTTTATTAGATAGGATAATTCCCCAATGCTTCATTAGAGAGAGGTTAAACCTAATCATCACTGTGGATGTAAAAAGACAATGCTGAAAATGGCCATATGTATTAAAGCCTTCAGCTATATTTATAGAATATATATATGTAAATTTGTCTCCTTATACTTACCACAATTATATGATTACTAGAGGCCTGTGCAATAGGCCTTCCTTCCCCTGGCTGCCAGCACCGGTTTTCCTCCAGCACCCAGGACACAGGCCTTCCCTCTGGCCACCGCCTTCCGTCTTCGCTCTGGCAGGAGACTTCAGTGTTCGCTCCTGCCGGAGCACCGCTCCTGTAGCTCCCTCTGCCCCCCCACCCTACCCCTCATAGCAGGCGTCCTGCCCCGCCCTGCTGCTCCATGCCTGTGTATGCAAATTGACCCACCATCTTTGTTGGGTTAACTTGCATACTCACTCCTGATTGGCTGGTGGGCATCGCAGAGGTACGGTCAATTTGCAAATTTCTCTTTTATTAGTGTAGATATCTTATGTCACTGACCAAGAAATAGAGTCAACTGCCTAGGCAAATACAGCATAAGCACTATCAAATGGATGCACTAGAAATTAATATCATTTTACTTACTTAATTTATCTAGCTAACTCTATTCTGATCATTTACTCTGCAAACACACTGCATTGTTTATCCCAGTAAAAGCAGCACATTATAAACCATATGGCTCATTAATATAGCTTGAGAGCAAGTGATTTGGGCCATTTTTACTGAAATGCATATAAGTAGTATATTAACCTTATAAAAACTTTTAATTGCAGGGTAAAAGCACTATATGAGCTCATCTATTTAGAATGAATCTAAGATAATAACAAAAGACAATTTCCTTTATAAAGCTTACAATCACCTTTTCTTATCACCTTTACAGAAATGTTTGTGCTCTATTATTATTATTTCAAGGTGGAAAATACCCATTGTCAGAAATTTAGGGAAGTTTTTAAATTTACATCTCTTACCTTCTTTCAAAAATATCTATTGGTATATTATTTCACCCCAATTTTTAACCATTAGAAGACTACTTAATGCCAATAACAATTTTCCATAAATGTATATTCTTATTTGTTGGAATGTTTAAAGTATGCTTCCCCAAAATAAGGAAGAAAACCTGTCCTTAAGTTGATTTTTGGATTGCTTTGTATTTTTTGAAAAAAAAATCTATTTGGCATTACCAATTATTATTATCCTTTTCCTTGTGGGGTTTCCATTATTCCCTGAGTCCTAGTACTATCCAACTGCCTTACTAATTATTGCTCCTAAATACTATTTTATGTTCCTTGATTTAAGAGTGTATACTTTTTATCACAACAAAATATCTAAAAACTAAAACATTTTCTAAATGTTTCCACTTATAATGCAAGTTATATGTCTACCTAGGTATCTTTTTATCTAGGTACAAAAAATTTAATATTTTAAAAGTAATTTAAAATATAACAGTTTTAATTATCCAACAGTCCTGAATTTTATGTCTATGCATATTAGACTCTTCATTAAAATAAGTTCAAAGTAATTACATACCTTGGTCAACTTGGTGTTGGTGGATTAAATACACTAAGAATTGAAGAATAGATAAATGTTTAATGGGAGAATAAGTAGTTCTTTACTTACGTAATGTATAGAAAAAAACTGAACTTGTGAGCTATAGGATACTATTCTGTCAACTAGGACATAATTAAAGGAGTGCATGTTTCCCCAATACATTGGTAAGAAGAAATGATGCTGATCACTTTCTAATTAATTGTTCCAGTAGAAAGTGTTAGTATTTCCAAACTAATAATAAGCTGATGGTTTAAATTTCTGTCTTCTTAACATTATAATCTTATTAATTTTGTTATGACACTCACTGTCCAATGTTTATTAACATCATGGCTCCTGATCTCTCAGAGGTCTACTTTCCAGAAGGCTCCTTTTCTTGATTTTTTTTAGGTGATTAAAAGAATATGAATAGAGAATATATACGTATGCAGCAAAATGCCAAGTAACAAAAGGATGTATGGAAAAAGTAAGTTTCTCTAAACCTGTTACTTTGTGATCTAGTTCCCTGATATGGCAACACCCACTTACCAGTTCCTGTGCCCTTCCCGAGATATTCTAGAAAAATAGCTAATAGAAATCTTCTCTTTCTCCATATATATGTTAGCATATGTGAAGATATGTATTTAAAATATAAATGTGCACGCATTTTATATAAATGACTAGAGGCCTGATGCACAAAATTCATGCAAGGGGCTTGGCCCTCGCAGCCCTGGCCAGCCCTTGCAGCCTCTCGCAGCCCCTCACAGCCTCGGCTGGCCCTCGCAGCCCCTCGCAGCCTCGGCTGGCCCTCGCAGCCCCTCGCAGCCTCGGCTGGCCCTCGCAGCCCCTCGCAGCCTCGGCTGGGCCTCGCAGCCCCTCGCAGCCTCGGCTGGGCCTCGCAGCCCCTCGCAGCCTCGGCTGGGCCTCGCAGCCCCTCGCAGCCTCGGCTGGCCCTCGCAGCCCCTCGCAGCCTCGGCTGGGCCTCGTAGCCCCTTGCAGCCTCAGGAGGCCCTTGCAGCCCAGATCCGTTCGGAAGGTCATCCAGACAATCATTCTGCTGTTTGGTCTAATTAGAATATTAGCTCTCTATTATACAGGACTAGAGGCCCAGTGTACGAAATTCGTGCATGGGAGCGGGATGTCCCTCAGCCCAGCCTGAACCCTCTCCAATCTGGGACATCCTTCTCAAAATCCAGGACTGCTGGCTCCCAACTGCTCACCTGCTTGCCTGCCTGATTGCCCCTAACCGCTTCTGCCTGCCAGCCTGATCACCCCGTAACCACTCCCCTGCCAGCCTTATCAACACCTAACTGCTCCCCTGCCGGCCCAATTGCCCCCAACTGCCTTCCCCTGCTGGCCCAGTCATCCTTAACTGCCCTTCCCTGATGGCCTGGTCACCCCCAACTGCCCTCCCTTGCAGGCCTGGTCCCCCCCAACTGCCTTCCCCTGCAGGCATGGTCACCCCAAATTTCCCTCTCCTGCAGGCCTGGTTGGCCCCAACTTCCCTCCCTTGCAGGCCTTGTCCTTCCATACTGCCCACCCCTGCAGGCCTGGTCACCACCAACTGCACTCCCCTGCAGACCTGGTTGCCCCTAACTGCCATCCCCTGCCAGCCTGGTGCCCCCCAACTGCCCTCCCTTGCAGGCCTGGGTCCCCACAAACTGCCCGCCTCTGCAGGCCTGGGTCCCTCCCAATTGCTCTCCCCTTCTGGCCTAATCGCCCACAACTTCCTTCCCCTGCTGGCCATCTTGTGGTGGCCATCTTGTGTCCACATGGGGGTGGCCATCTTTGACCACATGGGGCAGCCATCTTGTGTGTTGGAGTGATGGTCAATTTGCATGTTACCTCTTTATTATATAGGATAAGATACTACATATGTAATATAGTATCTATACTTTCTTAAATTAAAAATGTGTCTTAAAGATAGTACCTATAGCACTGTAAGGATGTGTTTAGGAATCAACATACTCCACTGACCTTAAATGAAGTGTTTTTTTATATGGTTAAATGAATTATATTGTCCACTTTAGAATGTGATTAGACCACTGAAGGATTTATTTCCAGGGTAGAAGTTCTTATATATGTAATGTTAGTAATACAATTGTATGTATTATCAATATTATAAAATTCAATATTCTGAACTCTCTTTATAACCTTGTAACTGGCCTCAGAGTATCTTAAGCATGCCCTTTGATGAATCCAGTTTTCAATGGCTCATGTAAGACACAGTAGCTACAACTAAATGGATTGTAAATAACTTATTACTTGTCTCCTGTAGCCCTTTAGAAGGTTGTCCCACTTGCAATGGAGAGTTTTAGAAATGGATTTGCTGCTAGTGGGCAATCACAATCTAAAATTCCACTTTAGATTTTTGGTGCACTGTCTCTAATTCTATCAGAAACATATCATATGATGTGTGTTTTATTTCCCTGGTGAAACAGGAATTTTGGGGGTGAATTAGGACAGGTTTAGGAAATTTTGGAAATTAAGGGGACCATGGAGGAAAGCACAGGGCTGCAGAGCAGCAGAAGGTATATTTCCATAGAATGGGGGAGCTGAGAACAGCAAAAGGTCTATATTTACAAAATAAAGAGAAGGAAGCCCTTTATCCAGAAGGAGAAGAAGAAAGCCCAAAGGGAAAAGAAAAACAATAAGGAAGGAGGGGGAGGGAAGAACTTCACATGTCCCACGTGAGGTTCAACCTTCGAGCCCAGGAGTTACTATAGTAACCAGACTAAGGGAATAGTGACCAATCAGACAGGATATCAAGGCACCAGGATCTGTAGCCTTTATAAGCCATGGGGAAAAGGAACTCAGTGGGACCCTTTTCTCCCTCCCTACTTGGGAGTCCATTCTGTGGGACTCTTTCCCTCTCCCCACGTGGGAGTCTGAGCTTGTTCTTCAATAAATCTCCACCTTTGCTATACCACTTCCTGTCCGTGGATTCATTCTTTGATTTCGGCGGACAAAGAACCTGGGTTCCAGTCCAAAAATTCCATATCACTGGTATTATAACTCATCATCCATACAATCACATCCTGGTCGTTGGTATACAGTTTATGAGTAAATTGCTGCAATAAATAGCTTCTGTCAGGCACTGAATAATGATCTGAAACCCTGACTCAATTAAATACTCATCTCCTACATTTTCCATTGTATCAAATTTTTAAAAAGCAATTAAACATTATTTTATAGCCAGTATTTTATTTTCATTTTGCCTATGAAAGATATCATTTGCTAAAGACACTCTTATCCTTATAGTAGTCTTAGAAATAAAGGTGAATTGAATTGTGGTTTTATAGATTCTGCTTAACCCTTACATAAACACAAAGTATTTATGGGATAAAAATAAAGTTAAAATACAAACCTTGAGTATATAGCCCTTTTCAGATTTACCATAAAAATGTGCTCCCTCTAACCTCTTACTTAACTGAAGTATAGTTGTCAGGCCAACAAAAATCCTTTTGTAGCCTCACAAGTCAAATGGGCTTACCTATCCCTATAAATCTTGCAAAATCTGCTGGAGACTGCTGTGAACACTTTTTAAAGGACACTCTTACTTTACTTTTCAAGTAAAACCCCATTGCTTTCTAGTCCCAGTACCTCAATGTATCATTCACTGTAATCCTGTCCCTGGTAGGTCCCTCTGTCATATCTGTTTAGGGACATTTGATACCTAAATCGTAGTTGTTCTCTTTATTCTAAACCTCAAGTAACTGAGTACTCAAACAATCACATGTATTTTCCACCCAAACCTCCAGAAGTGCTTCTTCAACTTTTTTTATTTTCAATGATTCCCATTTACCCTTTATTTGAGTAATTCAATGATAGAGCCATTCAGAATGGGCTGTCTTTGAATCTTGCCTCCACTATTTGCCATCTGTCTAAATTACTGAAGCACACAGTAAGACTAGGAGTGATCAAATAGCACAAAGTTAATGTTCCAGTAATCCATTTCTATACAACCACTTTATATAAAAAAATGCCCAGGATTTATTCTTGGTTCTTTTGCATGCTGATTCTACACAATTTAAACGTCTTCATATACCACAAAGAATAATATATGAACTTGTGGATTTGGGAATGTGAAACAATTCATCTGCCTTCTGTGTTCCTTCCTTAATTTCTGCCCTGCCATTCTTCTTCATCAACTTATACTGTAGCTACACTGAAGTTTCAAAGCTCTTTCACATCTCCAGTCAATGTATTATTGGATGTTCACTTTCTGGAAACCCTTGAATCATTCTTCATTTGAAGGCTGAGTCAATCTACCACTATTCATCTATCACATATTTATATTTTCTGTTTTTAATTTGTAAATATTTCTAGTGAACATTTTATTGATATACAACATACTATAGAAAACTAGAAAATTTATAAATATATAGCTTGCTTAATTATCACATCTATGTAATCACCAATCAGGCCAAGTAATTTACCTGGACACATTAAACACCCATTTTCCTGAGCTTATCTTCAGTCTCCTATACTCATCCAAATTAATCAGCTTCTGAAATAGCTTATCCATTTCAAATATATATATATATATATATATATATATATATATACACATATATATATATGTATGTATATATATCCTACCTAATCATAGACAAATATGCAAATTGACCATACCTCTGACATGCCCACCATCCAATCAGAGCGAGCATGCAAATTAACCCAAACCAAGATGGCTACAGCCACAGAGAGCAAAGTTTCTTAGGTAACAGAGGAAGCCAAGCTTTGCACCTGCCCTTGCCAGGCCTAAGCCGCCACTCAAGCTACAAAGTTTCAATTATAGAAGGTAAACAAATTCAAACAAATGGTGGCAGAATGGACCTTGAGAGAGCAGGCCAAGGTTGCCGCCGGCAACAGGGGAAGCAAAGCTTTCCGCACACCCTGGCCAGGACCACCTGCTTAAGGCAACAAAGTTTCAATTATAACCCCAACAGAAATGGCTGCCGGCCTCAGAGGGAACCCCAGGCTTGGCTCCGCTCCAGGCTACAAAGTTTCAATTGTAGAAGGAAAATAAATTCCAGATACCAGGGCCTCCGCTTGGGTTGCCAGGGGGCGTGGCCAGCCTGCAAACCACCACAGGCCCCTCGCTCAGGCCACCCCACACCCCAAGGGAACCCCCACCTGATCCGGGACTCCCTTCAGGGCAAACCAGCTGGCTCCCACCCATGCACCAGGCCTCTACCTATCTAATAAAAGAGTAATATGCAGATTGCTCATCACTGCAACACACAATATAGCTGCCCCCATGTGGCCAAAGATCCTGCCCCCATGTGGACACAGGATGGCCAACACAAGATGGCCAGCAGGAGAGGGCAGTTGGGAGGCCCCTGGCCTGCAAGGGAGGGCAGTTGAGAGGGACCAAGCCTGCAAGGGAGGGCAGTTGAAAAGGACCAGGCCTGCAAGGGAGGGCAGTTGGAGGTGATCAACTCTGCAGGAGAGGACAGTTAGGGGTGACCAGGCCAGCAGAGAGGGAAGTTGGGGGCAAACAGGCTGGCAGCAGAGTGGTTAGGGGGTGATCAGGCTGGCAGGCAGGCAAGCAGTTGGAAGCCAGCAGTCCTAGATTGTGAGAGGGATGTCCAACTGCCCATTTAGGCCCGATCCAGATCGCTCCTAAAGGGCAGTCGGACATCCCTTGAGGGGTCCCAGATTGGAGAGGGTACAGGCTGGGCTGAGGGACAACCCCCCTCCGTGCACGAATTTCGTGCACCGGGCCTCTAGTGTGTATATATATATATAAACTTTTTTCTGCTTCTAAAATTTGCAGCTAAATTATGATCACCATTTCTTTTTTAAATTCCCTTTACCCCAGGAACTTTACCAGATATTTCTCCCAAATGCTTTTATATGTTTCAGAAATAAGTATTACCAAGTAATCCAGAGAAAATAATATTGTTATACTTCCTTAGTCAACTTGATTTGTATATATGATATGATTTGTAATTA
Source organism: Eptesicus fuscus (assembly GCF_027574615.1). Classification (NCBI taxonomy): domain Eukaryota; kingdom Metazoa; phylum Chordata; class Mammalia; order Chiroptera; family Vespertilionidae; genus Eptesicus; species Eptesicus fuscus. Next base: position 53,794,184 of record NC_072480.1, read on the forward strand.
ACTTCAAAACTGTGAAAAAATAAACTGAGTACACTTAAAGATATAACCGATTTTGTCTACTGATTCATGAATTGGGCAGCTCCCCATCTTGCAGACAGAAAGGAGCTCTGGGAGCTGTAAAAAGTAGTAGGCTTTTTATAGGCACAAAGGGGGCAAGGCAAGGAAGTTATTATCAAAGATTGAATTGTTTCAGTCAAGATCTCCTTCCTTTAGGTTTGCTGCTCTGTTGACTAATGAGTTTGCCGACCACTGCTTTAGGGGAAGATGGGGATCTATCAGACAGATTACTTCACTAATGCTGACCAGGTGATTCCTGATTGACTGGTTAAAGTGGCATTTCTGGAGGAGCCTGAAACTGCAATTAGATAGAAACTGCAATTAGGTAGTACATCTTGTGTTGCAGATGTGGGGCTTAGCATAGTGACTCCATTTGGGGCCTATTGTTCTTTTTTTCTTTTTCTTCTTTTTAGCAAAAAAATCTTTTTACCATAGGTGATTAGGAGTGCTTCATTGGCTTTTGAAAGACTCAGGAATTTCTTCCCTTGGAATGGAAACCTAGATATTGGGATACCAAATCCCAAGTAGAGATATAAAAACTATTTGTATCATTACACTAGAAGATGAAATGAATGCTGCTACTTGATTTATTGTGTAAGTTATGTCACAGCTGCTAAAATCCAGAGAGCTGTTGATTTCTTTAAGCTTACAAATAGGATTCTATAACTCTTCCCTTTGTTGTTTCTTAATAACTATTGGAAGGTGTGGCAGAATTCAGTTTGAAATTCATTTTCATTATATCATACTGTCTGATGGCATGCTTGTGGAAAGGAGGTTTATAGTATGAATGTAAAATATTCATTAATTGTGAACAACCCAATTGCCTTAGTCATATCAAATCAGTCTATGTTTTACAATATATACTGCATACTTTTATTCCTTCTTAGTCCTCCTCCAGTTTATACTTACTAAAAGATTTTTTTTCTTGAAGACTTCTCTTAATTAACCAAAATTCCAGAGGTTTTTCTGTTTTGTTTATTTTTTTTTTTTGTTTTTTATCCTATTTAGGTTAATCTTGCCTCCAAGTAGATAGAAAAAATATGGGGTCTAATTGATCTGGCTCAGCTGCTGCTTCTCAGTAACTTGAGTTAGCTCTCTGGTAGGCTGGTCATACCCTTTGTGATAGACACTCATCCCCTACTTATATATTCTGCTTGTTCTCAAGCACTCCCTGAGTACAGGATGGGTGTCTGAGCACAGCAGCCCACACTCATTCAAAGGGTCACCCTTACCTTTTCTCTAAATATTTTGGTCATCCTTAGCCATAAGCTCAGAAGAAGCCAACCCTCCTCTTTGAAATTCAGCCCACTGTTTTGATCAGGAATCAATCATCCAGAGTTTATCATTCCTTGGGTTGTATTCCTCTCATCTGTGTCCTTTCCTCCAAAAACGTCAGCCCATCAGAGGGGTCCTGAAGATTTGAATTATGGGACAAGAAGAGGTAAAAGTGTCAGGCCCTACACTCCCAGAAGGCTACTTGGTCTGAAGTAGACATTTTCTCTCCTGCCTTTGTGACTGTCCTGAGGAAGAAAGGTTTTGTGAGGAACTCTCTTTGTTACAGTACAATAGATCCTTTTATACCCTCACCTTCTGGCATTATATTTGCATGAATAAAGGAGGAAAATCATGTCTTCTTAGCACAACAAAGATGATATGCCCAGTGTGACTTTCTCTATCTAGATGTAGAGGACAGAGAAAAGCCTGGCATAAAGTTTGATCTCTTAAAAATAATAAGGCAGAATAGCTTGTGTCCATTCTTTTCACATTTAAAATCATCTTCATGTTTTAATGGTTCCTTTTTCTTCAAATTAACTTTTAATAAGTAGATGCAAATGCAAAAACACAATTTTAAAAATGTATCTTTTAATCATAGAATCTATGTAAATGATATGACAATTCATCGTACTTTTTCTATGTATTATATACATATTATTACAAATTAGGATTTTTGAAATCCAGAAAGTAATTTTATTAGGTAACATTGAAAAGAACACTGATTATATAAGTTTAAAGTATTTACACATATTCAGTAATTCTATTCATATCTCCATGCATGGAGACACCCAAATTTATCTGTATAAACAGATTAATTTAAACACATATTATTTATAGTGCCATTTGAACAACTTAAATATATTTTATGGAAAGATTTGAAGATATATTACTAATTTATTCACTTCCATTAAAATGCACCTTTATATTGTGTTATAACTTAAGGAGGAAATAAAAATCAGTGAGCCAAAGACTGACATATCTCAAAACTCTGAATATGCTACTCTGAGTCCTCCAGCTTGGTTTAGTCTTTAGATTAATATTTTTGTTCCTGAGTAATCTATGTATTTTTCATTATCTATTTTTATAAGCAGAGCCTGATCATTTCCAGGCATGCTTCTGGAGAGGGCTCTCACTTTTCCCGCTAAAATTTAGTTTACAGTCATGTCCTACTGTTAGTTATAATTCTTTAAAAAGATTATCTTTCCTGGAGCATTTACTCTAACCTGTGGAATAAAGATCTCTCTGGGGATAGAGCTTATCCTTCAGGTTTTACAAAGCAATGATATCTCCAAGTTTGCAGACCAAATAACCTCTAGATATGTAACAGCGTGCCACTGGAATGAGCTCTGTGGTCTCTCAACAAGGTGTAACAAAAGCTGCTGGGAGTTATAGCTCCTGGTCTCTCAAGAAGATAAGATGGTGGGTGTTTTTTTTTTTGTTTTTTTCTTTCTTTTTTTTTCTTTCTTTTGTTTGGCTTGGGTTTTTTCCTTCTGCTTTGCTATATAAAGAGCATGAGATTTTATCTTTTTAATTGTTTTTGTACTATCATACATGCATGTTCTTAATGTTTACTTTGGTAGAAAGAATAATGAATTTCAAAAAATGCCCAGTTCTAATTGCTAAAACCTGTTAATGTGTTACTTAGTAAAGGGGTTTTGCAGGTGCGATTAAATTAAGGATTCTGAGCTAGGAAAGATTATGCTGGTTTACCCAGATGTGCTCAATATAATCTTTGTTAAGGGAAAGGCAGAGGCAGAGAAGGACATATAATGACAAATACAGAAGTTGGAATTGATGCAGGTCTGTGAGCCAAGGAATGTGGCCAGCCTGTAGATGATGGAAAAAGGACACAGATTCTTCCCTAGACTTCTGACATGCAGAACTAGAAGAGAATCCTATCTAATAATAGAGTAATATGCAAATAAGCATCGCTCCGCTATGCCCACGATTGGGCCGGCAGGAGGCTGGGGGGCGGGACTCGGCGTGGCCTCTCAACGGCCGGATTGGCCCAGACCCACCCCCATCAGCATTTGCGCTGCGGCGGCGGTATCGCCCTGACCCGCCCCCATCAGCGTTGGCGGGGCGGCCGCGGCGGCGCCCAGACCCGCCCCCATCAGCGTTCAAGGGTCGGGGTGATGCCCGCGCCTGGACCCGCCTCCATGCTCCTGCACTGGGGGAGGGCCTGGTCAGCAGCCACCGAGGCTGCTTCAAGGGCCAAAGAGGGAGGCAGGGCCAGACCTCAGCGGCCACAGCTGCTGCGGGGCCGGGGAGCCAGGCAGGGCTGGACAGGCAACCTTAGGGTGGGCCTGGGGGTAGGTGCAGCGGCGCAACTTGACAGCAGACAGCAGGGCCTGCTTGGCCATAGCTGCCAGGGACCCACAACAGGCAAGTGGGCCTGCAGGCAGCACCCAGCAGGGCCTGCTTGGCTGTTGCCGCGGCGACCCGGGAGCAGACAAGCACAGCTGCAGGCAGCACCCAGCAGGGCTTGCTTGCCCATCGCTATAGTGTGGAGCAGGCAAGCCCCACAGAGATCAGAGAACCACAGGGAGCGGGCCTAAGGTCAGCAGGACATGCCCTGAGGGCTCTCGGATTGGAGAGGGTACAGGTCGGGCTGAGAGACACCCCCCCCCCCCGTGCATGAATTTCATGCACCGGGCCTCTAGTAAGTTTATATGCTTTATATGGTTTAGAACATTAGGTTTATAGTATTTTACCACAGCAACAAACAAACAAACATGCTAATACTCTTACCCAATAACACATTGTGTTCTTTTTTCTTCTACCAGGTATACTAGAGGCCCGATGCACGAAATTCCTACAAGGGCCTTGGCCCCGGGCCCTGTATGCTGCCGCCGGGGTCCTCTGCAGCCTCTGTCTCAGCCCTCAACCACTGTGGCTTTGTCCAGAAGGAAGGACGTCCAGAAGGATGTCTGGTCTAATTAGCATGTTATGCTTTTATTATTATAGATTGGTACTGAAGAACCTTTTGATTAAAAGGATTGTTTTATTTCCCAACAGCACAGAAATAGAGGTTGTATAATCACATCATACATGTAAAAAATCGTTTGAAAGCTTTTGTCATGATTGTACTGGATGTTCAAGGATCCCCCAAAACTCATACATTGAAATTCTCACCCACAAGCTAATGGTATTTGGAGGCTATGTCCATGGGAGGTGATTAGGTAATGGGGGTAGAGCACTTGTAAAAGAGACCCAGAGATCCCTCTTGCTCTTTTGTTTATGCCATGTGTGTACACCACGAGAAGACCTTCTATGATCTGGAAGTGGGCTCTCTTTCACCAAACAATGAATATGTCAGCACCTTGATTTGTGACTTGCCAGCCTATAGGGTTGTAAAAATTAAAGTTTGTCTTTAAGTTACCTGGTTTATGATGCTTTGCTATGACAGCTGGAACAGAATAAGACTTGTATTTCATTATTTCTTCTATAGTGCAAATCGAAAGTTACTTAGGTCTTTATTGGTTAATAATGCATTTTTTAAATTCTATACTCCTTTGGTAAAAATGAGCTAACAAAATATAGTACACTTTAAATGAAATATATGTAGTGCATTTTCTTTTAAGAAAGTTTATAATAAACACAATATTTGTTGACATTAGTCATCTACCATGACAGAGAAAGTAGGATTTCACTGGACCTATGTAACCAGAAGAATGAAGATTGCTGCAGAATCACCACAGTCCACTTCAACAGTGATACTAGAACACTAGAGGCGTGGTGCACGAAATTCATGCGGGGGGACAGGGTTCCTCAGCCCGGCCTGCAATGACGCAAGCATTCCGCACGCTGCCTGCCCAGAGGCCCTCCGCGGCCTGGGTGGAATGCTTGCCTTGTCACTGTGGCGACGAAGCAAGCATTCCGCCAGGCCGCTCACGCTGCCCGCTCTCAGCGGCCGCCCCCCGGGACTGGAGGACTCCGGTGGGGCTGAGAGGACTGGGTGCTGCCATATTGTGGCTATAGGCTCCGCCATCTTTTTGGTGGAGTGATGGTCAATTTGCATATTCTCTCTTTATTAGATAGGATGGTACAATAACTGCAGAAATAACAACTCCATAGAACTCTGAAGATTTACTTTCCATTTAGGTCAAATGGTTCTTTTTCTTTTATCATTTAATTCAAGTTTTCTTGTGTACATAGAAAGTGAATTGATATTTGTGAATGTGTTAGGTCAAGTAGCGGAAAAATATATTTGGAAACAATGGCAGACAGTTTTTTTAACATCTTCTAATGAATTAAACAGAAAATGAGGAGGCTGCAAAAATTGTTTATATTTATCCAATTTATGAAATCAAAGCCAATTTATAACAAATCTTAAAATATGTTATAAATTCATTTAAAATTACATCAATAATAAAATTATTTCTTGCAATGATAAAATGAATTCAAAATTTGGTGAGGCAAATTTCATTGCATAACAATATTTTAAAATTTAATTTAGAAAATTCTAAAGCCAAAATAACCTTGTAATAGGTTGTGGTAAATATATAACTCATCATTCTATCTAAACAAGTAGTAATGTTTTACCAATTAATAGGAAACTTAAGTTATTTAACTTTAAACACACACACACATACATACACACATGCACACATATGCACACAACACAATTCTTCTTTATTTTCATACTAAGGGCCAGTGCATGAATTTGTGCACTTTGAAAGGAACTGTGGGCCTCAAGGCTGTGGTGGGCACAGGGGCGAGTCTCAGCCCATCCTCCATGCCCCCGCCCAGCCCCTCCCACTGCAGGCCCTGGCCCCCTGTCTGCTGCGTAGCCCTGCTCCTGCTGCCTCCACTCCCATGCTTTGATGGTGCCACAGTGGGTGCAAGCAGGGCTGGTGCTCGCAGCAGGTGGGACCATAGCACGTTGGAGCAAAGAATTTTCAGTAACCACCAGAGGCTCGCCCTGATGACAGTGACCAGCACCCCACCTTGGTCTGGCGCCCCTGCTCACCTGCTCCACCATCCTGCCATGGCTGACGTCTGCCATGTTCCGCATGTGCCCCCTGGTGGTCAGCTCACGTCATAGCAACTGGTTGTTCAGTTGTTCTACTGTTCGGTCTATTTGCATATTAGGGTTTCATATAGATAGATAAGAAGCTTAATACTGATGATTAATATATATAAATACTCTTGCATGAAAATATTCAATTTCTCTTTTTGCTGCTCATTGTTAATTAAAATTTAACATATAAAACGTTGAAGAATTAGTGATATGAAATGATATTCAATGTTTTTATTAATAAACTAGAGGCCCAGTGCATGATTGAATCATGCACGTGTTTCAAATCACGGGGGAGCTGGGTGCCTGTCCGCTGGTGCCTGAGCAGACAGGCACCCAGCTCCCCAGCTTTTGATGGTCCCCGGTGGGACAAAATATACAACTCTTAAAATTTTTCAGTGAATTGCAATTAATGAAGCCAAACATGCAAGCAAGAAGTTATTAAAATTCATCTTACAAACTAAGATAAATTAAAATAAATTAAACAATGATGTATTTTTTTTAATTTTAAAATTATACAGTTGAACTTTGGAATATCTGGACATGTGGAAAAAGTCCTTTGATGGGTTCATATTTTAATTGGATAAAACCACAGTCCTCATATAAATAAAATTAAAATAAGAAAGTCAACAATTTGTAGTATGCACATTATATTCTAATATTTATAAGTAGTGACAACTTCATTGATAAGAGTTTCTTAGTTTAAAAAAAATGCCAACATTAGATCAAATGGAGGCAAAACAAAAAGTGTACTTATGAAAACATTTGGCCTACAATATTTAAAAACATCAATTAAAATTAAATAAAATGGCATAGCTGGATAAATTAGTTGGTTAGTGTTGTACCAAAACACCAAGCTCGAGGGTTCAATTCCTGGTCCAGGCACATACAAGAATCAACCAATGAATGCATAAATAAGTGGAACAACAACATGATGTTTCTCTTCCTTTCTCCCTTCCTCTCTCTAAAATCAATCAATTAATAAATGAAATGAAATAACCCCTGCATTTAACCAAATTTAGTTTTTCAGATTACCAAGAACCTTATAAAATTTTGGAAGAATATTTTTAAAAAACTATATTCTACAAGAGTTAATTGACATTGCCAACTCTTCCAAACGTATTAACCATAAAAATGAAATAATGTAGGAAGCCCTACATAATTATTTAAAAATTAACAACAGATCACATTGAAATGTCAATTTTCTTTTAAGTAAAATACTCTGATGTTAGAAAGAGGCTCAGAAACTCATTATAGTACTTGAATATGTAGCAACAATTTACTCATTTATGTTATATTTTAATCCTACATAATAAAAGGCCAGCAACCAAAACAGTGAAATGACCAGAAAGACCAGAGACCAGAACACCATGCCCCTCGCCCAGGCTGGCCCTGCCCTCCAGGGAGCAGTTAGGGGCATCCCTAGGCAACTTGATAGGGTGCGAGTTTGATGGGGGGAAGTCGAAGAAATAGGGAGGAAGGTCTCAAGAGTCTGTGTGGTTGGGGTAGTTGGCCCGGAGTAGGTTTGGAGTGTGCTGGGGAAGGAAGAGGAAAATCTGATTGGAAACTAGCTCAACACAGAACCTTTCTCATTGCAAACCAGGTTGGTGCCAGCTGTGGACTGAATGGGCAATTATTTCATGAATGTTCTTGGGACCGACATGTTCATGGCAGCGGCAGTACTCCTGAAACTTCACTGATTCTAAATAGCAAACAGCTATCAATGTCACAGAACAGAAAAATCCTCTCCAACTAGAGGCTCTGGACTTTGCAACATGACTGAAGGAAACACCACTTAAGGAGGTGCTAGAAAAACCAGACGTGTGTGACCAGAGGATTGTGGGATTGTGGAGGACACCTGGGCACCTACTGCTAGAATGTGAGCCTGTTATTGTGCATGTACATAGTCAGCCCTATAGACCTCAGTCTCGCAGTATTTGGACGTGACTTCTGGTGGGATATTATTTTGATTGAGGTATGCTGTAACCTTGCGGCGAGCAAGATCAGAATTAAAGGTTTCATTTGTTACCTTGGTTTGAAGCGGAGGAAAATGGGATAGTGACGGATAAGAAACTTTGGAGATAGTGAATGGCAGTTTGTCCAGACTGTTGAGAGCTCAGAATTAGAGTTTAATTGAGATAGAAAACCTACTAATAGCACCTGATGCCTGAAATCTGAGCACTCTACTTTTAGGTTTTGCAGTTCAGTTTTTGGAGACTGCCTATTAAAACATTCCTGGTTGGAAAGTGCAGAACATCACTGCCCATTGCCCAGGCTGGCCCCGCCCCCCAGGGAGTGGTTAGGGGCGATCAGGCAGGCAGGCAAGTGGTTAGGGACAATCAGGCAGGCAGGCAGATTTGTTAGGGGTAATCAGGCAGGCAAGCAGAGTTGTTAGGGGCAATCAGGCAGGCAGGTGAGCAATTAGAGGCCAGCAGTCCTGGATTGCGAGAGGGATGTCCGACTGCTGGTTTAAGCCGGATCTGTAGGGATCCCTGTGGGATTGGGCCTAAACCGGCAGTTGGACATTCTCTGTAAGGTCCCAGATCAGAGAGATTGCAGGCCGGACTGAGAGAACTCCTCCCCTCAACCCCCATGCATGAATTTCATGCACTGGGCCTCTAGTATTTGCATAATGAGCATTCTATATTTTTTAAAATATATTTTTATTGATTTCAGAGAGGACAGGAGAGATAGAAACGTCAACGATGAGAGAGAATCATTGATCAGCTGCCTCCTGCAGGCCCCACACTGGGGATGGAGCCCACAACCCAGGCATGTGCCCTGACTAGGAATCCAACCTTGACTTTCTGGTTCACAGGTCAACACTCAACCACTGAGCCATGCAGGCCTGGCAAGAGCATTCTTATTTTGATTTTATTTGGATAAGTATATTATCTTCATTTTGTATAAATAAATTTATTTTTAAGAAGGGATCTTGAGTAGAATTAATCCATAGCTCTACCAACATAATAAAATTAATTTGTCACACAATTTAAAAAACTCATAATTAAAATGCCAAGAGCAAAAGACAAAGAGAGAATCTACAAGCAGCAAGAGAAAAACAGTTAGTTACCTACAAGGGAGCTCCCATACGATTATCAGCTAATTTCTCAACAGAAACAATGCAGGCCAGACAGGAGTGGCAAGAAATATTCAAAGTGATGAATAGCAGGAACCTACAACCAAGACTACTCTACCCAGCAAAGTTATCATTCAGAATTGAAGGGCAGATAAAGAAAAAGCTAAAGGAGTTCATCACCACCAAACCAGCATTATATGAAATGCTGAAAGGTATTCTTTAAAAAGAGGAAAAAGAAGAAGAAAGATAAAAATTATGAACAACAAATACATATCTATCAACAAGTGAATCTAAAAGTCAAGTGAATTAAAAATCTGAGGAACAGAATAAACTGGTGAACTTAATAGAATCAGAGGCATAGAATGGGAGTGGATTGATAATTCTCAGGGGGAAAGGGGTGTCTGTGTGGAGAGTATGGGAAGAGACTGGACAAAAATCATACACCTATGGATAAGGACAGCGGAGGGGGGGAGGTAGGGGCAAAGGGAGGGTGGGAACTGGGTGGTGGGGAGATATGTGGGGAAAAAGGAGAAACAATTGTAATCTGAACAATAAAGATTCATTTAAAAAATTACCAAATTATATTCATTTTATTGCACTTATTTGCTCTAAAAAATTTATAGTTTTCAAATTAGCTATATGATCACCTCAATAAAATCTTGTCTTATTTACAGAGAGAGAGAGAGGGAGAGAGATCCTATCCCATATGCCACCAATAGATGATTCTCCAGAGAGGTCCAACCCTTATCACTTCAGGCAATGTCCTTTCCTGGCCCTTAGGATCTGCACTATTCCATTCTCCCTTGATTCTCCTATACTATCCCATAAATTCACTCCAGATTTACTTATTTCTCACAAATATTTTATAAAATGCTGCACATTTCTCTTTAGATTCCATCTACATGCAATATGCCCAACTTCTTCATTCTTGGGTTGTCTTTGGTGTGTATGTGTTGTGTGTGTGTGTGTGTGTGTGTGTGTGTGTGTGGAGAGGGAGAGAGAGAGAGAGAGAGAGAGAGATAAATTCCTTTAGAGAGAGATAGAGGTGGAGATATATTGTGGGCCTGACTACAAATAAAAAAACAGCGTTGAATGGATGAAATTGGGCTGAAATCACAGATCAGTGGAGAATCCACCTTTTAAATGAATTCTTCCTTATATGCTATTCTTGATTTTTCCACAGAGACGCCTCTTCCTTGTCACACTTCTAGAGGTTTTTAGTTCCTACACTAATTTATGTGCCTTCTATTACTCTTCAGATTGTCTCCTGATAAGTTATTATTAAAGGGAACCAGAAGTTTGCAGCCCTGAAGCTGCCTTTTTGGGGTATTGATTTTTAAGCTGTTTATTAAGAAATAAGACTCAGAAAGAATCTTTGACCCTTTCAAATTTCCTGCCCAAGATATTTAGACAGAAAAAAACTGCTTCAGGAAGGCAGTTTTAGGATTTTCACCTTATCCTAATTTTTTTTAAAATATATTTTATTGATTTTTCACAGAGAGGAAGGGAGAGGGATAGAGAGCTAGAAACATCGATGAGAGAGAAACATCGACCAGCTGCTTCCTGCACACCCCCCACCGGGGTATGTGCCCGCAACCAATGTACATGCCCTTAACCGGAATTGAACCGGGACCTTCCAGTCCGCAGACCGACGCTCTATCCACTGAGCCAAACCGGTTTTGGCACCTTATCCTAATTTTAATTAAGGTAAATAGAAACGCTTCAGGCAGGGGCCTGTTAGCTAGATGCACCCTGTGTCTCATTGTTTCTGAGTTGCATAGCAAGAAGTTGCCTGCCATGTGTGTTTACCTCTTCCTCAACTACCTGTAAATTGCCCATTCTCACTTCTGAAATTGAAGACCTCATCTTTTTTTAGTACTTTTTTAAAAAAAATTGATTTCAGATAGGAAGGGAGAGGGATAGATAGAAACATCAATGATGAGAGAGAATCATCAATCAGCTGCCTCCTGCACACCCCCTACTGGGGATCAATCTGCAACCTGGGCATGTACCCTTAACCAGAATCAAACCCAGGACCCTTCAGTTCTCAGGCGAATGCTCTATCTACTGAGCCAAACTGGCTAGGACAAGATCTCATCTTTTTATTTCTCTTTTTTTCCCAAAATGTCATGTATACCCACTATTGTCTCACTGGCTTGGGATTTTCATGCTTATGTGAATCTCCCATGCATACCTATTAAATTTTGATTTTTTCCTGTTAATATGTCTCCGTTAAATTTGGTTATTAGCCCGGGGGGGGGGAGGGGGGATTTAGAAGATGGGAGGAAAAGTATTAATTTTTTTAGTCCCCACAGTGTGAGGCAGTATAGTAAGAAACTAGGAAAATTCCTTGGCAAGTGGAATGGAGAAACTGAGACATAGCTGATTCAAACTGGCCTCTTTCAGCACCTTAAATCACTTGCTGTCTTCTCTCTTGCACAACCACTCTCATAAGCATGAAGCCCTCAGGACAATGAGGTTCTGAACAGCATCAAATAACCTTAGAAACAAAGCCTTGGGTCAGTTGACCACAGAGACAAAGTTCTTGTCAAACTAGAGATAGCATCTAGGTCTCAGTTGTGTTTCAGTTCCAGGCCCAGAAAAGCAGCAAAACCAGACAAACCAATGCCATGGTTTGCATCACATCCCAATGCAATGACCAATGACCTCCTACTCTAGCACTGACCTATCAGTAAAGACTACAACACTGACATTATAGACTCTTTGATGAATCAACGTATTAAAGGACACATCTGGAAAGCTGATGGTTATTCCATTTGAGACCCTCCCCTGAGAACTCTACTAAAATTTCCACCTTTAGAAAATAGATAAAAAGTCTTAAGGCAAAGGGCCCAGTGTGTGCTCTCTGTCTAGAACATGCCTGCACCTTCTTTATTTAGGTATTTATCTTTGCTTTCTTTCTCCTAAACTCTAAAGGTACCCACAAGGCTTGCAACCAGGAGAGCAGGAGGCAGCATTAGCTCATCCTGGGTGAATCCCCTGAACCTGTCTTCAAAGACCCTTCTTTTGCCTCTGTAACTTGTTTCCTGAGTCCATGCAGCCCAGCTGGCTCACTTTGTGACTTTCTCTCTAAAAGGCTAAGGCAGCTCTCTGAGCAGCTGGCTCAATTCTTCTTTTCAAGTGTTTTGTTTTACTTGCTAAGTAAACTTCTTGCACTACAGTTCTTGGCTCTAAATTCTTTCTTTGCTGAACTCAAGAATCAAGGTTCAACATCTCTAGTAACAAGTATACTCAGAATAAACAATATGCAGAATATAAGAGCAAACATTTTATTAATTATAACTATTTCACCCATGTCATCACATGTATAAAGACAGCTTGTTAAATTAAATATGTCAAATACAATTCTAAAATTAAATGTTTAGTCATGATGAAGAAACACAAGTTTCAAAGATTATTGAAAAAATTTTACAATTCTGTGGTATAATTTAAAATATAAAGCAAATTTAATGCTACCTTGACACCTTGAAACATACAAGGTATGATAATGATATTTGACTTATTAATAATTATAATTATTAAGGTATTAGAATATTAGTATTAATAACTATATGTTTTACAATATATCATTATAAATATTATTCATCTTCAATGGTTTTTGATGTTATAAGCTTGAGAAAACTATTTTAGAGTGGCAAATACAAATTATGCAAAAAAAGATATAATAATATCCACTTAGAAACACAAACCACAGGAAAGAGTTTATTGACTGTCACTTAAAAATGCCATTTTAGTCTCAGTAATGTACATATGATTTATTTGAGTTGCTCTTGAAGTTTGTCAAATAATAATGTATATAAAAGAAGACTTTTCATAAATTTATTATAAGGTCTCATTTATTACATTTGTGACATATTTGTGCTAATATGTAATTACAAGAGAATAATATCTCAAAAATATTTTAAAAGAAACAAAAAGTCAACTAAACTTTTCTCCTCCTGTGTATTATCTACTTAACACAGTAATGATTTAGATACCCTGAGCTAAATATTATCAGTATTTATGGACAGAAAAATTCTCCCAAGTTAGAAGAAAATGAGTTTTATGTGAGTAGAGGAAAGAATAAGAAGCAGTACATCAAATGTATAGGGCCAGAAATTTAAATCACAGTCATGCCGGGGGGAAAAAAAAGAAGAATCAAGGAGGAGTTATGGTCTAGTCTAGCTTTCCTTTGTCATTCCTGTCTACCTGTATTTCAGACTGTGAGGCCATTCTTATTCTTTCACTAAGCTGGTCAATTACTCACTCCAGGGATAACTCTACATGGGGTCAAACCCTGCTGTGTGCTTAAAGAGAATCCCTATAGAGATGCTTTTTTTTCAAAAAGTTTTACTTTGCTTTTTTGACTAGGTTAAAAAACACACACAAAACCTGATAGTTACACTGAGAGTATTTTTAAAGGAAAATATTTGACCTATGTTGCTTGGGAAATTGATACTAAAAAGGAAAAAAATTAAAAAGCTATACTTCTCCAATGTCTCTTTAGGCTCAGATATTTCAAACTTTTGTTGATTGTTAGAATCTGTGGAGAGCGGCTTCAGCGTTTGGAGAGGTTCAAGCCTTGGACTAATGAGAGGGCATGGTCCTTTCATGGCAAAGCCATGTTCAGGTCCCAGCTTGGAGGGCAAAGCCCTCCCAGTACAATTATAGCCAAAGGCTATGGTTGTAAGCTTGACCTTATGGTCTGAACCTGTGGTCCCAGGTGGCTGAGTGATATAGGCTGTGGGAGGTGCAGCAAGTGTTGCCAAAACAAAGCTTAATAGTGTTCTCAGGTGCAAGTAATCAAGTAGATTCGAAACTAGCAAGAACACTGTAAACATCTTGACCACGCCCTTGCTTTGCCTTGTGGGATCTGACTATAAAATAAAGACTCAGCTTACAGGCTGTGGCACTGTCTCCCCATCTGAGAACATTGTTCCACCTAACCCCAGCTGTATTCTCTTGTCTGTTTTCTTTAATCCTTCACCACCCTTCCTCAGGTTCACCACTGACTGTGCTGGACATGGTTTAAGAATCACCTAAAATTCCTAAAGCATTCAGAAATGCAGTCAAAATTAATTAATCTTTTATAAAAGCATCTACATAATTGTATGCTGCCTTCAATTATTTAGAAATATTATGGTAATAGAATATTGTACAAGTTCATTAGAAAGAGACTGAAAAATCTGAGAGGGAAGGGGAGGCAGGAAGAGATTAACCAAAGAATTTATATGCATATATGCATGAACTATGGACATAGACAATGGTGCAGTGAAGACCTGGGCGGGGGGGGAAGGGGATAGTTGCAGGGTGGAGTGGGGGTCAAAGGGAGATTAAAGGGGACATCTTTAATACTTTCAACAATAAAGATAAATTAAAAAAAGAAATATATACATAATAATTTATATGTGTTTGCATTTTGGTTTTATTTTAGTATTACTTCTTACATAGTAATCAGCAGCCTATAAAATTGGTCTCTTTATAAATAAGAGTTTGAAATAGAACATTTCTATTATGTCAACAGAAGATCTGAATAATTTAAAATTTATTAGTGAAAACTGTGGATGACTGGTTATGTATGGACTGTTTGGTTACTAGAAAATCATCCATTAAAACACTTAGATATACTAAAAACAAACAAACAAACAAACAAAAAACTAAAGGTTGAGTAAGCTATACCATGCTCATGGGTGAAATAATATTATATTAATATGGCATTTTCCCCAAATGGTTCAATAAAGTAAATGAGACTCCAATATGCAAATAATTTTTGTAACAAGCTGTCCCCAAAAGTCATATAAATAAAGGCCCTCACATAACCAACTATATTGAAATGACTAAAAAGAGAGTGACTCTCCTAGTAAAATATTTTTATTTATTTATTATTAATTTATAATAATTAAGACCAGGTGTTAATGGCACAAGAAAAATTATAAAAATAGATCCATATATAATTAGAATTTTTGTGAATCATCTTGTTAGGAGTGCTTTGACCCCAGTTCAGCAACCTTGGTACTTGAGTTCTGGCTAAGAATTCATAGCCAACACTTAAATACAAAGTAAAAGTTTATTTAGAAAGTCACAGAGATAGAAGAAGTGAGGCATGGAAGAAGTGAATCAGCTAGTTTGCATGGGCTCAGGAAACAAGTTAAAGAGGCAAAAGTAGGGCCCTTGGAACTTAGGAGAAATAAAGCAAGGATATATGTGCCTGAAGGAAGGGAAGAGAGGGAAAGGCCCAGGTATGCTTCTGAGAGAGCTTGTCCTGGGGAAAGATGGGGTGGGAAAGGTGTAGGCATGTGTTTGTGTGACAGAGAGGGACAGAGAGAAAGTCAGAGAGAGACAGAAAAACAAAGATAGCAATGCTGAGTTCTCCTTCCTAAGGGCTTTTAAGGGTAGGGATTATAGGGAAGATCCCAGGAGAGGATGTCAATAGAATATTTATCTGAATTCCATGTGCTTCCTTTCATAGTTGTGGACTCCACTGATTGGTCAGTGCTAGAGTAGGGAGGGGGTCATTAGTCATGGAAGCTGGTTCTGATGTCAGCCATAGCATCGCCCCACTTAGCCTTGCTGCTTTTCTGAGCCTGGAGCTGAAACACTACTGAGGCCTAGATGTTATTTCTAGTTAGATCAAAATTCTATCTCCATGGTCAACTGACTCCAGGCAATGTTCCTAAGATTATTTGATGTGGATCAGAATAGCATTGTCCTGAGGGACTGATGCTTAAGGGAGTGGTTGTGTAAGAGCTTGTATGGGAGTTTTATGAGGTTATAAGGGGGTCTAACATGTGACAAGCAACATGTTAGGGGAGGAAAGGTCAAAGGAGGGTCCAAACAGCATGACCAGTGATATGAAAGGTCAGGAGTTCTAGGCCACATCACCAGTGATATGCTAGGGGAGAAAAGGTCACTGAAGGTGAAGTCCTTGTTTTGCCCATTGCTAGTTACATGGGGCTTTCCACCCTGGTGGCACTTCAGTAACTGTCGTATTGTTTCTACTCAGCTCATGTCTAACTGCCTACCACAATCGTAGGCATTTTCCACATAATTTTAAGTCACAATATCATTGATATTACAATAATTAAATTATAATTACAAAAATTCCAAAGTCATTCAACAGAAGTCTTCTCTCAGTGTTGCTCCTCATTGAAAGCCTATCCTACCTAATAAAAGAGTAATATGCAAATTGGCCATACCTCTGCTACACCCATAAGCCACGCCCACCAGCCAATCAGGAACAAATATGCAAATAAACCCAACCAAGATGGCTACGGCCACAGAGAGCAGGAGGGAGGCTTGGGTTTCCCAGGCAGTGGAGGAAGCCAAGCTTTCTGCCTGCCCTTGCTGGCCTAGGCCTCCACTCAAAGTTACAAAGTTTCAATTATAGAAGGTAAACAAATCGAAACAGAAATGGCAGCAGCCACGGAGCTGGAAAGAGTGGGAGGATAGGTTTGCCCCTGGCAATGGAGGAAGCCAAGCTTTCCGCACACCCTGGCCAGCCCAGGCCTCTGCTTAAGGCTACAAAGTTTCAATTATAAAAGATACATAAACCCCAAGAGAAATGGCTGCTGCCACAGAGCAAGCAGAAGGCTTGGCTCCGCTCCAGGCTACAAAGTTTCAATTGTAGAAGATAAATAAACCCCAGATACCAGGGCCTCTGCTTGAGTTGCGGGGGTGTGTGGCTGGCCTGAAAACCACCACAGGCCCCTCACCCAGGCCACCCCATGCCCCAAGGGAACCCTCACACTGATCCAGGACACCCTTCAGGGCAAACCAGCCGGCCCCCACCCATACACCAGGCCTCTATCCTATCTAATAAAAGAATAATATGCAGATTGACCATTATTCCAACACACAAGATGGCTGCCCCCATGTGGTCAAAGATCCTGGCCCCATGTGGACACTAGATGGCCACCACAAGATGGCCAGAGGGGAGGACAGTTGGGAGGGACCAGGCTGGCAGAGGAGGGAAGTCAGGGGTGACCGGGCCTGCAGGGAAGGGCAGTTGGGAGGGACCCAGGCCTGCAGTGGAGAGCAGTTAGGGGTGACCAGGCCTGCAGGGGATGGCAGTTAGGGGTGACTAGGCCTGCATGGGATGGCATTTAGGGGCAAACAGGCTGGCAGGGGAGCAGTGAGGCATCGATCAGGCTGGCAGGGGAGTGGTTAGGGGGTGAGCAGGATGGCAGGCAGAAGTGGTTAGGGGAAATCAGGAAGGCAGGCAGGCTAGCAGTTGGGAGCCAGCAGTCCTGGATTGTGAGAGGAATGTCCGACTGCCCTTTTAGGCCTGATCTCACTAGGATTGGGTCTAAACGGGCAGTTGGACATCCCTCGAGGGGTCCCAGGTTGGAGAGGGTGCAGGCTGGGCTGAGGGACACCCCCCTCCCATGCTCAAATTTCATGCACTGGGCCTCTAGTAATGAGAATAAAAGATCTAGTAGTCTTATGTGCTTCTTTTTCTGTCCTAATTGAGCAACCGTCTCATTTTTCTATCCTTGGTTCAATACCATCCTGCATTGGGGTGAAGGTGGCTAGGGTTAAGGCGAGAAAGTCTTATTGGTGTCTAGAGTTTTAATCCTTTTTAATGTAGTGATTAACAATTAATGATTTTTGGTTCATGGACACGTGTGGCTTGAGCATTTTTAGATAGCACACTTCATCTGAATTTGGGGCACTAATGCATTTGCTCTTACTTGAGAATTTGTTACTGACTTCCAGCACCAGTTTTCAGGCAGTAAGATTCTTTATATATCATATGTGAAAATGGAAGATTGTTATACTTTTTGTTATTGTCCGCAGAGGGTTTGAATGTATTTGCCGCTAAATAAACACATATATTTGTACTCTTGGATCACTGTTCCTGCTTGACTTTACCCTTGCTTTAGAGAAAGAGAGAGAGCATAAATTTTACTGTTAAAATATGTAGATATGAATATAAGAAGGAAAGGTTGAATAGTCAGTACTGTGGCAACCTAAATATATTGTTTATGATTAAACAATGTGTGTGTGATTTTAATGTTGAAAAAAAACCAATTTGTATTATATTTGGAAACCCCAGAATAGCACTGTGTTTATCAGTTATAGCAGCTGATTGACTCATTGTGGATTTACTATACATATATATTACTTATGGGGAAACCAGATTCCCTGGAAGTAAATAAATTAAGCCACAATACGTGTGTATCATATCACTATTCAGGTAGACTCGTGGGTTGATATAAGAATGCTAAAAGAGTGTTCTCTGCAGTATAGGAGTTTTTTTAGAAAGAAGTAAAGCATATAAGGAATAAATCACACAAAATGACAAAAATAATAAAATAGACTACTAAGATGTTTTTCAGATTACAAGCATGAAAAAATATAACAGCCAATATTTAAAAAATAGGTATAGGCTAACTCAGTGATGGTGAACCTATGACACGCATGTCAGCACTGACATGCGTAGCCATTTTTGATGATACGTGGCCGCTAAGGCGGACGCATGCCGAGGATGAAACATTTGCTGCTCCTGAGGATGAAACATTTGCAACTAGAATCTTGGATAACTCCAAGACTAGTCGCAAATGTTTCATCCTCCCCTATTAGACACTCTGCGCCAGAGGTCTGTAGGCCAAAACAACAGAAGTCCAGCACAGAGCGTCTAGTTATGGGACTTCCGGTTAAGCCGGGATCTTTGCCCTCACTTCCACTGACAGAGCAGGGAGCAGCGGAACGCAGCGGGGGACGCATCTCTGGGGGCCCTGCCATTACCAGTAACCAAATAACAATTAACCACAGCAACCATTATCTACTGTTCTGGGGTATCATGGATTTCTAATCCATCATTACTGAGATAAGTGAAGGGGAGGCTGGGAGAGGTAAGGGTTTGTGGCTTGCTATGGGTGCTGTTTCTCACCATTAGAAATAGTGGCAGCCATTTTAATTCACATAAGGAACACCATCTTGCTCCATACTGCAGACTCCATTTCACCACTATTACTGTTGTGCATCCTTATTAACCCCTATTTCTGCTTATTAACCCTGCCCTTTCCTAAAAGACAGTTATATGCACCATTTTGTGGTTAGTTAGGCTAGTTAACCCCTAATTACCTGCAGGCCTAACAAGCTATCTATAATTCTACCTTCTGTCTCTGCCCCCCTGATGGAGAACCCAAAAAATAAAAAACTAAGGTTAAGTAAAGGAAGTGGTAGTAGCAGTGGCCGACCCTTTCAAGAGACATGGACCTAGATGTATGGCTTTATAGAAAAAAAATGTCAGATCATTTTGCGTTCTATGTACTGAAACGGTAGTAAGCAGAACATGGAATATAAATAGACATTTTGAAACTAATCATTCCCAGTTCTTGGAAAAAAGTGAGGATGAAAGGAAGGAATACATTTCCAGGCAGCTACACCTTTATAAGAGCCAATCTAATTCCATCCTTAAATTTATGAAAGGCTCTACAAATTTAACATCTGCAAGTTTGAGCATTGCTCACTCTATAGCTCAGCATGGAAAAGCGCTCAGTGAGGGAGAATTTATTAAAGAAACTCTCCTAAGATGTGCACCAGATCTATTTCACGATATGCAGAATAAAGATGCAATTATTAAGAGAATATCTGAGTTACCACTCAGTAGAAATATCATAAAAAAACGAATAATGAGACTAAACACAAACATACATCAATTAAAGAGACATAAGGAAGTGTAAATATTTTTCGATCTCTCTTGATGAAACTACTGATGTCATATCACATGCTCAGTTGGCCATTACTGGTCGGTATTCTGATGGTCTACCAATGAGAGAAGAGTTGATAAAGTTAGTATCAGTGTCAATAAGTAAATAAGGAAGCAAAATATGTAAGGTTGTTATACAAACATTTTGTGACCTAAGCATTGATATCTCTAAAGATGTGTCAGTGACGACAGATGGGGCACCAAATATGGTGGGGAAAAAAGTCAGATTTGTCAAATTGTTTACAGAAGCTATTGGACATTTGATTGTGCCTTTTCATTGTATTATCCATCAGGAGGCTTTATGTGCCAAGGCAGGATTCACCGACTTAAACGACTTAATGTCAGTTGTTACAAAAATAGTTAATTTAATAGCTGCTCACCCTCTTCATGAGCGAGAATTTTCGGCACTTTTACTGGAGGTTGATTCCCCCTACAGTGGACTGCTGATGTACAATAATGTAAGATGGCTGAGCCGAGGCAAAGTTCTTGAGCACTTTGTGGAATGCTTTGAAGAAATTAAGATATTTCTTGACGATAAGGATCTGGGAAACTTTCCTCAGCTTAATGATGATAAGTGGATCAACACCCTGATGTTTTTTACAGATCTCTCTGTTCATATTAATGAACTGAACTTAAAGTTACAAGGTTTTGGCAAAAGTATTGACGTTATGTTTGGATTCATAAAAGCTTTTGAAAGTAAAGTTAAAATTTTCAAGGGAGATGTAGAAACTAAAACTTATAAGTATTTTCCTCAAGTAACAAAGTATTTTGAGAAGGCCTGTATAAAATGAAATGGAACTCTTGCATATGAAGTACCAGCATATTTTAGACTTGTTACTTGACCAGTTTAGTGATAGACTTAGTCAATTTAGAAGACTAGAACATACCATGAAAATAATTAAGTATCCTGATGTAGTAGTCTACAGTAGTTTGGAATTAAATGGTTTCCAATGGATGCAAATTGATGATTTGGAGATGCAACTTGCAGAATTTCAAGACAGTATCTGGGCTCAGGTGTTTGTCGACTTGAGGTCAAAGCTTGAGAATCTGGAAAGGTGCCGTTTGGAGAATCAAGAGGAGTGCCACTATGAACAGGAAATCTGGAGTGCCTGGAACCGACTACCAGACACTTTTAGCACCCTGAAAAACATAGCAATGGCTTTACTCACAATGTTTCCCTCTACATACTTTTGTGAGGCCTTATTCTCAGCGTTAAATAATATCAATACCAACAAAAGAAACAGATTGACAGGTGAAGTTAGTAGCGCTTGCTTGGGTCTGAAGTGTACAAAATACCAACCTTCAATTGAAGATTTAGCCAATGAAATTCAGCAACAAAAAAGTCACTAATAGGCAGGTTAGTTAAAGAATTCCCCCTCCCCCTCACTTATCTTAGTTCACGGCACCCCACACAAGCTAAATAATATCAAGACCAACAAAAGAAACCTACTGACGGATGAACAAAGAAGTCACAAGCAGGTAAGTTAAATATTTAATTTTTGGTTTATTAAATACAATTATATATAACAATTATACATTTATGTTATTTAAACTATAAATATTGCAAAATAATGTTTTTTCCTCAAAGTGACACCCTACCCGAGTTATGCTCATTGTTTTGGCGAAGTTTGCCACACCAAGCTCAAAAGGTTGCCCATCACTGGGCTAACTATTACTTTTTTCCAATTTTATTCTCATAAAAGATAAATCCTTAAAAAATCTTTTCATCATTAATACAAACTATATTGACTTACAATAGATACCCTGAATGTGTGAATGCCAATATTTGTAAATAAAATAACAATTTCTAAATTGAAAAAACAAATTGGATAACTTTTTAAAAAGTTAATTATTTTTACATGCTGTTTGTATTTTAAATACATTTGTCTTCCTTCTTTCTCTTACCAATCCAAAAGTCCATGTAGTACCTGATACTTTTAAATGCCAAAACTCAAAGCATCAGCGTTTGGAGATTAAAAGGTTTGTTGATTGGGAAGGCATCATTAGAGAAGATTGGGATGCTAGCAGTTCCTCAAATCAATCTTTTTTTTTTTTTAATTTTTATTGTTCAGGTTATTACAGATGTTCCTCTTTTTTCCCCCCATAACTCCCCTTCACCCGGTTCCCACCCAACTCCAGGCCTTTCCCCTCCACTCCCACTGACCTCATCCATAGGTGTAAGCTCTTTTCCAATCTCTTCCCACACTCCCCACAACCCCTTCCCCCCCTGAGAATTGTCAGTCCACTTCCTTTCCATGCCCCTGATTCTATTACATTCACCAGTCTTTTCTGTTCATCAGGTTTTTTATTCATTTTGTTTTTAGGTTCACTTGTTGATAGATATGTATTTGTTGTCACTTTGTTGTTCATAATTTTTTATCTTTACCTTTTCTTCTTCTTCCTCTTCTTAGAGAATACCCTTCAGCATTTCATATAATCCTGGTTTGGTGGTGATGAACTCCTTTAGCTTTTTCTTGTCTGTGAAGCTCTTTATCTGACCTTCAATTCTAAATGATAGCTTTGCTGGGTAGAGTAATCTTGGTTGTAGGTTCTTGCTATTCATCACTTTGTATATTTCTTGCCACTTCCTTCTGGCCTGCATAGTTTCTGTTGAGAAATCAGCTGAGAGTCATATGGGTACTCCCTTGTTGGTAACTAACTGTTTTTCTCTTGCTGCTTTTAAGATTCTATCTTTGTCTTTTGGCCTTGGCTTTTTAATTATGATGTGTTTTGTTGTGGTCCTCTTTGGAATCCTCTTGTTTGGGGTTCTCTGCACTTCCTGGACTTGTAAGTCTATTTCTTTCACCAGGTAGGGGAAGTTTTCTGTCATTATTTTTTCAAATAGGTTTTCAATATCTTGCTTTCTCTCTTCTTCTGGCACCCCTATAATTCAGATGTTGATAAGCTTGAAGTTGTCCCAGAGGCTCCTTACACTATCTTCATATTTTTGGATTCTTTTTTCTTTTTGCTTTTCTGGTTGGGTGTTTTTTGCTTCTTTATATTTCAAATATTTGACTTGATTTTTGGGATCCTCTAGTCTGCTGTTGAATCTCTGTATATTATTCTTTATTTCAGTCAGTGTATGCTTAATTTCTGATTGGTCCTTTTTCATACCCTTAAGGGTCTCACTAAATTTCTCAGAGGTTTCTAGAAGATTCTTGAGTAACCTTATAACTGTGGTTTTGAACTCTATATCCAGTCTTTTGCTTTCATCCATTTCTTTCATTTGTGACTTGTTTCTTTGTCTCCGCATTTTGGCTGCTTCCCTGTGTTTGTTTCTATGTACTGGGTAGCTGCTAAGTCTCTTGAGTTGATAGAGTGGCCTTGTGTGGTTGGTGTCCTATAGGGCCCAGTGACTCAGCCTCCCCAGTCACCTGAGGTGGATGCTCTTGGTGCACCTCTTTGTGGGCTGTTTGCACAGTCTTGTTATAGTTAACCCTTGATTGCTGTTGGTATCTCTGGGAGGAATTGACCTCCAGGCCAATTGGTTGTGAGGACCAGCTGTGTCTACACTGGAAGATCTGTTGCGCAGAAAACACTCTTATGGGGCAGGGCTTGCTTCAGTGGGGCTTTGGTGCTCACTGAGTCTGTCCCTTGAGTGTGTCTCTTATGGATGTGAATAGTTGTAATCTGGTATGGTCTCACTCTGACAACTGGGTATACTGGCTCTTGGATCTCCAAGGAGGTGCAAGGTCAACCACTCTCTGGGGCCACCCAGCAGGAGCTAAAGAGACATCTGCAGATTCCTCCTCTTTGTATGAGGTTTGGAAGTGCCCAGACGAGGCCCAGCTGTGAAGCATGGAGGGCTGCTACTGCCAGGCAGTGGGCTTTCTTTTGGAAGCTCTGGGGCTCTCTGACCCAGCTGCAGTTTGACAGGTTTTAAGCGGAGAAAGCCAGGCCATTCGTATGCAAAAGCCGATGTACACAGCTTGGGTGGGGTTGTAAATTGGGTGGGGAAGGGTCTCTGGGAATCACCAGGGTGCACAAAACAGCAATGGCTGCCAGTCAGCCCTGCACTGGAGCGGTCCCCGGGTCTTCACATCCGGTGTCTCCATGCAGGAACAATGATCACTGAGAGCACCTCTGAGAGAAAGCCGCCCTTGAGTTCCTGTCCCAGTGCCAGACAGTCCAGTTTCTCCCTGTATGTGTCTGGATCCCCCAGAGTCTCACCCAGAACTGGAGTTCAGAGCAAACGGGTGCTTATATCTCCCTCCCGATTAAAAAAGCAGCACATCCAGGTGCCAGCACTTTCCGCGCCTCCGCACCTCTTACCAGTCTCAATGCGCTTTCTTCACCTCTCTAGTTGTGGAACTTCCACTCAGCCAGCTTTCCCGTGGTTCTGAGTGGTAGTTTTTCTGCCTTTTAGTTGTAAATTTGATGTGGTTGTGAGAGGCAGCAAGTATAGGTGTTTACCTATGCCGCCATCTTGGTTCTTCCCTCAAATCAATCTTAAGAAAGTACAGAATTCAGGCTTCTTTTAGATCAAGGGAAGGAAAAATGGGAGGGCCATGAGGTGATTGATGGATGACCCCAGAATTCTGACCACCAGCAGGGGTTCTTGGAAGACCATGAAACCTCTAAATTTCTTTTTTCCTGGTTCATTGACCAGGCTGATCTGAGACTGGTTTTCAGGCCCCTACAAATGTTTGATAAACAATAATTATTTTTGTACATATTTCACTCATTTCCTTGTGTGAGCTGTAGTTTTTTTTTTTAAAAAAAAAACTGAAGCAGACAGCAGAATTCCTCTAATGATTAACATGTCTATAGGAAGAGCTATTAGCCTGAAGGTCATGGGCACAATTCAGGATGGCATAAGATGGAGTTAAAGAGACAGAGCATTTTACTCTGTCACATTCCAGGAGCTTAACCTATATATTGTTATCCAAATATATGACCAGATGTAACTGAGATCTAGAATTGCCCCATCAGAGCATCTTCCTTCAGTGATATGTGAACTTGAAAATTAAATCTGTCCATTTGAAACTAGCACCTAACACTGAAAATCAGACCCTAATAGGTTTGTTTGTTTGTTTGTTTTTTCAGGGTCATCCAGGACATAACAGTAGGCCTTCTCATAGCACCCTTGAGACCACCAAACCACGCCAGATCAAACTGGTCCCAGAGGCTTCAGCAGGTATAGTTAGCAGCCAAATGACCCTAATCTGATCTCAAGAGCACAGCAGAACCAAAATGCACAGAACCCAAGTAACAGAGAAGCTCCTTTTGCCACTCAGATCCCTTTAAGAAGCTAGAGGTCTCTCAACAAGGGTGATCCAGTCCCCAGACCAAATATGGACACATACGGGAAGGACTAATCAAACTCTGAGAGATTAGAATTTTGTTTCCTCTTTTCACTTCCACATTTCTTACCTTAGACGGCTTAGTTCCAAGATTGTACATTCAGATCTCTTGAATTAGAATTATTAAATATGTATAGTCTCTCCAACCCGTATTTTTAACATTGGCTTCAAGTCCTTATTTGGGGAGACTGATTTGAGCTTTATCTCCTATCTCATCTGGCTATCTGACAAATAAACCCCATTTCTCTTAAAAAACAAAACATACCTGTTGTCTCAAACTTTGGTTTCTTTATGCTTTCTAGATAATGGACCCACTGCTTTTGTTCAGTGACATAGTAAGAGCAAACCATAGGAATGTAGCGTGGTGCTCTATTTCAAATACACTTTTTAAGCTTAACGTGAATATGGCTGGATATCTGATGGGTGTTCATTTCTATCTTGAGAATGTGGGAGTTAAAAAAAATAAATGTTCTTCTACCTTCTAAGTTCTCTAGCTGAGCTAGTAATCAAATTAACAGAGGCAGATTTATTACACGAATGCACATTCAGGGGTGCCATAAGAATGATGCATTGGGCACTTGAGGCTTCTGTACTATTATGGACAATGGAGAAAAGGGGAGGGAGAGTGCTGTTTGTCTGGGATTTCAAAAGAGGAAAGAAAGGCAATTTACCGGTAGCTGAAAAAATTTGAACACATAGTAGCAAACAAATTCCTGCTAGGCAACCCAGTAACAATGGGACTCAGAGAGGAATGTAGCTAACAGGGACCTGCTTGGATCCTTTCTCCTTAATGCTAAGGTAAATATGTTAAGACTAGAGGCCCAGTGCACGAAATTCTTGCACTGGTAAGGTCCCTAGTGGTTGCTGGCTGCTGGCTGGGCCTCCCTCCCTTCCCCTGGCCGGCTCCGCCTCCTGGTCGAACTCCCAGACGAACTTCAGGTTGAGGGGACAATTTGCATACTACACTTTTATTATATAGGATTCCCTTCCTAGAGCAAGGCTTTCCATCCTAATCTCTTAGGCAGGAAAGGGAAGGGGTCAAAGATTATTTCTGAGTCTGTTTCTTAATAACCAGCTTAGAGCCAGTATCTGAAAAGGCACATTTTTGGAAGGCAAAACTTTGGTCCTCTTCAAAAACTTTAAAGTAGCCAATCTCAGGAAGAAGCCAAAATACAGTAAACATTAAAGAAATGAGAATAATCTGGGACCAGAGTGACATCACTGATCACCTGATTTTCTGGATACACAAGTACCAAAATATTTTCTGTATTTTATTATGCATATTTTAAGCTTGAATCTATTTTCAAGATTCTTGCCTCTAAATATGTCTATTCAAAGATATTTTTCCCATAAAGGTAAAATCATAACTTTGAGGAAGATATAAAATGAACATGCATTAAAATTCTTCTTTAAATCATTATTAATGAAGGAACCAGGCAGATGCTTGCAATAAATTTAAAGGATAATGCAAAGAGAAGACACATTTATAGATTAAGCATATTCAAATAAACTTGCTTAGTTCTGCTGGACTGTTTTTTGGGGGTAAGGCATAGGGGATTGAGGAGAGGGAGTATGAATGTACTTACAGGATAGAATTATTTGAATCTGTATTGCCGTTAGTTCTCTACCATATATCTAGTTTTGTTACAGTTTAAAGGAAAACAAAGGCTTGAAACAGGTAAACCAGATAAATGTTATCATTCTAAAAATGATTATTTTCTATTGAAGATCTTATAAGAGTAAATGAAAATTATTTTATTCATTTATAAATGGATAAGAAATCATTTTCCCTCTTTCTTCATTTTTGTGGAGCGTTTCCTTGGAGACATAGTGAATATGACTCTAACATAAATCTCTCTAGGGATTAAGCCCAGTCTCCAATTTTTACAATGCAGATTTATCTCCAAGTTTGCAGGTCCAATAACCTTTAGATATGTAAAAATGTTCCAACAGACTAAGCTCAGGGGTCTCTGAGGAGATGTCCAGGAAACTCTCAGGAGGTGAAAACCCTGTTGTCTCTTAAGGAAGTAAAATAAGTTTTTTCAGCTTTACTGTTTAAATTTGTATGATATTCCGTCTACCATTTTTAATTCTTTTTAATGCTACCTTATATAAATGTAAATCTGTTAATGCTTACTCAGTAATTAACCATTTCTTTATCTCTCTTCTATCTTGGTACTGAAGGGTCTTTTAGGATTATTTCCCTAGTAATACCCAGTAGTTATTTTTGCTTATTCCATATTTACTTGCATATCTTAGTTGATACATATACTCTAAGGATTAAATTATTTAGATGTCTTAAAAAGAAGAATGTCCATTAGTTAATTTTGGCTAAATTCTTATTTTGAATTAGTTCAGTAAAAATTCATTTAATTTTGGTTATTTTCTAATTTTGACTTAATTTCATTGTTATACTCCTTAGAAATAATGCCTTTGAGATATTCAAATATATTATCTGGAAATATATATACTAATATCTCCTATGTCTTAGTTCCCCAATGTAATCCCAAATATCTGTGTTATTTTAAGGAAAAAAAAATTAATTATACTTCCAGAAAGTTACACCTGTTATTTTATTTTTTCCATTTTATTGAATTTATTGGGGTGACGCTGGTTAACAAAATTATACAGGTTTCAGGTACATGATTCCACAGCACATCACTTGTACACTGTATTGTGAGTTCACCACCTGAAGTCAAATCTCTGTCCATCACCATTTATTCCCTCTATACCCTCCTCTGCCTCCCCCGACACCCACCTCTCACTGGAAATCACCACATTGTTGATACAATTAAAAAATGATCAAAGGACCTGAATAGACATTTCTTCATAGGGGACATACAGATGACCAATAGGCATATGAAAAGGTGCTAAAGGTTACTAATCATCAGAAAGATGCAAATTAAAACCACAATGAGTTATCACCTCACACTTGTCCGAATGGCTATCGTCAATAAATCAACAAACAAACAAACAAAAAATGGTGGTGAGGATGTGGAGAAAAGAGAATCCTTGTGCACTGTTAGTGGGAATGCAGATTGGTGTAGCCATTGTGGGAAGCAGTTAAGGAGTTAACTCAAAAAGTTAAAAATGAAATATCCTTATGACCCAGCAATTCCACTTCTGGGAATTTATCCAACATTACATAAATTATTTATACTTAAAATAACCCACCTCTTATGGGACTAAAGGGATTCGTTTTCCTGCACCCATCAAATCCTAATTAAAAATGAACAGGAGTTTGCAGCCAAGAAAGTAAGGGTTTATTAGTTGAGGAAATGATGCCAAGCCCAGAATCACAGGTGAGGTTATTAGTGCCAAAGACCTAACTTCCAAATGGCTTCTAGGGGACGGGTTGCATAGGGGACAAAGGAGTTGAGTTGGTTGGTGTTAGGGTAGGAGATCATCCATCACATCTGGTACTGCTGTCAGCTATGACACCACTCTGTCTGGTTTTGCAAGGGTGTGGTTGTTCTATTTTTCTGGGTCTGGAGCTGAAACACAACTGAGGCCTAGATGTCATCTCTAGTTTGACCAAACTCTGTCTTGCTGTTCAATCGATCTGAGGCTTTGTTCCTAAGATTACCAGAACCTCATTGTCCTGAGGGATTAAGGAAGTGAGTGTGCAAGGGAGAGGAAGCACATCATCTGTAGACTGTACTGTGTTCACCCCAAGTCAAGTCTCTGTCCACCACCATTTATCCATCTCCCATGTACCTTCCTCCACCTCCTCCCACTCCCCTTCTCCCAGTAATAACCATTCTGTTGTCTATATGAATCTGCAATAAATTATGACCTTTCAAACCAGAAAACATTTTTTCATTAGAGTAATAATATAAATATTTATATACTAAAAATTACAACCAGAAACCTTTACAATGAAAAATAGCAGGCACTCCTTGTGATTTTCACTTTTTGCTCTGCAGATGAAATAGTGCTTACTTTTTTAATGTTCCATGTAACTATATTTTCAACATTTCCAACATCATATTTAGATGTCTATTTTTTGTGTTTTGAATTCTCAACTATAATGAATTAAAACAATGAATAATAAGTAGTATCCCTCATTCATTATGTTTCCCATATTTACAACTTTGTTATATTTAATTAATATTTTACTGTATTAACCACTAATTCATCATTTAATTATCCAAATGCAGAATATGTAGTACAATCAAATTCATCTATAAACTTCATGATTTCTTAAATATATATCTTTTCAGCACCTCTCTATGATCTTGTTTCATTTAGGACCTTTTAAATTAGTACAACAGAGATTCTCAAATCTAAAACAAGCTCAAACCCAGAAGTACTCACTTTTCTCTTCAAGAGGGACAAAAAATAGGTCTTGAATTTTTATTCCTAACCAATTTATATTTTAAGAACCAAGATTTAAAAAAAAAATATAACAGATGAAATATAAGCTCAAAGGAGAAATTATTTGTCATATTATAAAAATAAGAATGTGAATATCCACAAGAAGATGTAGTGTGATGTTGAAATGATGAAGCTCGAATGAGTCCTTATAAAGAACACATTGGATACAGAATACAGGCAATATAGGAATTGATATAAAAAAACTTACTAACTGGGTTGAGAAGCAGAATGGTTGCCAAAGATCAAATTGATGGAGGAACTCACCCAGATGACATCCCGTAAGCAAAATAGATGGAATATCTAAAATTTAAAAATACATTATGGAGAGAAATATATATCATAAAAATAGGCATAAAGCAAGCCAACTGCATTCCAAAAATTGTGCTTATGAAAAGTTGTCATTGGTCTAAATAGCTCTTACTTGATCTAGGCTTGATGAATTAATGATATCCTTTCTCCATACTAGTTAGAGACTAAACCTGCCTCAGCTGTTACAATCTCTCTGTTGTATCGCTGCCCTGGGAGCCCATCAACTTTGTTGCACAGGATTGAGGAAAGATTCCAGTGAACAGCTAAGGCCTGTGAGATTTTTTTTTTTTACTCATTGAAAGAATGACCAACATCATACAACAAAGAATTTAAAAAGTTCAGTAGATTGCCTTTTTTTACATTTTAAGAATTCCTAAGAGAATCTCAGCTAATTTACAGGCCAGACAGACAGTCCTTTATGGCTATCATATTAGTTCCTCCTGTGCATGCCTCATAGCACAAGCATCTCCTGTTTCACCATCTTGGTTTCTACTAACCATGCACGCAGCAAAGGTATTTCCCCTGTATTGTTCTATCCCTCCCCCTAGCAATCTGTGGGGAACTGACCAGTGGTTCTGTGGGGAGTGTTTAAAGCTGTAGCTTCCTATTAAAGAAGGCCCAATATTGGATTCAACTTCCCAGTTTATTAGGCTTCTTAATGTCTAATTCCCTTTGTTCCCTTTATCATCTAGCTACCTACACTAACGATTACACCTTTGTAACTCAAACATTATATTATGTGCAAACATTATAAAAACAAAGTTGTTGAGTTAGTGAACTATTAGTGTCCTAAAATGTAAATTCGCCAACACTGCTCAGCCAAAAATTGGCAAAATTCATCAGGTTTTCTGAATTCTATTCAACTTTAGATTTTCTGGTTTCACTGATTCACTATATTTCAATGTCATCATCTTGGTACTTTAGAGGAAGCCACACAATATCAACTAAAGCAATAATTCTCAGCCTTAGTCTTCTGACTTTTAAGGCATAATGTGAGTTGATTTCTCTTCTTTGAGAATCATGTGAGCCTAAATTTTCAAATTATTATACTGTCATTAATGTTCTTAAATTCCAATAATTAAACATTTCCAACTAATTAACACTTATAATTTAACTAGAGGCCTGGTGCACAAAATTCCTGCATGAGGGGGGTGTCCTTCAGCCTGGCCTGCAACCTCTTGCAATCCAGGACTGCTGGCTCCTAACCACTCACCTGCCTCCTGCCTGCCTGATTGCCCCTAGCCACTCTGCCTGCCTGCCTCATCACCTTTAACCACTCGCCTGCCTGCCTCATTGCCCCTAACCACCTCTGCCTCAGCTCCCACCACCACAGCTTCATCCAGAAGGACGTCCAGAATGATGTCTGGAAGGTCATTCAGCTGTCTGGTTTAATTAGCATATTACACTTTTATTATTATTATAGATGGTTTTTAGAGCTGAACCACCTGGCATTTTTATACTTTACTTAACTAACCTCACATATTGAGATTATGTATAAAATAGTTTATACTCTTCTTTTACCTTTTATGGTTTTTCATCTAAATTTTCAGTAAATATTAGCTCTGCTATTAAACACATTTATTTTTCTTTCAATTCACTGTTAAAGGAAATACACTAATTTAAGTTGTCTTTTAGTAAATGCTGGCAAGTAAAATCAGTACAGCTTATTCAAGGATAAATTTATCACTGAATCCCACATTCAGAAGTGCTTGGCCATATAGATGCTTGACCCGTGCCTTGGAAAAACAAATGCTTTTGTAGTGATAGTGCGATGGACATTTCTAGAAGTAGCAGATCCTGTCAGTGTTCTGCCAGTATCCCCGTGCTGTAGGCTAATTCTAGCAGGTCATAAATGCAAGAAGTTCATCAAAAGGTTGATGATCCTTGGGGCTTCAGCAGGGCTGAACAGCTGTAGGCATTTTCCTGATAATACTTTATTGTTTACCAAACATTACCTTTGGTATGTATATCTGCTTTGCTATAGGGCAAAATGTGGGAATTAAAAGCCTTGAGTCCGGAGATTCACAGAGAACTTAGTTACTAGAAGTAAGCCTCCTCTGGCTCCCCCAAAATGCCTTCCAAATTCATATTTCTTCTCTAGTCTCTTCATTCAATTTATGCACAGCCCCTTTTCCAGATTTCTTGAACCCTAGTAAGATGCTGAGAAAGACTCCAGCATCCCTGGAACTAATATTTCTTTTTTTTCCTGTGCATTAGTGAGACTTCTTACTGCCAGCACCTACAAGTCTTTGTCTGAAATTATGTTGGCCTCTAGTCTACATATATAAAAGCCTAATATGCAAAGTGTCCCCTCGGGAGTTCGACCAGGAGACCAGGAATTCGATCGATCACTCTGACATGCACTGACCACTAGGGGGTGACATGGAATGAAGGAAGGCACTGGCTGGCAGCCAGCAGCCAGGGAAGGAAGGCCCTGGACAGCAGCCGGCAGCTGGGGAAGGAAGGCCCTGATCAGCCCTGATCGCTAGCCAGGCTTAGGGACCCTACAATGCATGGATTTCGTGCACTGGGCCTCTAGTTTTATATAAGCATTGAAGCATTACCTTTCCTTCAGCAACCAGAGAGCTAACTGTGATGGAAATCAGGCTAGGGATCTAATGGTAGAACAGCTAAATTGCTATAATTGTTGAATTCACAGCCCATTGCAAGTCCATATGTGAGAGTCACTGTCCATGGATCTGATCATACTCCAGGCAGAAAAGGAACAAAACCAAAGAATTAAGAAAAACAAAACAAAGATTACTCCAAGCCACTTTATAAGGAAGGATTCTGGAAAATGCCACTCAAATATTCCTACTTATTTCTGATTAGTCAGGCTATAGTCATATGCACTCAGGTAGCTTCAATAGAACATAGAGAATGGAGATTTTATTTTAGAACATGATGTGCCAAGATGAATATTTTACTATGGAGAAAGATGGGGAGAATGGATTTCAATAAAGAGCTATCAGTTTCTGTTCAAATAACTGGTTTCCACTTTAATAGCTGATTGTTTATTTAGTTTTGCCCACAGAGTACATTTTACCCCTAACCAATCATCTCAAGTTTTTGTGTTTGGCTCAAAGCCCATTATATCTAGCTAGTACAGGGCCCCTTTAGTCAAATCTAGAAGTAAATCCTCTTGGTCTGAGAAACAGTGTTAGCCAAGAGGACCTTCAGAAGATGTGAAGCTAAATGTGATGTGTAATGAATCATGAAACAGAAAAAGGACATGATGTGAAAATTAAGAAAATATGAATAAAATAAGAACTTTCATTAATATTTTATTAATATTTAGTTAATACTTGTAAAATTTGTAATATACCATTATGAAATATTAATAATAGAGGAAACTGGTTATGAATCTATACCAGCAATATGCACTATTTTTTTCCCTATAAGTCTAAAATTATTCTAAAAATAATTGAAGCCTATTTAAACTTAAAAATATTAAGTGGTACAAGAGAATATACTAAAGTGCCTGTTGATTTAGAATATATTTTGAAGGTAAACTGTCATTGAAAGTGTGGTAAAAGGAATCAAGAATACATTTTATGTAGGTGTTGTGGAAAACTGGTGAATAATTGGAATGGAGGGTCCTTATGACTTTGATTAAGTTTATCTTTGAATCCAAGCTCTAGAAATCACATTTTTCTCTATATATACTGCTTTTAGATCTATCCTTTCCCCAGGAAAACCAGCAACCCCGGTGGCAGCCGAAGACAATAGTCTAGACCTGACTAATGGTCACAAGGTCTGGACCTCTGGCAGTCTAAAGACAGCACCTTGACCAAAGTTAAGTTTCAGCTCCTGAACCCTAAGATAGAATGATCCCCTCACTACTTTTCCATGCAACCAGACAGAAGGATGCCAAAGCAGACCTCAGAGCTGTCTCAAGACCTGAAGAAATTATTTATCACCCTTACTTCATCTCCAACCAATCAGCTCGCAGCAGGACTCCCATCCCAAAACCCACAGTGTTTTGTGATTTTGCTCAATATAATCTGTATTCTACATGCCATCCAGGAATTGGGTCTTTACAGAATTAGTTCCTTGTACTCCAGACTGACAAATTCTCTAACAATCCTTATTTCTACTGCAAATTCCTGCTCAGACATTTCTTTTGGGCCAGTGCATGCAGGCAGAATATTGGGGTTCTGATAACATAGTGGTACGATTTAACAAAGTAGGGAACTATTTAATTACAGGGTTTGTCACTTGGAGTTCTCTTTTAACATTTTATTTTGAGGTGCAGCCAAGTGGAGATGTTGTTTGAGTAGTTTGATATCTGAGTTTGAAGCATGGAGAGAAAATTATGAGAGGTGTCAATTTGGAAGTCACCAATACATAAATGACTGGTAAAAATCATGAAACTGTGTAGAATCACAATAGCTGATATCCAAATCTGGTTATTATACTTGCCTTATTTCTGCAGAATTTTTTTTTTTTCTTACCTTGGCATACCTTAAGAGTTTTTAATGAAAGTCAGTCACGATGTATTCTGTAATAGGAATTGAGGTTGGAGGCCCCCCCCCCCTTTTTTTATTTTGTTTTGTTTTTGTAAAGCTTTTATGTTAATTTGACTAGGAATTGAGCTCTAATTATGTTTGTTCCACTTGTAGGTGCCAGAGGCTTCACTTCCTCTGGTGTTTTTGTGTTTTTCCTCTTCCTGTTTCTTTGGGTTTCTCTAAGGACTCTTCCTTACATTAAGCCTTCACCTTCTTTCTCTTTCAGCCATAATCTATTGTTGCTATCATGGGTTTTTTGAAGTGGTGACAAGGTGTGGAGGAAGAGAAGCCTTCTATAAGCCTACTAGAGGACCGGTGCATGAAATTCGTGCACAGGGCGGAGGGTGTCCCTCAGCCCAGCCTGCACCCTCTCCAATCTGGGACCCCTTGAGGGCAGTCGGACATCCCTCTCACAAACCAGGACTGCTGGATCCCAACTGCTCGCCTGCCTGCCTTCCTGATTGCCCCTAACCGCTTCTGCCTGCCAGCCTGATCACCCCCTAACCACTCACCTGCCAGCCTGATTGATGCCTAACTGCTCCCCTGCCAGCCTATTTGCCCCTAACTGCCCTTCCCTGCAGGCCTGGTCCCCCCCAACTGCTCTCCCCTGCAGGCCTGGGTGCCCCCCAACTGCCCTTCCCTGCAGGCCTGGTCCCTCCCAACTGCCCTCCCCTGCTGGCCATCTTGTGGTGGCCATCTTGTGTCCACATGGGGGCAGGATCTTTGACCACATGGGGGCAGCCATCTTGTGTGTTGGAGTGATGGTCAATCTGCATATTACTCTTTTATTAGATAGGATGATTACATCTTCCTTTTAGTAGTTTTGTGTTCCTGGGCTGCAACCTTCACAATGTTTCTTAGATCCCTTCCCCATTAGACTAGAGAGGGCTAAAGTTGGGTACCACTCCCTGAGAGATAAGGTTCTATAATCTTGTCTCCTGGCAAAAAGGTCTTTAAGAGAATGCTCTAGCAACACTTCACAATGTTTACGTTCCTCTCTACCTGGCAGAGCCATGGGGAATTTTTTTTCATGACTCTTTATCATGAGAAACTAGTACATAGGAAATATCATTAATAATATTATAATTACTATATATGATATTAGATGGATACTAGATTTATTGGGGGGATCACTTTGTACATAAGTTACATAAATGTCTAACAACTATGCTGTACACCTGAAACTAATATAATATTGAATGTCACTTGTAACTTAAAAATTAAAAAAAAATATTAAAAGAGTCTAATGGGATTCCTGGAGGTTACACCCACAAAAGTATATGTGTGTTGAGGGATGCTAAGACTTCAGTGCCTTGGAGTTTTTCAGTAACATGCTAGCCTCACTTAGCCTTCAGCAATTCATGAAAATGAAGATTTAAATGTTTTTATGAGTTTATAGCTCCAGTGGTGCCTCTGCTGTAGGTAAGCAGCTCTTAGCTGTGATCCTCAATATTTGCATATTTTTCTATATTTCAGAGTGGCCGTTTGCCCTGGGCACCTCAATTATCTAATGGATCCCCCCAAATGTTGGTTTTTTCCCCCCCATTTTCTGTTGTGTGTTTTTTTTCTATTGTTATAAGAATAAGAATGACAACTTCTAAGCTCTTTACATGTGAGAAATGAAGTCAGTATTGTTTGCATCTTTCTTTCTTGCCTGAACTTTCTCAGCCTTTAACTGATCTATCTATTTTTTACTCTTCCCATCTACCTTGATTTTGCAACACAGATTTCAGAACTGGCTTTCAGAATCAGAAATGTACAATGGATTCCCATTGCATTTACAATAAATAACCAAATCCTTTCTGTAATCATCAAGGCCTCCATGGCAGGTGTCCTCAAACTCATCCCATGCCTCTCTTACCATTTACTATTATGCTGCTTTCTTGTTATGTTGAACAAGCCAAACTTGTTCCAGATTCTGGACTATTGTACTTAGTCTTTTCTCCACCTTAGCTTTTGTCAAGGTGGCTCAGCCTCTCATGTCATTTAGGTTTCTTAAAAAGATCTCTTGGTCACCTACAGTTATTGTCTAACGGTTGTATCTAAAAATAATGCCCAAGTAGACCCAGTGCACCATTTACTCTTTTTTTTCATGGCATTAACACTCCCAGAAATTATATGATATAATGAAGTACTTATGTATTTGATATATATTGCCCCACTAAAATATAAGTCAAATGATGGTAAAAAAATGTTTCTCTCTTGTTCACTACTGCAAACTTGGCATTTAACGTATGTGTGACAGGTAGGTGATCAATAGTGTTGATTCTATGAGCGAATAAAATCTGATATCCAGAGTAGGAAGCTGCCAAATGTTGAATGGCCAGTGAAGTTGATGGGAACATAAGGTCAGTAAAAGGCCTTTGTATGTATAATACCTCTGAATTTTGAAGACGAATGCTCTTGTAATTTTTCCATCATTCCTTATAGTGCCTCTGTTGCTTATTATGAGAAATAGACTTTTATAGTGGTATCAGAGGACTTGACTAAAAATATTTTACAGGGAACTTTAAAAATATATGATGACATTATATTATTGTGTTTTTTTTAATTTTTAAAATATATTTTATTGATTTTTTACAGAGAGGAAGGGAGAGAGATAGAGAGTTAGAAACATCGATGAGAGAGAAACATTGATCAGCTGCCTCCTGCACACCCCCTACTGGGGATGTACCCGCAACCGAGGTACATGCCCTTGACCAGAATCGAACCTGAGACCCTTCAGTCCACAGGCCGAAG
Source organism: Eptesicus fuscus (assembly GCF_027574615.1). Lineage (NCBI taxonomy): Eukaryota > Metazoa > Chordata > Mammalia > Chiroptera > Vespertilionidae > Eptesicus > Eptesicus fuscus. Next base: position 53,831,565 of record NC_072480.1, read on the forward strand.
CTCTATCCACTGAGCCAAACCGGTTAGGGCATATTATTGGTTTTTTTACTCTTAGTTGTCTATCAGCTTTTATGCATTGTTACATTAGTAAAAAATTCTAAGATTATGTGAGTGAAATTGGTCTTGTCTTCATTCTGTTAGCTTACAAAATTTAGAAGAAATATTATGTTCAATGAAGAAGTCATCATCACATTCTAAAATGATATATTAAACTACTTATTCTATAGATATGTTTTGAATAATTAGAACTCTCAAAGAAGGATGTTAAATATTGAGATATTGGATGTGGAAATTTCAGCATACTTTTTTTTTTAAGTTGCAATTGTTGGAATTGTTATTTCTTTGCACCCCAGGAGAACCATAGCATTCACTGAATTCAATCATTTTAATTCCTTAGAATATGTTGTCCTGGATTTGATACCAATATTACTTCATTTATACCTATCCCATTACATTTTATGGTTGATTCATCAATGTTATTTAAATTATAATAATATGTCACACCCTTCAAATATTATAAAGTAAAAAATGTAAGTTAAAAATATAGCTTTTCATTTTTGGGAGAGGTAAAGAAATAATATGAGCCATGACTTCTTTTCTCAAACTTAATCCAGAAGGGTTATCAGAACTCACAGACATGTTGACAGATCTGTCAAAATAAAATTAATGTTAGAAGAAAAATCAGGGAGCTTTAGAAAATGGATAGGTTGACATTTATGTGGTAATAGAAACTCAAAGGAGAAGAAAAAATCTCATAGGTAGGAGACATGGGAGAGTGGAAAATGTGTTTCAGGTCATTCTTTTAACTCTTGTGATAGCCACTGGAGGACATTCAGATATTAACCTGTCGAGCACCTAGCAGATTTAGCAGGTTAGCCTCCAATGTTTTTTTTGAGCCCTGGTAGTATAGTCATAGTTGACAATAAGAGCAAAGATAGGCTGTCCCCTTAACATTCCCTTCTATCCACAAATTTACATACTCCAAGTGTTAAAAGTATAGATGAGATACATTTTCTACAATATTTTTAATGTTTAAAAGATCAATCCAAATATTAGTTCAAAAATTTGAACTAGTCTTTGAAATTTCTCCATTATTTTATAAAATGAAGAAAATGAACCTCCAGACAATTGGGAGGATATATTAATTTCTCTTCTATTCTTTTGGAGATAGGTAAGAGCCTTGCTGGAGGGCAGTAGCTAGGAATAAATTAGAATTGCATAATGACTATTCCATTAAGTTTCCTTTGATGCTTTGATTTTAATTATTTAATATTAATGTTTTTCAAGGTTAAAAACAACAACAAATTTTGCTTAGAAAATTATACCAGAATATTTGTCTTTGCACGTAGCATAGCTTGGCAAATTAAATAAATGATTAGGTGAAATAAAAATGTAGCTGGGTGCTTGTAAAATGACTACATTTATAAGTTGCATCACTAAACACAGCCACAGAAATATACATATGCCTTTTTCTATATACCTTCATCAAAAAATTGTTAACTAACACCATCCTATTCAATGTTTTTTTGTTGTTGTTTTTTATGTAGGTGTACTACAAATATGAAGTTGTTTTCTTAACTTTTCATTTCTACCATATATAATATCTCAATCCTAAATAGTTTTGAATAGTTGAGGGAGAAATAAATAAAATTGGGATATGATAACCTGAGTTTAGACTGTGACCTATAGAAACTATGAAATAATAAATGGGTGTTTTTTAAGTCTATACATTCGTATTACCTTGTTATGCAGCACTAGAGATTTAATATACTTGTCTGCATATTTCACAATATATATTTTAAGAATGATTATTTTTTTAAAGTCTAAAAATAAAAATTCTGATTTCATATATGAGAGTAGTTTTTATTAGTAAAAAGTTTATCAGTAACTTTAAACTGAACATACGTATAAGAGATATATTACAAATAGTCAATAATGAATTATTTGATCTGCTTGCATTATGCTATTTGTTTCTATTTATTTAAGAGGCCAACATAATTAATTACTTATTTACTAGTTAAGAGCCTCATTATTACTTAGTATGTGCATCACTCTCTACGTAGTAAAGAATTGCATTAGCACTAATTGTTATAATTTGCTATTTAATGCAATCCTTTGGTCATTAGCTGACAAATTAAGTAAAAGTAATAGTACCAAATCAATTAGTACTTAATTATAAAAAATATTAAATATCAACCCTAACTGGTTTGGCTCAGTGGATAGAGCGTCGGCCTGCAGACTGAAGGGTCCCAGGTTCAATTCCGGTCAAGGGCATGTACCTTGGTTGTGGGCACATCCCCAGTAGGAGGTGTGCAGGAGGCAGCTAATCGATGTTTCTCTCTCATTGATGTTTCTAACTCTCCATCTCTCTCCCTTCCTCTCTATAAAAAAATCAATAAAATATATTTGAAAAAAATATTAAATATTAAAATATCACTTCAAATACCTATTGAATGAAACTACTACTTGACTTCAAATAAGGAACTCGGCTACTACTTTATAGGAGATGTAGATAAATTGAGATAAATGGTTGTAATCTGTAGCTAAATCTTTTAAATTTATGAGATTCTTTCTTTTTTTTAAATCCTCACCTGAGGATATATGTATATGTAATTACTGATTTCTAGACAGAGAGGAAGGGGGAGAGAGAGAGAGAGAGAGAGAGAGAGAGAGAGAGAGACAGAGAGAAACATCAATGTGAAAGAGAAGCATCAATCGTCTATCGGTTTCCTCCTATACTCACCTGACTGGGGATGAAACCCACAACCTAGTTATGTGCCATGACTCAGAATAGACCAGCAACCTTTTGGTATATGGGATGACGCTACAACCAATTTGCCAACCGGGCCAGGACTTGTAGCCAAATATTTATATCAGGATGTGCTTGCCTACTCTTTCTCCATGCATATGCAGCTGTTTTAACAATTACCCAAATGGAAGATATTTTTAATTAATGCTTAGTACCTAGCACTAAAAAAAAGACTAGCCTGTTTCAAAACTTAGAAACTAATAAAATCCTGCATTGTGCGTGTGTGTGTGTGTGTGTGTGTGTGTGTGTGTGTGTGTGTGAAGGGGTTGGGTGGATCAGTCCCGCAGTAAACTTTTAAGTCAACGTATCTATTAGTCCTGTTAGAGAATATAAATAAATTTCACCTTTTACTTATTAACCTGGACTGTGTATTGTAATCTCATTTAAATAGGTCTCTACCTACTCTTTTATGCATTGATTGCCTGTGTGGTACTCTGATCCTCCAGAAAAATAGATTCACTTTTGCTCTACTCATATCTTCCTTGATAAGACCATCTCTTCTAATATTGGTAATTTCTACGGGTATTCTGCTTACAGATTTAAATATAGTTTTAAATGTTATTATTAACTAGAGGCCCGGTGCACGAAATTCGTGCACTGGGGGGGTGGAGGGGTGGGGGGGTGTGCCCCTCAGCCCAATCTGCACCCTCTTCAATCTGGGACCCCTCAGGGGATGTCCAACTTCCAGCAGTCGGACATCCCTCTCACAATCCGGAACCGCTGGCTCCTAACCACTCACCTGCCTGCCTGCCTGATTGTCCCTAACCCCACTGCCTGCCTGCCTGCTCGCCCCTACCTTGATCTCCTGCCAGCCTGATTGCCCCTACCTTGCCCTCCCCTATCAGCCTGATCACCCCAAACTGCCTGTGCCTTGGCCCCCAGTCTGGCCTCCCTCTGGAGACACCACCCCCATAACCCCAATGCTGCTGCCACTGCAGCTGGTTATGGCTGCCTGAGCCTTGGCCTTTGTAGCCACTGCGGCTTTGTCTGGAAAGATGTCCGGAAGACAACCACTCTAATTAGCATATTACCCTTTTATTAGTATAGATTTGGGGACCATTACAACCACGCAGAACTTGAAGAAAACACATGGCCCTGGTCAGTTTGGCTTAATGGAGAGAGCATCGGCCTGTGGACTGAAGAGTCCAGGTATGATTCTGATCAGGGGCACACATGCCTGGGTTTCGGGCTCAATCCCCAGTAGGGGGCCTGTGGGCGGCAGCTGATCAGTGATTCTTTTTTTTTTTTTTTTTTTTTAATATATTTTATTGATTTTTCACAGAGAGGAAGGGAGAGGGATAGAGAGCTAGAAACATCGATGAGAGAGAAACATCGACCAGCTGCTTCCTGCACACCCCCCACCAGGGTATGTGCCCGCAACCAATGTACACGCCCTTGACCAGAATCGAACCTGGGACCTTTCAGTCCGCAGACCGACGCTCTATCCACTGAGCCAAACCGGTTTCGGCTGGCTATCTCTTTTCTGATCATTGGCTTTAAACATGTATTTTCTCTGATATATAAGTAATAGAAGGAAATATCTTTTTTTTTTTTTTTTCCTACTGGACACAATAGATTTCAGACAAAGGAAAAGTTAGGATAAATTTTTTGTTTAATATAGTCTTTGAATTTATTACTCTTTAAAATAATCCACTATAGGATAAAGGTGTAATGCCACTATGTTTAATGTGCTAAATCAGACATATACAATTTTTTTTTACTGAGAAGAAAAATTAATTTTCACATTTCTAGAACCTCTCTGATATGATGAAAGTAACAGTTACACAAAGCAAATGCAAAACAAGGTATGTTGAAAGCTTGGTCAAAAAGGCTATAAACTTCGAGATGATTTTAAAAATTGTTTTAAAACAAATATAAAAGTAATAAAATGCACTCTCCATAGCTATTTCTAGTTTTGCAACTTTGTAGTCAGGTACAACTGGTTTGAATAAAATAGTTCTTAAAAAGTTATACTCAGTTTAGTACCAAATAACCAGTGTTAATTGTTCCATTTCAATTACTTCAAAACAAATTTTTAAAAATGTATTTTAAATCAAAAGAGGTTGTGAAATGTTAGGATATTGATTACTCAAAAAGCTTAATAATAGTTCATAATGTTTGCAGTTATAATCATTTAGATTTAGAGTTCATATTTGGTATTTTTATAGATATTTCAAATTATATGTATACATATTCATATTTTAAATTATCTATATGCATAATATTTGACTTTTTTGAGATATTTAAGATTTAAGTATTTCTACCAATCCTGTTATCTCTAGTGTAGTATGCCTTAAGATGTCTTATAGAAGATATTTCAAAACATGTTAAAATGATTTGGAAAAACAAAAGAATATTTTATTCCCATGTATTTCAATATATTATTAATTTTTTGTATTTACATGCAAATTGAAAATTTGACTCAGAATATTTTTGCAAATAGAGTAATAATTTTTTCCTTATAATCTAAAATAATCTTAGTAGTATACTTGTTGACATAATTGTTAAAATATAACTTCCCTAAAAAACTCTGTCCATTTTTCTGACAGCTGTACTGAATTAAAAAAAAAAATAAATATCTATTAAGTGCAAGGAACAAATATTTTTAAATACATGTGTAATTACCATGTTAATCCCCAGTGAATCTCTTAGTTTATGTCATGCTCCTTTTTCCCCTTCTGAAAGGACAAAGAAATATTTCTATTACTCCTACTTTACAAGCAAGACTTATTTCAAGCTAAAATTCATTATGTTGCTGTGTCCTTATGACTTTTGATTTTCATTAGAGATCATTATACTGCAGGGAAATAATCATATCTCAGAGTCCGTATAAGCAGGGTTTTCTCAGCCTTGATTACACAGCATTGTATTCTTAAATTAATGTCTGAACACTGAGCTCAATTAACATTTTTTAAAGAAAATATTTTCTGCACAACAAATTATATTGAAATGGTCTTGAGGGTAGTTCATTGTCATAAAGTGTAATTTAAGAAAATCTTATCACTGCTTGGTTATGGCATGAAAGGTCTGATAAATATTAACCCCTACAAACAGATAAGAAAATAGGAAATGAAAGTTCTGTTTAAGGTGTTGAAATGTTTAGGATAGATTTTCATGCCAAATGATGAATGTAATAACTTACACTAAGGCAGAATGCTTACAGAATAATAAAGGGAAAATAATAGTGTTGGTGAGTGCCTTTTGTCTCTGGAACAGTTTGCACAGTGGCTAACAGCTTTCTCTCAGGCAGTATACTGTACCTCTTAACAAAAAAAATTCAAACAAAAAGTGCTTTTTTCAGATAGATAAGATCAAGTAGATATATACATTTCACATATTGTGCAGAGAATGAAACACTGTTGCTAAAATAAAACAAAAAACACTTTACCTAGCTATGTCTGAGTTCAAATTTGGAAGTGACCCTTGGTCTAAGGCTCCAATGAGCAGATGTTTCAAACACGTTTGGTAAGTTATAAACAACCTCAGGAAATGGACACTTTAATTTTTCCCATCAAACTCACCTTCACCTTTGAAACCCATGTTCCAATTCTAATTATAATTGTGCAAAATGCTTTTTCCTCCAGTCACGAGTAGATACTGAGAGCAACCCCCAGGATGCTGCTGAATGAAAGACTGTGCGAAAGTAACTCAAATATTGGCCCGGTGACTCAGCTTAAGGTTGTCTTCCAATTCAAGCACTTAGAACTTGACCTTAAGGAAAAATACCTCTTTCACTTGAGGTAAAAATGAGTAAGACACCCAATAATTAAGAACCATAGCTAATATTTAAAAGCACGGCCCTGGCTGGGGTGGTAGCAGCTTTGTCCCGTACACCAAAAGGTTGTGGGTTTGATTCCCGGTCAGGGCACACACCTGGGTTGCCAGTTCGATCCAGGTCTGGGAGCATTTGGGAGGCAACCAACAGATGTTTCTTTCTCTCCCTGTATCCCTTCCTCTCACACTAAAATAAATAAAAATATATCCTTGAGGATTACAAAAAGGCATATAAATGGCAACATACTCTCTAGACCTGACATAGAATATACAATGTTTTCATTGACATCAGAGTTACAGCAAGGGCAGATATTTTCTGGTTCATTGAAGACATTTTAAAATGCCACATTTTGGAGAAAGCTTAAAAATTTTATCTTAGACATTCACCATGTATTGACCATTTTTATTTATAACATGTAGTGAGGATTCTAGACTGAAACATTTGTTATGAGAAATTCACAATTTAATGCAACAGAAAAGTCCTGGATACTGATGAACATGCAAACACATGTATTTAATTCCATTTACAAATATATAATCCTACCTTAATATAAGTTTCTAGTAAAAATATTTAATAAATATATGAAAAATAAAATTATATTAAATTAAAGCAATTTAAAGTAATCTCATGCTTGCATACATAAAAGAAAATAATTAAAATGCAAACCCAGAAAAATAGTTGCTTACTTACTCATAACTTCTCCCCATATCATTTTGTATGAAGGCATTATGAAGGACTAAATAGATTACACATTCATTCTTAATATTAACTTTCAAATGTAGCATCAAGTACATAAATATTATTACTGTAAATATTAAGTAGCAACAACTTGAATTTTTGAACTAACATTTTAATTTGTAACTTTTTCCCCTTTAAAAGTTGCCATTTAACACTACTGGAATATTGCATCTGGGTAATTGACATGTAATAGGTGAAATTTTAGAGAAGTGTATCAAATATGAATGGATTAAATAATACTTGTCTATTAATATTCTAACCTGCTTTCTCATAGACATTAGTAAGCTGGTTCTGTTATGTATATGAATAAGCAAAGAGCCAAAATTTCCATGACACTTTGAATGAAAATAACAAAGTGGGAGGACTGTCCTATTGAAAACTAATAAATACATAGAAGTAATTTGACCTCTATATGCAGGGAAGGCAAATCTATACCCAGAAAAAGTGTTTGTTTCAATGAGTACAAAATGCTGCTCCTTCCAAAATGGATCAATTCAATGTGATCAACCTGCCAATCCCCCTGAAAATGGGGCTTTATCAATGGCTTAATGTTGGTCTTTGCTTCTGACAGAGTAGATACTCAACAGTCGGAAGTTCGTGTTGCTGAGACCATGCATAACTTCCATCCCTGCCACCATGGCCACTTGGTTCATTAGCCCATGGGCAATGACAGAGTTGCTGGGGAAAGAGGTATCCTCAAAATGGGTCGTCTTATTCACTTGATTATTACATTCTTCTCTGCTGAGTTCACCTTTTAGTCAGCAATTACAAAGGACAAACACATCTTCATGTTCTTTGCTCATTCAGAGCAAAGTAACTCCCAAATTTATTTGTTACCAGTTCTTGAATCATTTTTCTTCCAAGCCCCTGACTATCTAGCCAAGTGCATAAATCAACAAATAATTGTAGGTCTGGCCATTTCTCACTCAAAGCAAAGTGAACAAGAGGGAGTACAACTTGAAGTTCTGCCTGCGGGATTTTCTTTCAACAGTATCCCAGAGGAGCTGCAGTTCTCTACCTACCCACTTCAGGTGGTGTCTGTAATCTTGCAGAACCATCTGTAAACCTTTACAGTTTTAGATGCTTTTTTCCTTCCAGGACCCAGGACGGGATCACACATGGTGTCTAGCTGCTATTTCTCTTACAGTTCCACAGCCATTATTTCTATTTCTTACCCTGACATTGTTGAAAAATATAGGCCGGTTATGTTGTATAAGTTGACTTTGTCTGTTGTTTCCTAATGATTAGAGTAACATTATGCTCTTTGCTAAGCACGCCGCACCGCCTGTATTGTGTCCTTGGCACCTTATACCTGAAGACACACACGTCATTATTTTCTCAGTGTTGTTAATGTCAGCTTTGATCACTTGGTTAAGAAAGTGCCCACAATTTTTCTCCTCTGTAAATTTAATTAATAATTAACTAATTAATAACTATGCTGTAGGTATCTATTTTAAGATTATATAAATATCCTGTTCCTCTTCAAACTTTAACCCACTAACTTCAGTCTATATCTTTAAGTATATGTATATGTACACATCTATCTATATCTATATCTATATCTATATCTATATCTATATCTATATCTATACTATATCTATATCTATATCTATATCTATATCTACATCTAATATATCTATATCTATATCTATATCTATATCTATATCTATATCTATATCTATATCTATATCTATATCTATATCTATATCTAGCTATATCATCTATTTGTGTTCTAATGTAATAAAAAACCCTTCTTTTTTTCTTTTTTGTTTTATTGAATGAGTTATGTAATGCATTATGACATTATTCCTCACATTTGATATTCAATATGTGAGGAACAGAACTTCACATATATCCCTCATTCATGAATTGTTTGAATCTACAGTACTAGTAGGTATGGGACTTTGCAAATAAAAGCTAAAAGAATTCAGTGATATTTGGGGGTAAAAGGCAATATATCTTAAGCATTTATGTAACAGAATATTTCCAAAGGTTGAAGAAAAGGGCTCTCCTGAATTCTTGACAATATCACCACACATTGTTTTGACCCAGTATAGTAGTTTATGCATCAAAGGAAACCAAGTAAATATGTTAGATTGCAATAAAGAAGGAACTATTAGAGAAGACACTAGCTTCTTCGACATCAAGCCTCGATTGTCTTGATACAAACATGGAAAAATATTTACTGCCCATTATATTTTTGGAAATTACCTAAACTCCATTAATCATGGCATATCTAGCAATCATTGCCATTGGTGAACATTTTGGTGGCTTTCAAAGTCATTGGGATTAGATTATGAACAGTGAACTGAAATAAGAGAAAAAAATTACTGGCAGTCATAAAATAGTTTGTAAGTGGTGTCTCTACATTCTAAAATTATCTATTTATGCAAATATGATACAAACAAAAACATGTAAAAGGACAACAGAAAACAGAAAAGAAACTTTAGCAATTTGGTTGGTCACTATTATGTGCAACCATATATACTTATGACTTTTTAGAGTTTTAATAATATAAAAATAATAGTAAGCTGACATCTCTCTTCAATCCTCCATTCAAATGCTATTTCTGATGTAACACATATTAAAAACAAACCAACACACAAACAAACACACACAAAATTGGCTGTTATTTTGTTGATTTATTGGTGAATTTCTCCTTTTTAATTGTACTTACAAATGTCATGCTCAGATACTTCTTTCAGGATCCATATATTTGAAATATCTGGATGATTAAAATGTACAACTTTTTTTCAAGCCTTGATAACTTTTAAGTAACATTTAAATGGAGCAATGAATATTTAATATCCAGAGGTTATCTGGCACTTCTTATATAGCACTTTGGAATTTCTTAGGTCACCATATTATTGTTTCAACTGCTGCTAAAGTGATCAGCTCTGTGTGTTCCAACCAATTCCAGCAGATGCAACTTGAAAGTGCCTCAGTTCATACTCCTACTGCTTGCCTCTTGCTTATGCCTTAAGGTTCTCATACATGCACAGTTCAGAAGTGCCTGGGATTTAACATCTTTAGGAGTGAAACATTTGTGAATTGGATACAAGCTGAGGAACCAAGCCCACCCCGTCAGAGTTTCAAGGAATATCATAGGACATTCCCACATATTCACCAATCAGTCCCACCTGCAATAGCCATCTCAGCTCCATAGTATATCTGCATATTGGCTTTCTGTTCCTTGTTTCATTCTCCTTGTCCTCCCCTATTCCCTGGGTTGCATTGCCTAGCTGAATGCTCTCAAAGAAATCATTGCCTTGGGCTCCACTTTTTGCAAAACCAGCTGAGAAAATAGGACAGCCTTTATAAATAGATTCAACTGATTTAATCAGCATAAACAATTTAAATTTGGATAAAATGCTGGAAAATATGGCATATGATACACTGAAGAAGAAAAATTTTAATTAGCTAATTTTTCCTTTTTCTAAGACATTCTCTTGAAAAAAATAAAAACACATGACTAATAAGTGGTCTTTTAAAAGTGCCTTTGCCATTAATCAGTATTGTACTAATGATGTTTTTGAGTATATAATTGTCTTTGCTCTTCTGAAAAAGAAAGAAGATTCAGTTTTAATGAGACGTAGATTTTGTCCCCAAATGTGAAATAAACAATTTCCTTAAATTTCTCAATTTATAATCATATAAGCTTTCTTGTAAATCATAATTACACAGTGTCCCTATAATTTCTCTCAGTACAGATTTAGCTCAAGTCTTGTGTATGGTCAGTGTACTCTGCTAGAGCAATAAAACAGACTCTCCTAACATGATTCTGTTTTAGCTAAGATTCCTTGGCCCACATTTGCATAGAAGGCATGGGAAACCAAGAAGCTGAAAAAAGAAAAAGAAAAACAACGAACAACAACAAACAAACCACAAGGAGATATAAGAATTATTATTATTATTTAAGTTAACAGCTTTGCCAGCCTCACTTGCATATCCTATAAAAATATCTTGTTACTTGCATACCTTTGCTTATATAAAAATAATTTATTTTAACATAAAGTCCTTAAAGCAGTTACAAGGCATAAGCTTTCATTGAATATATTTATATATTTTAAAATAAGCATAAATTTTAAGAAAAAACATATTAACTTTTCTGACAAAAGATGAGATTCTTTTTTAAGTTTCCTGCAAAGTTCACATTAAAATCTATTTTGTCAGTTATTTTCAGTTCTGCGTGGTACCAGAAGGTGGCAGGAGTAAGGCACAAAATTCCAGAATCCTTGAGAAAGCTAGAAGAAATACCCCTTTTCAATGTCTTCCAGTGGCAGTCATTTTAATTCCTGCATATGCAGGTGTCTCAACTCACTCAGTTCTAGTCCTTAGCAGATGTATCCCTTTCCTTAAACTGGTTGAGGCTGTACCCTTTGATCACAAATCACCACTTTGCTGCAATAATTTTCAGCCTTGACTATAAAGCAGCTCCAAAGCATATGGTGCACATAAATTTAGATCATTTAAATACTCGGTTATACTAGGCACTCTCTCTGGGAGAATGACTCCATTTATATGATGCGGAAAAGACTTAAACAATCTTGCTTTTTAATAATCAAAGCGATTTTAGTGAATAGTGTATTTTTGTCTTATTTTTAAAGAAATGGGTAATAAGTTAATGTAGTACATGCTTTTTGGGAAGTCACAAAAAGGCTTAGGGTTTTAAGGATGGTGTTTCTTTTCACCTGAAATCATCTCATATGTTCCTGATTTTATTTCACCTGTCAGCAATGTACACATATGTTGGTGGTGGAATGTTTCTAAAATGGTTTTGCTATGTCGAGTGGACTACATTTTCTTTAATACGTCTATTCTCTAAATTTTTTTGCTATGTCCCTTTTCTTAATCATATCTTCCATGCAATCTTTCTGAATAGTGTATACTCATATTGGAATACAATATACTAAACTAATAAAGGTATTGTTTCTATGAAAATTATATTTAATAATTACTTGTTTATTAAAGGGATTGAAGAAATTGCATTTTGCTATTTATCAATTTCTAAAAACTTTATAAATATTTGTCTAAGAATTTAAATGAGATGGTGACTTTAAAATTTCTGGAACATAATCAATATGTATGAATTACATTTTAATATCCTTTCCCCATATCAAGTATATATTTAAAAGTTTTGTTTTATCAAAGTAAAAATATCTCTCTCTATAAAACCCTAATATGCAAATAGACCAAACTGTAGAACAACTGAACAACCGAACAACCAAACAACCGGTCACTACAATGTGCGTTGACCACCAGAGGGCATGCACGCAACATGGCAGGCATCGGCCATGGCAGGATGGTGGAGCAGGTGAGTGGGGAAGCCAGACCAAGGCGGGGTGCTGGTTGTTGTCATTGGGGTGAGCCTCTGATGAAACCGGAGCCACCGCTCACACCCGCTGCTGGCACCTGGCACCAGTCTTGACCACTGGGCAGGGTCAGTGGGTATGAGCAGAAGCTGCCAGCCCTGATCACCCCTGAGGGCTTCTCCACCTCCCCCTGCTCTTGAGGGGTGATCAGGGGCAGCAGCTGCTGCTCTCACCCACTGCTGGCGGTGGCCCCAATTGCTCCGCACCATCAGCGGGTATGAGCTGAGCTGGCACTGTCAGCATGTGGGAGCAGTGGCAGGAGCAGGGCTACTGGCAAACAGGAGACTGGGGGTCACGGTGGGAGGGACTGGGTGGGGACACGGAGGATGGGCCGAGACTTGCACCTGTTCCCACTGCAGCCTCGCAGTCCACAGTTCCTTTCAAGGTGCATGAACTTGTGCACTTGGCCCCTAGTATTCTTAAATAAAATACCATGAAAATAATTTAAACATAAATTGTTATGTTATGAGATAAAAGAAAAATATTCTAGATCAATTAGAGGAGATGTGTACTACATTATCAGTTGTAATCTATAATAATAGAAGCATAATATGCTAATTAGACCAAACAGCCGAATGACCTTCCAGATGTCATTCCGGATGTCCTTCCAGACCAAACCATGGCAGTAGGGGCTGAGGCAGAGGTGGTTAGGGGCGATCAGGAAGGCAGGCAGTTGAGTGGTTAGGAACTAGCAGTCCCGGATTGCAAGAGGGATGTCCTGCGGGATTGGGCCTAAACCAGCAGTCAGACATCCCCCTAGGAGTCCCGAATTACGAGAGGGTGCAGGCCAGTCTGAGCCCCCCCCCCCCCAGTGCATAAATTTCATGCACTGGGCCTCTAGTATAAGATAAGTAACTAAAGAAAAACAGTTTAAAGAGTTAGTAGCAGCTACCTAAAGAACTTATATTTTTATATGCACACCCCATGGACAAGAGCAATAGGATGGTGAAGATCTGGAGGATGGGGTGGGTAGGGGCTGGGAGGAGGTGGGTAAAGTGGAGGGGGGATGGGAGACATCTGTAATACTTTCAACAATAAAATAAATATTTATATACAAAAAATAAAAACAGTTTGCCCTCCAAAAATTTTTTTTTATTGTGAAGATGGTAAAATAAATATCAGGGAAAAAAAAGAGTTAGCACCAGATATCTTGAGGCTGGGGTAGGAATATATAGACAATACAAGGCCAGCATATAAGATAATGAAAAAGTACCAGGAAAATATTATTATAGCATAAAATTTATGGAGTTCTTATTCTGTCACAAAACACAAGGTAAGTGATATGTTCCTCAAGTTAATTAAATAGAAGCTCTCAGTCATAAAGTAATATATCCACAATTACATAGGAGGAATAGGTATTGCAACCTAGAATACAATTAAAAGCTATTACTCTTTTTTTTTTCTTCTTTTTTCCCCATGTCACTGATTTGGGTTGTTTTCCTGAGCAGAATGCAAGGGTGATTTCCTTCCTGGGTCCTTGTCCAGATGGATTCAAAGAATGAAGCCATGGACAAAATGTGGTAGATGAAAAGGGTGGAAATGTATTGGAAGCAAATACAGACTCCCACATAGGGAGGGGTCCCAAGGGGGTAACCCCCAAAGCCTCTTTTTCTAAGGTTTATAAATGCTGTAGTTCTTTGTCTCTTCATGTCCTTCTAATTGGACCCCTTCCCCACTTGACCAAGAGGTACATCGTGGGAGTCCTGCGGTGCTGGCCCCACGGAGCAGGACTCCGGGACTTGGGGGAGTCCCGTGGTGCCGGCTCTCCAGGGGCCATGTGGCAAAGAGGGGCAGGGGATGGGCTCCAGGCAGGTGGGGGTGGGGAGTGAGGTGCAGGTCCCCAGGTGGCGAGCAGAGGTGCTCCTACCATGGGAGGTGGGGTGGGTGCACACGTGGCCTGTGGCGGGGGGAGGTGACACAAGGGGGAAGAGCGCGAGCTGAGAGAGGAATTGAGGCAGAAGGTAAAAGCTGTTACTAAGGGAAAGAGCCAAATGGTTCAGAGCAGCCAATGACTCAGACACTCAACACTGGGGAGAGAGGAATGGGACCAGCCAGGCACAAATGAGCTCATGAGGCCCCCCGCGGTGGTGGTGATGGCAGCTGCACAGCAAAACATCCCAAGTGGTGGCTCAGGGAGGGGGTGGGCGGGGCCGCACAATTTCACGCACTGGGCTTCTAGTTTTATAATAATACTAGAGGCCTGGTGCATGAAATTTGTGCATGGGGGTGGAGGTCCCTCAGCCCTGCCTGCACCCTCTTCAATCCAGGACCGCTTGTGGGATGTACAACTGTTGTTTTTGGCCCAATCCCTGTGGCCTAACCGCTCGCCTGCCTGCCTGCCTGCCTGACTGACCCTAACCACTCTGCCTGCCGGCCTGATTGCCCCTAACTGCGCCCCTGTCAGCCTGATTGCCACTAACCACCTCTGCCTGCCTGCCTGATCACTCCTAACCTCCTCTGCCTGCTTGCCTGATCTTGTCACTAACTGCTCCCCCGCCAGTCTGATTCACCCCTAAATGCTTGCTCTCCAACGACAGCCTGATTTTGTCCCTAACTGCATGCTCCCGCGCAGGCCTGATAGTGCCCCTTACTGCTTGCTCCCCTGCCGGCCTGATTCCCCATAACTGCCTCTTTCTCGGTCCCCACCACCTTGGCTTTGTCTGGAAGGAATTCGGATGTCCGGAAGACATCTGGTAGATCTGATCTAACTAGCATATTACCCTTTTATTAGTATAGATAATAGTTCTCTTATGATTAGTAAAATAACAATATGATTAACATGCGAGAACCATAATTGTAATTTTAGCTTTAGTTTTATGTACATGATTCAGTTATTACCACAACCTATAAGGTAAGCATGATTGTTGCAATTTATAGTCAAAGGTGTGAAGTATAGAGAGATGTAGGCCATTGAACAAGATCACACAGCCAGAGAGGAACAAAATTTTGAATCTAGGTAATTTGAGTCCAGATCCTGCTTTTTGTCTGTCAAAGAACTTCACAGTAGTGCAGATGCTGCTTGTAGGAGTAATTGGCAGAGCATCTTTTTTTAAACCTGATACTCTGAGACTGTTCCTAAAAAAGTTATATAATCATCACAACAGAATTTGTAGGTGCTGAGGGCAGGAGTTAAGTAGGAATCAGCAGAAAGCAATAAAATGGAGGTCATGGTTGCCTAGTGTGGAAGAGTAGTTATGACAAAAGCATGAAGCAGACCCTGCCAAGACAGTGATCTTCATTTTTTCACACTCATCTGACCTTGGAAAATGGCTAGGCTATTTGATTAGGAAGAAAGAAAAGAATCATTGCCAGTCTTAATCATGTGGTAATCTGACAAGGCAAGCTGTGAAATGTGATTTTGGAATCAGCATGTAATTGGTTTTATAAATAATATGAAAAGACTTGCTGTGGTATAAACTCTATCAGAATGGTCTTGCTATATATAGTCCATGTCACATTCTGTTCTAAAGGCACTTTACATATAAGTTTTGTGTTTTTTTTTAACTTTGAAATACTTTTAGTATGATTATTGTTTTTTTGCATCAGAAGTGTGTTCTATGGTGATAAAATTAATTTTTAAATTTCCTTCTTTGTTATTTATTCTAATTTTTCTTAAGTTTCTTTTTAACTTTTAATATACAATGCACAAATAACATATATCTCTAAGGAACATAGAGATCAAAGAAAATATTGCCAGAATTTAAGGGTATCCAAACACTACAATAATATAATATTAACACCTCAAGTTGGTATTTACAATAATAATGGATGATCTTCTTTTTTTTTTAATATATACTTTATTGATTTTTTACAGAGAGGAAGAGAGAGTGATAGAGAGTTAGAAACATCGATGAGAGAGAAACATCGATCAGCTGCCTCCTGCACACCCCCTACTGGGGATGTGCCCGCAACCAAGGTACATGCCCTTGACCGGAATCGAACCTGGGACCCTTGAGTCCGCAGGCCGACGCTCTATCCACTTAGCCAAACCGGTTTCGGCTGGATGATCTTCTTAATATTTGCTTGAGCTAGCTTGTGAAAGTTTCAGAAATTTTAAATCCATTTAAGTTTCTATGGAGACTTGATTATAGTAATTTCAAGCCTAACAGATTTCAGCTTATATATTTCCAGTTCACTTACATCTAAAATTTTTTTCATTAGTAAATTAAAGATATTAGTGTAACAAAGTATAAATGCATTTCTTATAATGACCTGATCCAAAAGGAGTGTGAGTATGCAAACATGATTCAAAACTGAGAAGCAAAATGAAGTGAAAGTACCCGAACCCATTAAACTGTTTGGTCTAAGACGATCTGGGATACTTCAATTATGCATAGCCACAGTCATCCCTCAGTACTTGTTTGGGGGATTGCTTCCAGGAACCCTATGGATGCCCAAATCAGCACGTTCTCAAATTCCTTATATAAAGGTATGGTACAAAATGTACAGTCGGCCCTCCCCACCTTAGGATGCTGAATCGCAGATCAAGAATACTGTTTTTATCCCACAGTTGTTTGAATTTGAGGATGCGGAACCCATGGATATGGAGGCTCGACTATATTTTCATCAGATTTTTTACCAACATCACATACATAGCAGCAAACTTTCCAGGAGAAAATTATCTCATGAATGAACTTATCTATGTATTAATCTATGTTTTAACCATTTTCTTTCTATTTAGGCTCTGGTCGAATTATAGAAAATCTAGAAGTAGTGAATTCTATATAGAACATATAGGTATTATTATAATATTTATAAATACACTATTATGGAACAAATTTTGACTTATTTTTATGCTACAGATGTCATTTAGAACAAAATTAAAGGATAGAAAGTATTTTGTTCTCTCTAATGTGATTAAACCTATGTAGGAGTAGAACATTTAGGGCACCAATATACCAATATCAAATTTCTGCTGCAGGCACATTGATTTATCAAAGGGGTTTCTTTATCTCATATAAGAACAACCATGTCCTGGTAGTGAATAATCCAAGAATGATAATGTAGTTTGATGATGTCATCTTCGTATCTGTAGCTATTATTTTTCTATTGTGCCTACTTTGGCATGGAGGTATTCACAGAGTTGTCTGGGATCTCATAAAGACAAAATGTGAATGCCAGCTGACTTCTTACCCCTTTCAATCAGGAGAAAAAATAGGTTTTCTGAAAACCCCACCAGTACACTCTACTTACATTTAATCTGTCACAAGTATTTTTATTTCCATTCATTATTTCATGGAAGCCTGAGAAACCATTAATCTGGGCTCTTTGTTTCTCCAAAGAAACTTAGAATTCTAGTATAAGAGTAAGAGAAAGGTGGATTTTATGAAGGTACTTAGCTAGGTTAGACACAAAATACTTCACACTTATAGATTTAAAACATGAACAGAATGAGAAAAGAACAAATCAATCCACAAATGCTTGTGTGTGATTAAAAAATCATACATATTTTTATGTCTTGTTATGTCAGTCAATTTTTATATGTCTTATTATGAGAGTGGATCATACTGAATGCTCTCAATGGATGTTTCAATATTTTTCAGACTAAGTCATTTAAATTTTATTATTAATTATTCACTCATGAATAAACCAATTCTACTATCATGCTGTCAAACCACTATATAATTGTCTTGGAAACACTTTGGTACTATTCAAGAAAGCACAGTAAAATATTTACCTTTATGTCTTTGAAAAAAGTAGGAAGATTTATTGGAACTAAAATTTTGTAACAAACTAGGATATTATTAGAGTTCATGCTCCTTACCTGGAAATAGTAACAATACTATTCTACATGTTTAATTGCAGTGGGATATATAAATAATTTTTTGAAATATTGGAGTCTAAGTAAAAATAAATTAAGAATAAGGAGGGAAAGAGGAAAGCAGAGAAAGAAAAGTAGAAGAAAGTAAGAGGAAAATTGTTTTAGAAGATTTGATTTTTAAGAGTTATGTGTTCTTGAAAAACTACAACTAAAAGACAAAAAGTCTACCACCCAGAACCACAGGAAAGCTGGCTGAGTGGAAGATTTACAACTAAGAAGTAAAGAGAAAGGAGCACAAACGCTGAAAAGCTGAGGTACGGAGGCGCCTGAATTGGCTGGTGGCGGGCGACTGAGCACTCGGCTTTCTTTCAACCCGAAGGGAGACAAGCTCCCGATCACTCTGAAATTCAGTTTCTGGGGACATGTGGGGGACCCAGACGCCTACGGGGAGAAGCTGGACTGTCGGCCATCGGGTCGGAAAGTGAGAGTGACTTTTTTGCAGAGGTGCACCCAGCAATCATTGTTTACTGCGCTGGAGCGTGGGACGAGAGACTTGGAAACACTGAAAGGCAGAGACTGCTGACGGCAGCCATCGCCATTTGCCACACCCTAGCCTAGTGACGCCCTGAGACCCTGCCCCGCACATTCTACAAACCCGCCCAGGCTCCACACAGCGGCTTTTGCATATAAATGGTCTGTTCTGTGGAAGCTTAACCAAATAAACTGCAACTCCAGTCAGACTGCTCCAAAACCACCAAAGCCCAAGCAAAGAGGAGAAAACTGTAGTTCTTGCTGTAGCTCCTGCTGGGTGGCCTCAGACAGTAGCTGACCTGCACCCCATTGGAGATCCAGACACTAGTGTATCTAGTGGTCGGTGTGAGACGACACCAGATTTCAACCACTCTCATAAGGGACACATTCAAAAGGCAGACTCAGTGAGCACCAAAGCCCTACTGGAATAAGTCCTGCCCCATAAATGTGTCTCCAGCACAGCAATTCTTTCATTATAGACATAGCGGGTCCTCACAGCCAATTGGCCTGGAGGTCAATTCCTCCCAGTGACACCAACAACAATCAAGACTTAACTACAACAAGGCTGTACACACAGTGCACAAAGGGGTGCACCAAGAGTGTACATCTCAGGTAACTGGGAGGCTGACCCGTTGAACCAATAGGACACCTAGTACACAAAGCTACCCTACCAACACAGGGAAGCAGCAAAAATGAGGAGGCAAGGAAACAGATCACAAACAAAAGAAATGGAGGAGAACAAACAAATGGACATAGAGCTCAAAACCACGGTTATAAGGTTTTTCAAGAATTTCATGGAAAAGGTCAATAAATTTAATGAGACCCTTGAGGATATGAAAAAGGACCAACTAGAAATTAAACATACACTGACTGAAATAAAAAATATTATACAGAAACCCAACAGCAGACTAGAGGAACGCAAGAATCAAGTCAAAGATTTGGAATACAAAGAGGCAAAGGACACTCCTCCAGAGGAGCAAGAAGAGAAGAGAATTCAGAAAGTTGAAGATAGTGTAAGAAGCCTCTGGGACAACTTCAAGCATACCAACATCAGAATTATGGGGGTGCCAGAAGAAGAGAGAGAGCAAGATGCTGAAAACCTATTTGAAGAAATCATGACTGAAAACTTCCCCCACCTGGTGAAAGAAATAGACTTACAAGTCCAGGAAGTGCAGAGAACCCCAAACAAGAGGAATCTAAAGAGGAACACACCAAGACACATCATAATTAAAATG